>NC_139721.1:16603352-17123352 GCF_964211835.1 Anser anser | reverse complement strand
AAAATCATACCAAGCAGTTTAGGTCACAAATTGATTTTTGCTTTAAAAGCTAATACTTTTTGCAGTAGCTCAATTCCAGAATGTTACATAGAGTTCAAGTCAATTTGGGTTTGTTATTCTTGAAAGAGAAATAAGGGAATGCTATAAAGTAAAATCTCTTGAAATCATCCTTTGAAATTATTCACATGATGAAACAGGTATAGTTTAAAATAAACATTTGACATTTTTTTCTGTGAACAGTGGTGATCTGATTTCTTTTAAAATGCATATGCAATTATGAACTTTCAGTCTTCACCAGCTCAGCATGGCCTATCTGAGTACAAGTTAACAAGAACCTTCCAGGGAATTTACCAACTAGGAAACAAAATGGAATTGGAGATTTCTAGGTTAGCATTACTCTAAAACAGCCTATATGGATCAAGTGCTCTAAAACAATATTTAGAACTTTCCCTTCTCGAACGCAAGACATATAATTGAGATTCCCATATGATTATAAAGATCAAACAGTGGAGATGGTTATTTTATAAGCCCATGCAATGTAAATTAATATGCCAACCAAATTCAAACATAAAAAAATTATGTCTGCCTACATTTTAACTTTTTTTTTTTTAAGAGAACATGCTTTTTTTTTTTTTTTTTTTTTAGTTGTAATTCTGTGGCTTGATCACAATGTGTAATGAGTTTGAAACAAAAAAATCTTTTATTTCGTATTTATCTTTTAGGAATGGCAAGACAAGAAATAGTCTTCAACAACCACCTTGTTTTCATATAAGAATGTGAAACTCTCACCTTGATACACAATATGAAATCCTTGTTTGTTCTGTGAATAATCACTGTGAAAGTATAAGGTAGTTTCATGAGTTGTGCTGAACAGAGAAGCTGGTAGCTGAGGGCCACTTAGTCTCCCAATAACAGTGCTAGTTTCTGTAGATCCACTCCTAACTTCTAAGTAATCATGTATGGTCTCGGTTGAGAAATTCACAAATTGCAGATGGACACCTGAAAAACATTGTCAGCAAATAAAAGCCGTTGATATCAATACGGGGGGGGCAATAAAGTATGTAAATTTTACACTGATAATATCAGAAAATAATATAACCAATGGAAATGCATTATATGCTCTCAGGGTCTTGGTGTGAAACATTCTTTCTTCTCATACATTACTAATCTTGAAATGTTAACAAGGCAAAACAAACCTTATCTAAGTCATGGAACTGTAAGTTATTTATAATTGTATGCTATTTTGGGGATGTTCAGGTATTTATTAATGAAAAACACCTGAAAGCACACAGTCATTGGTTACAGGCAACATGAATTTAAGAGGGGAAAGTCCTGTTTAACTACCTTCATTTCCTTTTATGACGAGGGTACCCACCTAGTTGACCAAGGAAAGCCAGTTGATGTGATCTTTTCGGATTTCAGCATTTTTGATAGTTTCTCACAGTGTCCTTACAGACAAAATGTCCAGCGTACCAACAGATTTTGCCAGCCTTCCAAAACCCTATACACTTCCTTTCCTACACAGAGAATTCAGTTCGTATGCAAAACTTGTGCTAAGTTTAAGTTGTCATTGCTTAATAACTGCTAACTCATGCTATCTTACTGTCTCTCTCTCTCTCTCTCTTTTTTTTTTTTTAAACTCACTTTGATATAAAACCAGCTCTAAGATTGTTAGCTCTAAGACTGTCAGCATAGAGACATTGGTTTAGATTACAATATTGGTTAACATGAAGGGGAAAAGCTTATGATCCATGACTTCTAACTTTGAAGACCTCCCATTAGAAATATTTAAACAAGTGAAATCCTATAGAAGGTTCCTATGATGATTACAATGAAATCCATTGATTACAATGAAATGTAACTCAAATTTTAAATTCAGTTTTATTAATCTCCTATTTAACATATAGAAATGGTGAAAACGTCAAGCCCATTTCAATCTTTGCACTTTTAGTTTTCTTCTGGTAAAGGGAGCTTTCAGTTTTCCTGTGCATGAACTGGAAAACAGTGAGTGTTAAATAAATATATAAAATAAATACAGGGACTAAAATGCAGTGTAGAAAAACTGTTTTTGGTGGAGCTAAACTGATTTATTTCAGCTAAGGCAAAACTTGAATAGTTAAATTTCCTTCCTAGTGGCGGTGAAATTAAATAGTATGTCGGCAATGTAGAGTCTAAATGGGAGTTTGAAGAGTCAAGTTGGAATTGTTGGATGTGGGGTGTGAAATGGAAGCATTAATATGGAGAACGTAAGCAAACAAAAAGGATTGAAGGCAAGAGTCAGGACTGGAAAAGAAGTAGGATAGCAATAAAGTAAGGCAAGAGGTAGAAGGGAATATATCTGGGATAAAAAGACAGCAGGTTTCATATGCATTTGAATGTACCACTTTATGGAATTTGAAATGGAATCAATCAATATTCCAGAATTTTATTATTTCTTCTTTATTATAGAAAATGTCTTTGAAAATCTCTGGAAAATAATCCTGTTCCCTTATAGCTCATGAATAGCTTTCTCTGTTGCTTTGATTTAGGATGATAAATCTACTACTGCTATTTTTTTATTTTATTTTATTTTATTTTATTTTATTTTATTTTATTTTATTTTATTTTATTTTATTTTATTTTATTTTATTTTATTTTATTTCATTTCATTTCATTTCATTTTATTTTATTATTTTAATTTAATTTAATTTAATTATTTTCGATAATGCAACAAGCAGAGATCTTCATGGGACCTGAAGATTCTAGACAGAATTATGACTCATAAAGAAACACTAGACACTATAAGGTCAAGCTCTTGAGTCAGGTAATGGCAGAATTAACGTGCCAATGCTATTTGAATAAAATGCTAATACAAAAAATCAATGATTCACTTGAATCTTGTGACTTTTGAACAAAATACACACATACTAATAGGGTTTATCTGCAAATTCTTATCCGAAGATAACGTGTTTCCCACAAGGATAGATTCTGTTCAGTCAGTGTTACTGGAGGTTTAATATTCTTCTGTTTAAACAACCCATGCAGAATGAATGGCTTTCTTGTAAATCATGAGTGAACCATGCTTACAGGTCTTAAATTTAAAAAGATCACACAAGTGATTTTAAAAAGAATGGAAGAATAATCTGAGCAGATGTAGAAGGGAAAACTATTTGGGATAAGAAATCCACTTACTGAAGTAGACCCAGAAATTCTGTATTATTAAATAAACAATATGACCGAAGATGGTAATTATCAAATTGAAAACAGGCAGATCTGAAAAAAAAAGAAAAAAAAAGAAAAAAAAAAGAATGCAATTCAACTGACATATAAAGAACTCCAAGAAGTGCATGTGACCCTATACAACTGCCAGAAGTGTAAAAAATTAGAAGGGACAAAGGTATTGGCCAGCTTTGAATCAAAATTTTGCTATAGTAGATTTATTGCAGCCTAGATGAGTGGACAGTGTAAGTGGATTGATAATTGGATGGATGGCAGAGCTCAGAGGGTAGTGCTTAGTGGTGCAGAGTCTAGTTGGAGGCTGGTAGCTAGCGGTGTTCCCCAGGTGCTGGGTCCCATCTTGTTCAACTTGTTCATCAGTGACCTGGAAAATGGAACAGGATGCACCCTCAGCAAGTTTGCTAACGACACAAAGTTCAGAGGAGTGGCTGACACCCCAGAAGGCTGTGCTGCCATTTGGAGGGACCTCAACAGGCTGGAGGGTTGGGTCATAAGGAACCTCATGAAGTTCAGCAAGGGCAAATGCAGGGTCCTGCACCTCAGGAGGAATAACCCCAAGCACTAGTACAGACTGGGGGGCGAGCTGCTGGAGAGCAGCTCTGCAGAGAGAGACCTGGGAGTCCCGGTGAACATTGGGCTGACCATGAGCCAGCAATGTGCCCTTCTGGCCAGGAAGGCCAACAGTATCTGGGGCTGCATTCGGAAGAGCGTTGCCAGCAGGTCAAGGGAGGTGATCCTCCCCGTCTACTCAGCTCTGGTGAGGCCACACCTGGAGTATTGTGTTTAGTTCTGGGCTCCCCAGTACAAGAGGGACGTAGAACTACTGGAGCGAGTCCAAAGGAGGGCTACTAAGATGATTAGAGGACTGGTGCACCTGTTGTACGGGGACAGGCTGAAGAGCTGGGTCTGTTTAGCCTGGAAAAGAGAAGACTGAGGGGAGACCTCATTAATGTATATAAATATCTGAAGGAAGGTGTCAAGAGGATGGAGCCAGTCTCTTTTCACTTGTGCCCAGTGAGAAGACGAGAGGCAATGGGCACAAACTGAAGCACAGGAAGTTCCATCTGAATCTGAGGGGGCAGTTCTTCACTGTGAGGGTGACAGAGCAGTGGAACAGGTTGCTCAGAGAGGTTGTGGAGTCTCCTTCTCTGGAGATATTCAAAACCTGCCTGGATGGCATTCTGCACAACGTGCTCTAGGTAATCTTGCTTGGCAGGACTTGGGTGGACTAGATGATCTCCAGAGGTCCCTTCCAACCTCGGCCATTCCATGATTCTGTGATATAGGATCCATTCAAAGGTGTTCAGTGAGTTGGCCAATGTAATTGAAATTATGGTATTCTCCATGCAAAATCATGGTGAATGAGAGAAGTCAATGGTGACCATAAAAAGGCTAAAGATGCATATATATTTAAGACACAAAAAAAGACCTAGGCGATGGCAACTGCAGGTTCACTGCAACCCACATAAAGGTTATGGAACTTGTCTATTTGGAAGTAATTTCCAAACACATAAAGGATAAAAATGTACACAGAACCAGTCAACCTGGATTTAAAAAGAGAATATTACACTTGATGGGTACTGATTTCCTTCTGTGATTAATTTACTGCCTATATTGACAAAGGGAGAAAAATTGATATAATATACTTTCATTCTTCTGTGGGTTTGGATTTTGTCTTCTATAGCATTCTCATCTACAAGCAGAAGATATATCAGCTTGATGAATGGACAGTATGTGGGTTACAATTAACTGAACTTTGAGGCTCTAGTAATCAGTTGTTCAATATCCAGTTGGTAGCCAGTAACAATCACAATGTTCTATGTGTTGATATGGAAGCTTATACTATGAAATATCTTCACAAGAGACCTAGATAATGAGAATGCATCCACAACAAATTTGTGGAGGATACTAAACAAGGGAGTGTAGTTGCTAAACCATATAACTGAGCTTCTGCATTGCTTTTTTGTTTGTTTATTTTTATCCTGAGAAACCTAAAATAAAAAATAAAAATAATTAAAATAAAAATAATTAAAAATGACACCCTTGAAGATTGTGTCAAAAGTCATTACAATCCTTAAAAGTTTGCATAGGAAGTGCAAATTTCTGCATCTGTGATCTGTGGTGGAACAGCTTTATCTGTTTGTGCAGGCTGGGAACTGACTGGGAGAGCAGCAGCCCTGCTGAGAAGGTTCTGCCAGTCATAGAAGACTTGATCTAACATTACCAATTATTTCACTTTAAGTGGGAGGTCTCTATTGGTCCCTTCCAAGAACATTTTCTATGCTGCTGCAATATTCACTCTGGACATGAAAAAAAAAGATTAATGATTAAATAATGAACTCAAATGTAGCTTTTACCTCTTCTTAACTGATATTTTTGTTGGGTTTATGGCCTCAAAAAGAGAAATCAACCCTTTTTAGTTAGAAAATTGTGCTTTATTCTTATTAAGCAATTTTATTTTAATCATAAAATTGCAGTATATTTTAAATGAAAAGCAAATAAATTTTTGCTTTTTTATTCTAAATCTTTCTTTTCAGGGTCTGATTACGTGTTTAAATGAATCCAAAATCCTTTCTTACCAGGATAAATATTCAGAATATTTTAAAATATGTCATTTTTTTGAATCCATAAAACAAAACAAAACAATTTTTATCCATGAAAGGACACATACCAAAACCAATCGGCAGTTTTATTGTCCATGTGCAATCCAAACTGCTAGGATAGTTACCAGGAAACCCAGGGCTAAGGATCACCCCACTGAAATCTGACATGGCACCACCACATTGTGCTGCAAAAAAACCAGACATTTTTCAGAAGAGTAGAATGAGCTAACAATTATTCCGGAATATTAAGGATCTTTTCAAGGTAAATAATATAGTAATATCAAGGTTTATATTAAAATAAATAAATAAATAAAATTCTTTTATCATTAAATATATGTAACAAAGTAATTTACGAGTGGGTACCTTAAAAATATTTTTCTATTCTGAATTGGCTAGGTTTAAATTTAGGCAACAAATGCACCTGAAAAGAGGATGCATTGTCTGTGCGAACCACCTTTGTGAACATGCAAGTTGCACACATCAGCTCATAGCCACATAAACACAATTCTGCTTTGGTTTGTATGCATCTGGGTAAGAGAAAAAATGTATTTTAAAAATATTCTGTATTCTTATTTTGCAAGAGACCTTTCAAAAACTCTGTTTAAACCCTGCTGTTCTAGAAATGAGATAAAATTAATACTTTGGAAATGTTAATGCATTAAATATTTCTAGAAATTCAACTAAACCCATTTTAGGGCTTAATTTTATATTTTTTCATGACATCAGTAAGTAATGTAACTTACAGTTCAATGTAAGCTTTTTTAAGAGATTAATTATGTTAAATACAATTATTTTTAAATAACAGTTTTGTCCAATTAACAGTTGCTACATCCTTTGAAACACAATTAGAAATTATTATTTGCAGAAAAGGAAAAATAATAGAAAACAAATTGTCATTAAAGAGAATTGATCTTTTTCTTCAGAATTTTCCATACAGTAGCACAACTCTTGTATCAGACTTCCTAGATATAAGGTAATGTTAAAAAATGAAAACTGAAGACTAACTTCCACCAAATTATTATTAATATCTGAATCTTTGTGAATATTAATGATTAATATATGAATCTTGGTGATTATAACATCACCAGCTGTCACCAACCACTAAACTGTGGGAACCCAGTATCTCATAGGAACTGTATAACACCTCAAAGGATTAAGAACAGGATTATATGGGACAGGTCAAGAGGATAAATAATCTGTTCTGAAGAAAAGCAAATATAAATTTTTAATGAGATCTGCAGGATCTTGCTATCTGTACATTAGTCATTACAAATAGAGATAACTTTTATTATTAGGGAACCCAAACAAAAAGCCATTTATATTCAGTGAAAAAGAATGCAAGAACAGTTTTGCATTACTCATATTTATTCATCACCTAAACAGAACATATTTTAATTCATTTCAGATATTTCATTTAGGCTTCTGGCAGGCTCCCAGTGCTTCTTCCAATAGTATTAATATAGTCATCTATATAGCTTAATTTGAAAGATAATACATCTTGTTAAATAGGGCAGACATGCCTTATGTTGAATTCATCAGAGATGATAATGTAATGCTATTTTTATTTCAGTATTTTCTGTAGTACTCATCACTCTACTGTGGAAATGATTCATAAATAAAGTATGTGTGTAAGGGTCTCTGGAGGTCTCATCACTAATACAGAAGATTCTGACTGGAACATATGCCATTCTTCTTCTGACTGTACATTTCAAAAAAGCTTTCCTATAATATGTGCAGTATACTTTGAAAATCTTCAGCTTAATCTGATCTTTTCTCTTTTAATTCAGTTCTTTCACTTCTCCCTGTTTCTTCCCCTACACTTATCTCTTATTTCTGAGTTCTCTGGATTTCTCATTCTGGCTTGTTTAAAAAAGTTTATGTATGATGAACATACCTAAACATATTGGAATCGGGTAATTCCATCTTCTTACTGGTCCAGGCATACAGGTGATATGTGAATGTCCCTAAAATGGCACAACATTGCTAACTTATATAATAAAAAGTATACAATATATGATACATCATTAGTATCCCAACAACAATATTTAAATAATTAAAAATAAGTATATAAAAAATAAGGTATAAAATATAGATTGCATACCCTGTGATTTGTATCATACCTTCAGAGAAGACTGCAACTATGAGACAGCCTACTAGAAAAAGTATGTTTATTTCCTTAATATTATTTCTAATGTTCTCCAGACAAATTTCATAACACCAGCTTAGTATAAACCAAGTGTCTAGAAACTACAGGTCTCATTGAAGTGATGTTTACATAGAATTTATTTGCATCATTTGTGAAACATGGAAAAAGATAACCACCTATATACATTATATACTACTAGCTTTACATTTAAAATTCATAATCCCTATTCAAAATTGAGTCTTTATGCTCAACCCTGAAATAGCTTAAATAGTGAAAAGCTGAGCTATTTAAGGAAACTCTTTACAACACTGTCACTTTACAACAAATTAGTTATTACGATTTCCAGGCAATCTGTTACCAGTTAGTTCCAAGATCCACCAGAGTGAGCCACTACATTCATCCCAGGAACAGAAAAGGAAAATGAAAATTCTTAAGAGAAAACTGTACTTGCGATATCTTGCAAAACCATGTAGTGTACACATTAAGATGACCCAGTAGGAAACAATCAGTAGCTTTTTAGCCTGTTTGTTCAACGTTCGTATGAAAAGAAAAGTTGTTTTTCATAGCCTGTAGCATTTCACGGAACCAAATATCTGTAAAGCATCCATGGTAATTGTAAATAATTTATTTATTAATGTGCAAACCATTCATTTACTGTCCTAGAAGAAAAATAAACATGCTGCCTCCACTGGTGCATGTAGGCATATCTACCCCTTGCTATAAATAAATAAATAAATTAATTAATTAATTAAATTTAAGAGGCAAGGTCATGCTGCATGTGCCAGAAAAACATTATGGAGGAAAGAGATTTTTTGTGTGTATTTTCATGGTTTACATTCCAGCGTTCTTTGTATTTCCTTTATACAGGTAGGTACTGTGGCTTGCCTGCTCACACATTTGTATTTAAGTATGAAAACAGAAAAAAACAAAGAAACAAACCAACAAAAAAAAGACTGGTTTCTCCCAAGAATGACCTGCTACAAGCAAGCAACATAAGAATTAGATTTCAATAGTCATTTTCACAGCTGTAATCGTAGAACATTTCAGAACATTGCTTGGAGGCTGTGGGACTGGCTAGGAACTCTATATTGAAGGGGAAACTCGGATACAGTTTCAATTATACAACATAAACTTTAGCTTTATAAAATTAATTTTAGTCCAAAAAAGGTGTATCAATTTCTTTTTTTTTTTTTTTGATGATACATATAATGTATATTTTGTCAGTATTACGGTCTTCACAGAATTATATAAAATGTATATTTGAAATGATTAGTGCTGTTAAACTTCACTTCAGTGGGTTAGAATCTGACAACCATCAACATATATTACAGGCCAGACTAGTTAATGAAGAAACAAAGGCAAGTAAGTTGTCTTTTTCCTATTTTGCTCCAGGTATCAACAACTTCAGTTAATCATGCATTGTTATATAATAAAAATAGAATGTTTTCTCCCTTTAAGATTTTTATTTTTATTTGCTAAAATAGGGACATACTATGAATAGGTAATGATTGTTTTCTCTTTTATGCTCTCAAAGAGCTAGATAAAGTGGAGACTATTGACTGCAGAGTCACGCAGGAGAAAACAAACAAACAAACAAACAAACAAAAACAGTGGTTGAAAACAGTAACCTATCAATGGAAACTGTAGTACTTTCAGGAAGCATCTCAAGTGGAAACAATATTTAGTAACATAGCCATGTAAAAGGCACCATATGAAACTGGAAACTTGGCTCACCTGAAGGGAGTAACCCTGGTCACACTGGAAAGATACCACATCTCCAACCATATATCTGTCTCCAATTTTGATCCCATTGCTTGGGGTCTGTGGTTCAGGACAAGAGTCCAAACCAATAGCTGTGAAAAATTGAGAAGTTCAGACATTCTAAGTAATACAGAATCCGATCCTAAATTCACACAATTTCTGTGTACATTGTATATAGGCACACTGTACCAATGTTTTAGGAAGCTATTGGGTATCAGCAGTTTGCCTGTGGGCAAACAAGTAGCATAATATTCTGAGAAAAAAAGAAAAAAAAAAGAAAAAAAAGTTATAAAAGGAGGAAAACTTCCTTTCAAAAGCAAAGGAAAGGGAAAGAAATAAGCAGGGTGATAACAAACATTTCACAACAATCTGCAGTCTCAATGCAAAGTCTCCCCTACATTTCCTTTGTTCAGAAGAAATGGTTCATATCAACTCATTCCTACTCACAGTCTCACCATAGCCTACCTAACTGAAATTGGGAGCACATGCACTTTACTTTCCGAGCTTCTGTTCTAGGGAATGCTAGCCAATACTACAACAGGTACAAAATACAGGAAAAATAGTGCAAACCATAAATTTGTATGTATTTGCACTTGTTTCTCCATAGGTCAGATGATATTTTTTCATCCATTTTTCACACATGCACAGAGTAAAATATTTGTGCAATAATCACCTCAAATTTCCCCTAATCTGTTATTTTTAACACAGTATCTTTAGTATTATAACAGAAATATCTCAAATTCCTGATTGCTATAAACACCATAAATTGTATGTATGCTTTTTCATGGTTGTCAAAAAGAGAAATGAATAAATTTTTCATTGCAGCTACCCAGTGAGATAAGAATATGTCTAACATGAAGTGTAAGTAGTTCTGTTACTCTCTTTGCCTAGTGCAAGTACTCCACCCTAGTTAATTGTGAAGCCAGGACTGATAAGTAACTAAACATCAGTACATAGGGCAATAGGGAAATATTGTGGAATTTAATAATGGCAGCACTTCACTATATTATCGTCTTCTACATACTTGAAAACTTGGTAATGTAACTGATCTCTTCCTGTAAGAATTGAGTTAAATAAAAATTACTATTTAAAGAATATTTTACAATTATTTATAATATATGAATGGTGCAAGCTGAGACAAATTCTAAGAAATTTATGAAGTACACACATAAATATTCTCTATAACATATAGAGTGCAATGAAGCTTGACTTTTCCCTTTAACACCTGTTTATACAATACATGCCTCAGGTGATCAGGCCTCCCCTCTGATCACATCTGGACCCTGTGATGTGGCTAATTGACAGGGACACAATTAAGTTCTAAGGGAAAAGGGACTGCACAACCTGCTTACTAAACAAATTGGCAAAGACCTGAATTCTGGAATATTACTGACCAAAAATGAACGGCCTCACAATCCTATAAATAGCGATCCCAAACAAGAACTCTTGGAGCCCTCCAGGGATCACAGTGGGCTGCAGCCTTGATCTCCGCTTGTGTTAGGACACCTCCCAGGGTACCCTGAGAAGTGCGTTTCAGGGCTTAGTCCTCAAGGAACAAGCTCATCCATAGACAAACGCCAACAAGGACATAGGAAGAGTAATTTGCTCTAGGGGGTATTTTGTAGGCATGTAATTGGATTTAGAATAGAATCATTAAGGTTGGAAAAGACCTTCAAGATTATCTGGTCCAACCATCACCCAAATCACACAAATGTCACCCACTAAACCATGTCCCTAAGCACCAGGTCCAATCTCTCCTTGAACACCTCCAGGGACGGTGATGCCACCATTTCACTGGGCAACCCATTCCAATGCCTGACTGCCCAGAACCCTGCAATAAGTCTCAGATGAACCTTGCCATTCACAAATCTTTAACTAAGTCACTGTTTATATTGTAGCAAATTTCTTTAGATCATTGTGCTAATTGACTAATACTTAAATACTGATTAGGTGTCATTAAAATCATATAATCTTACTTTGTTATCTGCTATAGAGGTATATAATAAATCCTTAACTGCTGCTACGTTAGAGTTGTGTTAATCTAATTCCATGACAGAGGGCCAGAGATGATCAGAACAATTAAGAAGAATGGGTGTTCAAATCAGTGAATATTGCTCTGCATTTATTCTGAAATTTCAGTTTCTTTATTTAGAGATGAAAGCTATATACCAGCAGCACATTACATATTTCAATTATTTGAATGTGTATGAATACACAGATGCATTTTCATTTTCACTGGATTCAGTCTCATGTTAGTTTGTTTTCATAACTTTTTACAGGTTTTTTCTCTCTAAAGTTGTGATAAGCTGAGACAGTACCTATATTTCAAGAAAACAGAAGGATAATTCTAACCTATAATAAATGTTTAGGTACAGAGAAGCTATCGTATGTCACTTTTGCAAGGCTATGTACTCTGGCTAATTAGACAACCACAGCATGAGATTTGCATACTGTAAAAATGACAAGAAATAACCATGAAACAATTATGCAGATTGGACACCATAACCAATATGAGCAGAGGGAATTGCACAGCTGGGGAAAAGTAAAATTGTAACAAAATGTTAGTGACTGTCGGAATTCCTGTCAGTCAGCTAAAGGCAATCTCATTCAGATGGAAAGTATGTTTATAATTACAGCCTTTTCTGCTGGTGAGATATTCAGCAATAATTTAAAAAAAAAATAAAAAATCTGCTGTTCTCTTATGCACTTAAAGGCCATTATGTAGTGCATATATTATTGCATTGGGCATAATATGCAGATTTTGGTAACAGCGGGAGCTGCAGGGGCCACTGTGAAGAGAGGTCAAGGGCTGCCCTGTGCTGGACAAAACTGTTTCCAGCTGGCTCCAAATGCAGGGCACAGCTGAGCCCACCACAGGAGTTTGTGGGCCATGCATTTACTCATGGCTATTGTATGTTCTGAAAAGATTTTGAAAGAGCAAAAAACGAAGGTGAAAACAAGACAAATCAAACTTCCCAATCCATGCAGTACAGATTTAAGGCCTGATCTTGCTACCTTGGAATTAAATGTAATTCTAACAATTACAGAAGTAACAGTATGTAGCTCATTATGTTCAATAGGACTGAATATTCCTCTTTCATATCGTTTAGGTATACTTGATGTCTAGAACCAGAAAATGGTCTTAATTAATTGAACATCTCTGTATTACCTGTATACTCAAGATGAAATCCAGCAGCTGAAACACTGATATCAGACTGAAAGTTTAGGTACAGATTATTTGATGTGCTGTTTAGAAGTGGAGGTATGGTTGTTCCTGAAAAGAGAAATCAAAATATTATTGAAATGCACAGAAACTGAACTAAGTACATATGTAACATGGGTGTTTGTACAAAAAGACAGAGAAAAAGAGAAAGAGAAAGGGGAAGAGAGGATGAGAGAGAGGCAAAGATCATTAAATAAATTCTTACATATTTTGTCATAAAATCATCAAATCATAGAAGAGTTTGGGTTGCAAGGGATCCTTAAAGATTATCTAGACCCCCCCCCCCCCCCCCCCCCCGCCATAGGCAAGAATGTCTTTCATTAGATCAGGTTGCTCAAAATCCTGTCAGCATGCATGCTTGTCATATATCTGCCCCTATTAAAACTTTTATTACATTTTCAGTGCACGTCAGTATTGGAGACAAGAACTGTGGACATTCAGGGAAACAGGGTCTAATATAAGGTCACACTTTTATCAGCAAAAGGAGAAATATTCACTAGGGTTTTCATAAAAGCAAGAGCAAATCCTGTAACTGGAATAACTTTAAGCATTACAATCAAATATATAAAACAACACCAAAGATATTTGGTAGGACTGTTCTTAGAAATGTGATTGATTACTTATTTGCGTTTCAGCATAAGTCTGTAACAAGAATCTTAGAATGACAAGGCAACAAACTCATTATTGGTGATCTCATGTCATACACAAGAAGAAGAATAAAGTAAAATAAGGAAAACAAACGAACAAACAGATCTCATTCATCTAAAATACGGGTAAAGAATGCATTCTTTAGTAATGTACTATTTCATGAGGCATCTAGTGTAGAGGTTTGTATTTCTATCTCCTGCGATAAGAGTGGGCAAATCATGAGATTAATAGAAGACAGCATTCATGAATTTCATGCATATAGTTTGGGAGTCTCTGAATATTATTTCATTCTTAAAATTTTCAGTTTTTCAAATTTGTGAAAATGACTGATTACTAAAATAAAAAGAATACTACCTGTTGTTAATTATGGGTGAAATAAACACAGAAAAAAAAGAACTAGAAAAAGATGTGCGTTTAAAATCTACGTTGACCCTGTGAAATACTTATAAAATATTTTCAGTCACCTGAATAACTTCCGAGCCTTGGAGCATTGTTGTCAGCACCATCATAAAAGTCTAAGGAATCCCAGTTGTGTTCTGTAGCAAAACTCACCACTTGCACCTATGAAGAAAAATGTGAGGTAAAGAACATTAGCTTAATCCCCTCTGCATTAATGTAAAAATACTGTAAAATGTAGAACAGAACAGAATGGAACAGAACAGAACAGAATAGAATAGTTCAGTTGGAAGGTCATCAAGTCCAACTGCCTGACCACTTCAGGAACTCTGTTGCTTTCAATCACGAAAAGTTGTTTTTTGCTGTCATTGCCAAAGTCAATGGGAAATCAACATTAAGCGAATAAAATTGCATTCTAACAATTTTGTTTGGATTTAATTACCAATTCAGACTTACAAATTCTGTGACCCTTAGTGACAACCATATATTACCTCTGACAAGAGCTACACAGCCATGAAAATCATGGATGCACAGAACATTATTCTAATACCCAGATTATTTGGAGGACATTGAGGGGAAGGCAAAATACAGTATTGCCAATTACTGCAGTTTCTTTGTGATTCTTTCTAGTTTATCCAGCATTAATAACAGTCCTGCAATGCCAGCTGCATGTTCAATTCTGCCACCAGGTAAGAGCAGCCTCCTTTGTTTGGTTACTTTCATCAGTAATTTATCATCTGGGGAGGAGCAGTCACAAGCATGCTGCAAGCAAAAGGCAGAACATTCACTTCATTCCTTCCAGAGATGACAACATCATGCAAAAATGGAAGCAAATAGACTGCAAGAGGGAGCATAAATATGTTCTCATGAAGTGAAAACACTCACTGCAAAGTAGAGAACTGCTAGGTTCCCATTCCTGTTTTGGAGGGAATAGGGTGTGGATTTTTTTCTTTTGTTTTAAGAGAAATAATTGTTTAATGAAAACCATTTAAAGAGTGACAGAAGCAGGGATGAAACCCAAACCACCCTCCAAGACGAATTAAAGAATTATGCTTGCTTTTGCTGTTCTTCTGTCTCACTTATTCTTCCCTTACTTTTCTCCAAAATGGAGTAGCTTCAACAACAGAAATAAGCACCATTGCAGTGCAAGTAATTTCTGAAAAGATACAGAATTGGACCTAGGAAACTTGCAGATTGAATTTCCTTTTTTTTATTATTTTTTTATTTTTTATTTTTTTTAATGTGTTTTCAGGGCCAGATTGCTGCTGACTGCAATTTTTATATTAGCCATAAAACACCTAATTTAAAATATCTATTTTAGTGCAAGTTACATTAGTGGCCCTAATCTTTCCATGTAGTCAATAAAGACAGGCGGTGAAGTAAGAGTCTGTACTACGTGTTTTGAATTACCTACTTGAGATGATTTTCTGCCTTAACTTACAAGAAAATTATAGTACACTAAATTCCCATTTTAATGTATTTAAGTGTGCCTGAAGATAGTTTTTTAGTGCACACTCTTTCTATTTACCTTAATCTACTTTTAAATCTCTGCTTTTTTATTTGATATTAAATAGTTCAGCATTTACATCTGGTACCACTGCTTGAACGACTTCAGTAATGTAGTCATACAGAATCATGGAATGGCCGAGGTTGGAAGGGACCTCTGGAGATCATCTAGTCCACCCAAGTCCTGCCAAGCAGGATTACCTAGAGCACGTTGTGCAGAATGCCATCCAGGCAGGTTTTGAATATCTCCAGAGAAGGAGACTCCACAACCTCTCTGGGCAACCTGTTCCACTGCTCTGTCACCCTCACAGAAGACTGAGAGGGGATCTTATCAATGTTTACAAATACCTTAAGCGTGGGAGACAGAGGGATTTGGCCAACCTCTTTTCAGTGGCTTGTGGGGACAGGACAAGAGGCAATGGCCAAAAAATGGATCACAGGAAGTTCCGCACCAACATGTGAAAGAACTTCTTCATGGTGAGGGTGACTGAGCACTGGAACAGGCTGCCCAGGGAGGTTGTGGAGTCTCCTCTGGAGATATTCAAGGCCCATCTGGATGCCTACCTGAGCAACCTGCTCCAGGGAACCTGCTTTGGCAGGGGGGTTGGACCCGATGATCTTTCGAGGTCCCTTCCAACCCCTACAATACTGTGATTCTGTCATTCTGTGATTTTGAAAACTCTTGATGCATTAGAATACATTAAAATCTCTGTAATGTAATTTATTAAAAAACAGATATAATAATGGTTATCCTGTTTCCTTTCCAAAACTTTTAAATGTAAATTTAGAAATAGTCTTTTCTATTTTAAATAGACTCCAATAGGCAATTGGACCTTTATTACATCTTTATATACAGAAACTAATTTATTTATTCTTTTAAAATTATTATTATTATTTTATTTTATTTTATTTTGCTTTTGAAGCGAGGGCATAGAAAACTTGCTACCATGGTTTCTTGATAAGTGTTATGGTAGAAATTTAATGAGATGAAGCTTGAAAGTTCTATTATATTAGACATAACTGCCTCACTAAATTTCTTACTAAAAAGTGAGATATACATAACCTAGCTTTATAGATATTTTTCTGCTATATGTTCCATGAAGGTCTTAATCTAAGTTTTTGTAAAATAGAATTACATCAATATTTTAAAGGACTCATTCCCAACTCCAGTTGAAGCATATTTATGTAACAATGAACTTTTGTATCTATATGTAAAATAACAGAACTTCTAGGAAAACAAACATAATCTCTCCATGGAAAGAACCCATCTCTGCAAGAACACTGCAAGAACAAGATTTATGTAATTTGATGGAGGGAGGAAAACAAAACAAAACAAACAACAACAAAAAAAACACATGGGGAAGCATCTCTATTCCCTCTTGCTTACAATGAATCATTGACATACTGAAATAATATATGTTAAACTTTTAGCAGTTTTTTTTTTTTCCACGTTAAAAGTTACGGGTATATCTTTTAAAATTTCTTTAAATCTTATATCTTTTAAGAACTGTGTGAATGAAAAGATGTGCAATGAGTTCCACTGTGACCATCATTAGTGAGAGAAAGAATGTATGAATACTCTTTTCATGCTCTTGCACCAGGAAAAAACAATTTTAAACATGGTGATAACATGAAAATAACAAGTATACTTACCTGAATCCCAGCTCCCTCTGGTACTGTGATCTTCCACACACAATTCAGATTGTTGTCATAAGGTTCAGGGTAACCCGGAGACAAAATGGTCCCTTTGCGCTTTGTTAAAATTCCACCACAGGGCACTGAAAGGAAATGCACAAGTCAAAAAAAGAAGTGCAAAGCCTCAGAAGTGAGAAGAGCTATTATTATTAAAGCTTACACAACATTCATCATACCATGGCTGAAAACTTTTGTAAATTTATGTTAAACTTAAAAAAATTATATGTGCCTCAGGAACAACAACAACAACAAAACCCACCACCACCACCAACAACAACAACAAAGTGGCATCACTGCTCATGGAACTACACAATTTTTCAAGGTCCCTTCCAACCCATGTTGTTCTATGATTCTGTGATTCATTCATATTCCCCTGTCTTATTTATTTGACCTTTAACAAACAAAATTAATTCCAATATGTCCTAGCAACCTTACAAATATAAAGCTTAATTGTTAGTGCTTAAGAATGAAGTTTGAACAGTTATGTATTTTATTCGTATAAAGGATTAAAACAGAAAAATTCTATCTTAATATTGCTATTTTTATTGTCTAAATAATCAATATCACCAGTCTCAACTCCTTGGCAACTCTTCTTTGCTTGTATGAATTATGCAATTACAGACTACGGATCTATTGTATTAGTAAAGAAATTGCTAAAGGCTTACTTCACTCATCATATCTGTGTGCATGGATTAATAGAACTGTTACACATGGAATAAGACAGAGGCATACATCAACACCATTTCCCTTCTGAATGATCAATTTGAATGTATCTTGTCTAGATCATTAGATGCTCTGACAGGGACAAATAAAATTAAAACTTAATCTAGATACAGATATTCTGTTGGTATTTAAGAAGTTGAAGGAAAAGATTGATGAGATAGTTTAATAAACTGTTAGAATCATGGAATGCTTTGGGTTGGAATCGACCCTAAAGATCATCTAATTCCAAACCCCCTGCCATGGACAGGGGTGTCAGACACTAGACCAGGTTGCTCAAAGCCCCAGCCAACCTGGTGTTGAACGCTGCCAGGGATGGGGCATCCACAGCTTCTCTGGGCAACCTGTTCCAGTACCTCACCACCCCCTGAGTAAAGAATTTCTTCCTTCTATCTAATCTAAATCTCCCTTCTTTTAGTTTAAAACCATTACTCCTTGTAATGGTACACTTCCTGATAAAGAGTCCCTCTCCAGCTTTCTTGTAGACCCCCTTTAGGTACTGGAAGTCTGCAGTGAGGTCTCCCTGGAGCCTTCTCTCTCCAGGCTGAAGAAAGCAACTCCCTCAACCTATCTTCACAGGAGAAGTGTTCCAGCCCTTTGATTTTGGCTCTCCTCTGTGTTTGCTCTCACAGGTCCATGTTCTTATTATATAGGGGATCCCAGAGCTGAAGGCAGTAATCTAGGTGGGGTCTCATGAGAACAGAGTAAAGGGGGAGAATCACCCTCTCTTGACCTGCTTGCTGTCCCTACTTCTTTTAATGCAGCCCAGGTTGGCTTTCTGGGCTGCAAACACACATTGCCATGCCTATGATGAGTTTTTCATCAACCAACCCCCCTCTAAGTCCTTCTCCTCAGAGTTAATCTCAAGCTATTCTCCACTCAGCCTGTATTTGTTCTTGGAATTGCCCTGACCCTTGGAATTACCCTGTTCTTGGAATTGCCAGGACCTTGCACTTGTCCTTGTTGAACATGAGGTTCACACAAGCCCACCTCTCAAGTCTGTCTATGTCCCTCTGGATGGCATCTGTTCCCTCCAGTGTACCAACTGCACCACACAGCTTGTTGTCATTGAGGAACTTGCTGAGGGTGCACTCAATCCAGCTGTCCATGTTGCCAACAAAGATGTTAAACAGAAGCTAATGTATCATTTCTATGAAACTTCGATAAGTTCTGAATTGATTTCATTAGATAAAAGTATGAGGATTTATAAAATACCTAGAAGAATGCCACTTAATAACGAATACTGTAGCTACATTTTGTATGGCATATAATTGATAGAATCTCTTCAAATTACATGGATAAACTAAAGGTCAGTATAACTCAAAACATTTAAATAATTACTTGTAAAAGGATGGACACAATGATTGATGTCTGCTGACTGTAAGAAAACACTCAAACATTCACTAGAGTTAAGGCAATTTAATGTGGTCAGGTCTACCACTTCAATTATTAAACTGATTTAGTTCAATGGAATTTTATCCTCATATATATTTTATCACTGTTATTGGCACAGTAATTTTCACATGTAAAGTGGCCTGTAACCCTTTCACAGTTCAGCTTGCCTAGAGACAGTCTGTCTTTCACAGAATATGTCTATATGTATATGTATATGTATATAATATATTGTGATCAATGACCAAAATAATTATTACAACACTTTGCTGAATTGTTATGTCTGAAAAAAAAAAAAAAAAAGTGAATACATTTCAAGGGTATAAACAGTACAATTATATTGATTGTACTGTAGTAATCGAGGATAAATGAAGTACAGATAAATACTTGTTTCTTACTGATATATAAATCATGGTTCTATTCATTTTGACTGAAACAGTCCAAATAAATATTATTCATGTATAATATATTGTTAATCCTATTTTACTAATATTACCCCAGTGGTACTTAGTCGTGATCTCTGTCAAGATTTTAGTATTATGGAGGAAACATTTTGTTTTTATTGAAAACCACTCAGTCTCTGCCATGCAGCATCATATGATTAAGCAAAGAGGATTCAAAACCAACCTAATTAAAAATGTTTTCTTTTTCCCTTTTCCCTTCCTCCTCCACTCATCTAAAACTCTGCTTATATACTTCTTAATGCTGGGGTCAGTTCCATAGTGTGGTTTTGCAGTAGGTTAGAATGATTTTTCTAATAAATCTATTCTCTTTCAAGAATAGTAAAGTAACTTTAACTCATACATACATTTACTGTTTGGGTTGGGAGCTGTGTTCTTCAGATGCCTTCATCCTCAAAATGAATGTTTTTTAATGTATTCAATTTGCACAGAATTAATGTATGGCACAGTTGGTACTGCAACAGATGCTACAGGTTTGCTACAGGCTACAAGTTTGATGGCATTGCAAAAAAAACCATGTAAATGACAACCAATTTTGATTCATTTATAAACAACTGATTTTTTTTTATATTAAAAAAAAAAACTGTATTAAAAAATAACATGTACAGCAGCCAATGTGTTGTATTTGCCCTTGATGTAAACCTATGGAAAAATATACCAATATAATTTTATTTCCTTACTCTGAGACTTTTCAGAGGTATCACCTGATTTCCAGTTAGTACAGAACAGCTTTATTAATGTCAATAGAAGCACATTAATTTAAGACTTAAATGTTGAGAATTTAATCTTGTATGACCAGAACCAGATAAGATATATTTTCTGCTTTGGAAAATTACTGTTTTTTTTTTGTTTGCTTTGTTTTGTTTTTTGCAAGCATTGAAATATTAACTTAACTATTTTTAAATCTTTAATATAGTAGTCTTCATAAGAGCATACAATATCTTATTAGAGATCCAAAAGGTGAGAGCATCTTAGTCTTGAAGGAGTCAGAGAATAAACTGTTATTTCTGAAACTTGATTAAAGGATAACGAGGGATGTCACTGATGTTAATGTAAAAGAAGGTAACATATAATTTATAATAGAAGGGTATGTTCAAGAAACTAATGAAATATCGCAGCAAGGTTAGAATTGAAAGGGTATTAAAATCTTAACCTTGAATGGAGAAGAAAGTGAATAAAAGTAAGCAGGAATAAAATATTGTGCGGATGACAACGAAGGAACACATTCAGCTAGAGATAATGGTCAACACTTTAGGCAGCAATTAATTCTATTAAAAAGCTTAAAGAACTCACCAACACATGTAGGGAGCGAATCATTCCACTGTGCCAATGCATTTGGTACTGTATCACATCTAATTGCTGTTGATCCATGAAGGATATATCCTGGATTGCATTCAAAAAGAACCAATGACCCAACTGCAAATTCATTTCCAATCCTTTTTCCAAATCTTGGTTCAGGCACAGAGCTACACTGTGTTGCACTTGTTCTTGGAACAGCTGCAAACATACAAAGAATTGTGGATTCTTAATTTTAGATTTGGTGGAGGAATTCAGATTTTGAACCACAAATATTTGGAATGACTGGAAGTAACATTCAGTTATTTGCCAGTTAAGAACATCTGCTTAATCCCCAACTTGATCTTCACAATTTGGATTACATACTTCTGATGACTGAGTTACTATTTAGAAGTGCATAGCAGTGATATCCTTGCCAAGATGAAAAGCAATGCATAAAATCCATAATGAAACCTTTCTAAAATGGCACTGAAAAGAAATATCGCTATGAAATGTTCATCTAATAGTTAAAAAAAGAAAAACAAAACAAAACAAAATTCTGTGTCAGATAGGTATTTACATTTATTCATGTGGATTTCTAAATGTGTATTATGCCTGCCAGATCTGGATTTAGAATCCATAGCAGAATGGATTGCAGTTGCAAGTACTGATGTATAACCATTTCTGTGTTTTACCCATAAAAAGGCAAAAAATGTAAATGAAGGGAAGCAGTTTAGTAATAGAAAGATCACTGATTCACACACAGGTAATACCATTTGCAGTTATTCATATTTAAATTGAGAGATAAACCAGTTTGAGCAGCAAGATATATCTAGCATTAGTCAGTCATATTAGCAAACATAAAAACAGTTTATTTTATAACCACCTTCTTAAATTTGGAACCTCCGTTATGCTTTTTAATTATTTGATTTAACATTTAAAATACAAATAAAAGAATGGTACTAACATTATTTTTAAAAACAGGCAGAAATCATGAAACTTGTTACATCATTAACAAGCTATTATTTTCCTTTTCATTTTCAGTCTGTTCCTCTCTGATCATTTACAACTTGTGAAGAAATTAATAAATTTACAAATTTTTCCAGGCTCTCTCACCTTGATAAACAAAATGAAATCCTTTAGCTGTTACTGGTCCAACTGAAGTAAATTTAACCGTGATCTGGTTACCTGAGCTCAATGGAAGGGATTCACCTACTCAAACAAAGCAAATACAAAGCTATCATAATCAGTTTTTACTAAAGAAGCATACAAAATGCCTATCAACAGCTCTACAGCTAAGATGACCCCCTCCTCCCCCTTCCCAGTCCTGTTCGGTTTCTTTAACTTGGCAGGATAGATTCAACATCTTAAGTTGGCAGTATCCCATTGTTCTAGAAAAGGGGGACTAAAACTCATCACGGTTATTATGAATATATACTTTTCCCTTATAAAAAGTATATATATATATATATATATATATATGTGTATACACACCATGCCTCTGTAAATCAAGTCAACATGCACATAATCTATACAATTTCACTTTGTTATAAAAAATATGCTGGCTTCCCTTTTTAATGTATAATATCCATTTCAGATTGCTCACTAGATAAAAGTAATAGAGACATAAAGTAAGAAGCCCCAAATACACAGTGTAACAACTAAATATCAAAAAAAAAAAAAAAATCCACTTGGCTTTTATTTCTTCATTAATAAACACAGGTTTGAGTGATTAGGTTTTTATTTGAAAATCCTGATTTCATATATTTTCCTGAACAGTATCTAAGAAAATATGACAGTTGTCTTTTCTTTTTTTCTTTTTTTTCAACTACACTATCTTTAGTTTATATAAAGTAAATGATGGTTTAATGACAGTTCTGTTAACAGATACCTGAATGAGATCCTGAGAGAGAAGATAACAATGATGACTGCAGAGATGGGCCATCATATACTTCAACCACATCGTGGAGTGATGTCTGGAAAAATACAAACTGGCCAAAAACCACTGATCAAACAGGAAGGAGAAAAAGCAAGAAGCACCAACAGCCAAAAATGGGGGATAAAATGAGAAGAAAAAAAAAAAAAAAAAAAAAGAAAAAGATTACAGAACATACATTAATATACTGCATTAAAATATTTTAATTGAAAATATATTTATTGGTTGATTTCCCTGACCAGTTAATTAATTTTCCCTGTGTATAATGTTATTTTTCATAACATGACAGCATAGAGAATAGGCAATGAAGGTACACAATCATACATGTAATTGTTAGAAAATTTTAGTAATTAGGGGGAAAAAAAGTCTGTTTTTATATCTTCAAATTCTCTACTTTTCCCTCCCCACCAAATTTCTCAGTTCAATATCCTCCTTTATAATCTCGGCATATTCTTATATATGTTGTCTTATCCATTCATTTTGTTGATAAGCCTCTGTAAGTTTCATAGACCTTGGAATTCTTCTTAAGAACATTAACATCCAGTGCATCTTTTATATTTGCAAAATAAATGAGCAAATAACTCAAAGTGACAAACATTTGGGAATTCATATGCTGAATCACAAATATATTTATTATTTAGTCACAAATATATTTATTTTTTAGTCATGCTAGATGAACAACTGAATTCAATAATGTTACTTTTGCACTTAAGTTCAGCGCTTTCACATCAAAGGTATTTGCCCATTCAATATATGCAAATAATTAAAGTAGGGAAAAAAAAAAAAGTTTGGATTAATTCTGACCCAAATATCTACAAAACATTTACATTCTAATTTTATCACCATTACTAGCAATTTGCCAGAAAAGTGGCTTAAGGAGTATAAAGGGGTAACAAAGATGGAAGAAGATATATATTTGTAGGAATAGTAACACCCACTAAGAACAGAACCTAAGCAGAACCAGTTTCTGGTTGTGGTTCATTATCCAGGTTAGGCATTTAGTGATAAATATTCTGATATGTTGCTCCTGGAGACATAGTATATTTCTTTGCCATATGGTCAGTAATATCTTTATCTGCTATATTTTATTGCAATAGATGAAGCTAGGCACTTATAGTTCTTCCAAAGTATACATTCTAATAAAGCTTTAAAATCAGTACATAAAAAATGTAAAGTCTTCAAATTGTCTTTTTCCTCTTCCTTTTCCTCTTCCTTTTCCTCTTCCTTTTCCTCTTCCTTTTCCTCTTCCTTTTCCTCTTCCTTTTCCTTTTCCTTTTCCTTTTCCTTTTCCTCTTCCTCTTCCTCTTCCTCTTCCTCTTCCTCTTCCTCTTCCTCTTCCTCTTCCTCTTCCTCTTCCTCTTCCTCTTCCTCTTCCTCTTCCCCTTCCCCTTCCCCTTCCCCTTCCCCTTCCCCTTCCCCTTCCCCTTCCCCTTCCCCTTCCCCTTCCCCTTCCCCTTCCTTTTCCTTTTCCTTTTCCTTTTCCTTTTCCTTTTCCTTTTCCTTTTCCTTTTCCTTTTCCTTTTCCTTTTCCTTTTCCTTTTCCTTTTCCTTTTCCTTTTCCTTTTCCATTCCCTCTGCCTTTCCCTTTTCCTTTTTTCCCTTTTCCTTTTTTCCTTTTCCTTTGCTTTCTCCTTGTCCTATTTCCTTTTCTATGCACTCATTGACGTAAAAAATGGCAGTTGTATTATGCTAACTTGGGATCTTATCATAAACTGTTTTCAAGAAGAAATGAAGTCCATTTTTGAAACAAGAACCTCTTTTTGAAGTGAAAGCATGGATGTGGAGTTTATAAAATGTTCAGAAAAAAGTAATTAAAAGAACAATTCCATGAGGCATTTACAAAGTATTTTGTCTATCTTTAGGATGAACCATAAGTAAGATTTAAAAAATATCTTTATTTTTCCTCCAATCTTCAGAAAATTATTTTTTTTTAATTTTATTTTTACTAGCTCTGCTTATTTTTAAAATATTTAGCTGCATACATCTGCACTGTGGTGTTGCTGAAAATAACTAACAAACTTAATCCATCTAATTATTTCTGTCATGTTGTCCATTCACATTTGTATTTTCCTCAAATTTTCACACTCAGTGAAGTCCACTTTGCCATTGAGCCAAGTAAAGTTCCTTGTGACTTCCACTGCTATTTTCCGTACCATGAAAAGTTACAAGCTATGTACAGAAATTTCAGGCAAGTTCTGAGGCGTAACTATTAGCACGAGCTGTATCGTGTGAAAACTGTAAAAACAGAATTGATGAACTATATTTGTGTTTTAATGGGTTATTGTAAGATATTACATAGCAATTATAACGTAGAGTGGGCCAAGTTCAAAGGTCAATTTCTATACAAATAAAGATCAAATAAACTGAATTTATAGCTGAGACTGGAAGCCTCCAGAGCTCATCTAGTCCAACCTGCTTGCTTGGAGAGTCATCTCAAGCACAATTCTAAGGGCTGTGTCTTGTAGGAATTTGAATACTTCCAGGAATGGAGAGTCTACAACCTCTCTGGGCAAGCTGTTGTCAGGTCCAATCACCCTTACAGGAAAAAGTTTTTCTCTTTTGTTTGAATGGAATTTACTGTGTTTCAGTTTGTGCCCCTTGCCTCTTGTCCTGTCACAGGGCACTACTAAGAAGTCTGGCTCTGTCTCCTTTACTCCCTAGGTATTTATACACAATGATAAGATACCCCTGAAGCTTCTCTTCTCTAGGCTGAACAATCCCAGCTCTATTACATGTCCAGTTGCTTAACCATCTTTGTCACCCTTCATTAGCCTTGCTCCAGTACATCCATGTCTCTCTTGTACTGGGGATACCAGCACTGGACATACCACCCCTAACGTGTCTCACCAGTGCTGAATGGAAGGGTAGGATCTTCTCACTCAATTTGCTGGCAATGCTCTGCCTAATGTAGTCCAAGTGGCTGATGGCATTCTTTATGGCAAGTGCACATTGCTGGGTCATGTTCAGCATGGTGTCCATCTGTACCCCCAGGACCTTTTCTGCAAAGTTGCTTTCCAGCCAGCTATCTGCCAGTCTGTACTAGTGCACAGAGCTATTCCTCAGCTGCAGACTCTTGTTGAATCTTTTGTTGAACCTCATGAGCTACCTGAATGGCAGCACATCTATATGGTATATCAAACACATTCATTTTTGTGTCATCTGTAAACTCACTGGGAGTGCACTCTGTCCCATCATACATATCATGAAGATATTAAATAATAGTGGATGCAGCATCAATCCCTGGGGTATGCCATTACTGACTGGGTGCCAGCTATTATTCATGCTGTTGATCACAATCCTTTGAGCTTGGCAGTTCAGCCAGTTTTCAGTCCACCTCAATGACTTCTTATCTAGTCAGTACATCATTAAATTGTAAACGAGAATGTTATGCAAGATAGTGTTGAAGGCCTTGCTAAAGTCAGGATAAACAACATCCGGTGTTCTTCATTCAACCACCAAGCCAGTTAACTCATTGCAGAAGTCTATCAGGTCTGTAAGGCATAATTTCCCATTCATAAATCCATGCTGACTACTTACAATAACCTTCTTTTCCCTACTATGTTTGGAGAAGGTGACCAAGATTATATGTCCCACCTTCCCAGGCATTTAGGTAGGTAAGGCTGACTGGCCTATATTTCCCTAGATCTGTCTCCTTGCCCTTCTTGAAGATAGGAGTGACATTTGTTTTTCTCAGGAACCTCCCTTGATTGCCATGATCTTTCAGAGGTAACTAATCTCCCTCAGTACTCTTGCATGCATCTCATCAGGTCCCATGGGCTTGTGTATGTGCAAGATGTTTGTGTTCCCTCACTTTGTCCTTCCTTGTTCCAGACTTCTAATGGTCTCAGGGGCAAAGGATTGCTGAAGTCTGTCCTACCAGTAGAGATTCATGCAAATCACCAGGGCCCCTGCACCATTGAAAAGTGGACCACATTTTCCCTACTCTTCTTTTTGTTGCTTCTGTAGAAGCCTTTCATGTCTCTTGCCAGATTCAATAGGAGGGGAGGGGAGGGGAGGGGAGGGGAGGGGAGGGGAGGGGAGGGGAGGGGAGGGGAGGGGAGGGGAGGGGAGGGGAGGGGAGGGGAGGGGAGGGGAGGGGAGGGGAGGGGAGGGGAGGGGAGGGGAGGGGAGGGGAGGGGAGGGGAGGGGAGGGGAGGGGAGGGGAGGGGAGGGGAGGGGAGGGGAGGAGAGGAGAGGAGAGGAGAGGAGAGGAGAGGAGAGGAGAGGAGAGGAGAGGAGAGGAGAGGAGAGGAGAGGAGAGGAGAGGAGAGGAGAGGAGAGGAGAGGAGAGGAGAGGAGAGGAGAGGAGAGGAGAGGAGAGGAGACTCGAGGAGAGGAGAGGAGACTCGAGGAGAGGAGAGGAGACTCGAGGAGAGGAGAGGAGACTCGAGGAGAGGAGAGGAGACTCGAGGAGAGGAGAGGAGAGGAGAGGAGAGGAGAGGAGAGGAGAGGAGAGGAGAGGAGAGGAGAGGAGAGGAGAGGAGAGGAGAGGAGAGGAGAGGAGAGGAGAGGAGAGGAGAGGAGAGGAGAGGAGAGGAGAGGAGAGGAGAGGAGAGGAGAGGAGAGGAGAGGAGAGGAGAGGAGAGGAGAGGGGGGAAAAGAAAAAAGAAAAAATAGAAAAAAAAAGAAAAAAGAAAAAAAAAGAAAGAAAAAAGAAAAGGAAAAAAGAAAGAAAGTAAAATTCATGTGTAATACACCTACGAAGTTCATCAATTCCAACTGTCTTACCACTTCAGGGATAACCAAAAGTGAAAGCATATTATCATCTCTAAATTGTAGAGACATGGATTTGACAGATGGACCACTCAGTGGATAAGGAACTGCCTGAATGGTCGCACTCAAAGAGTTACGGTCAATGGCTTGATGTCCAGTAGAGACAAATGACAGGTGGCATTCCTAAGTGACCAGTATTGGGACTGACAATATTTAAGATTTATGCCAGTGACATGAACATCGGGATTGTGTGCACCCTCTGCATACTTGCTGATGATAACAAGCTGTTTGATGCGGTCGACACACTGGAGGAAACAGATGCCATCCAGAGGGACATAGACAGACTTGAGAGGTGGGTCTGTGCGAACCTCATGTTCAACAAGGCCAAGTGCAAGGCCCTGCACCTGGGTCAGGGCAATTCCAAGAACAAATACAGGCTGAGTGGAGAATGGATTGAGATCAACTCTGAGGAGAAGGACTTAGGAGGGGTTGGTTGATAAAAAGCTCAACACGATCTTGTCAATGTGTGCTTGCAGCCCAGAAAGCCAACCATGGGCCACCTGGGCTGCATCAAAAGAAGTGTGGACAGCAGGTCAGGCAGGTGGCTCTCCCCTTCTACTCTGTTCTTGTGAGATCCCACTTAGAGTAAGGTGGCTTCAGCACTTGGGTCCCCAACATAAGAAGATAGACCTGTTGTAGCAAGTCCAGAAGAGGACCCTGAGGATGATCTGAGGGCTGGAACACCTCTCCTATGAATACAAGTTGAGAGAATTGGGATTGCTCAGCCTGGGGAGACCTTCCAGTACTTAAAGGAGGACTATAGAAAAGATGTGGAAATACTTTTTTATCAAGGAGTTTAGTGATAAGTTAAGGCTGAAAGTATCCAAGGCTGGGTTGGATGAGACTTTGGGCAACCAGATCTAGTGGGAGGTATCCCTGCCCATGGCAGGGTTGTTGTAACTAGATGATCTTTAGGGTCCTTTTCAACAAATCTTTCTGTGATTCTGTGATTCTGTGATTCTACGATTGTATGATTAAGGGCATTATTCAAATGTCTCTTGAACATTGACAGGCATGGGGTATCAACCACCTCATGAAGAAGCCTCTTCCAGTGTTTGACTACCTTCATGGTAAAGAATTTCTTCCTAATATCTAGTCTGAATCTCCCCTAGCACAGTTTTGTGCCATTACCTTGCAACCTATCATTGCTTACCAGGGAGAAGTGATCAGCACCGCCCTCTCCATTTCCTTTCCTCAGCAAGCTGTATAAAGCAATAAGGTCACCTCTTAGCTTCCGTTTCTCCAAACTAGACAAACTAAGTGTCCTCAGCCTCTCCTCATAGGAGATACCTTCCAGCCCTTTTACCTTCTTTGTTGTTCCTCTGAATGCATTCAAGCATCTTAATATCCTTTTTATATTTTGGAGACCAGAACTGCACACGATATTCAAGATGAGGCTGCACCAAGCCTAAATATAGTGGGAGAATCACCTATTTTGGCTGGCTGACTATGCTGTGTTAAATGCACCCCACAATGCCGTTTGCCCTCTTGGCTGCCAGGGCACACTGTTGACTCACGTTGAGCCTACAGTCAATCAGCACCCTCAAATCCCTTTCTGCTGAGCTGCTCTCTAGCCATTTGTCTCCCAGTCTGTACTTGTGCCTGACATTACTCATCTCATGTACAGCACCTAGCATTTACCTTTGTTGAATTTCATGCCGTTGATGGTTGTCCAATGCTCTAATCTATCTAGATTCCTCTGCAAGGCTTCTTGTCCCTCCAGGGAGCCAACAGCACCTCTCAGTTTAGAATCATCAGCAAACTTGCTGAGGTTGCATTCGACTATTGTATCTAGACCATTGATAAAAATATTGAACATAACTGTCCCTAGAATTGAGCTCTTGAGAACACCACTAGTGACTGTCCACCAGCCAGATGTAGCCCAATTCACTACAATCCACTGAGCTCTACAGTTAAGCCAGTTCATCACCCAGTGTAGCATGTACTTGTTCAACTCACAGTTGGATAATTTGTCCAGAAGGATACTATGAGAGATAGTATTAAAGGTCTTACTAAAATCCAGAAAGATTACTTCCACCATCTTCCCTTCATCCACTAAGCAGGTGATCTTATAATAGAAGGAGATCAAATTACTAAGACAGGACTTTCCTTGGTGAACCCATGTTGATTATGTTTGATAATAGCTTTGTTCTTTAAATGCCTTTCAATATGCCCCAGGACAACCTTCTCCGTAACTTTTTCAGGGGTTTACAGGTCTGTAGTCTCCCAAGTCTTCTCTTGCGCCCTTCTTGTAAATAGGTATAGCATTGGCTAGCTTCCAGTAAGAATGGAACTCCCCAGGCTGCCAAGACCTTTGGTAAATTGTTGAGAGGGGTTCAGCTATATTATCTGCTAATTCCTTTAGTATTCTGGGGTAAATCCTGTCAGACTTATGAACATTCAACTAATACAGTGGTCCATATAGTTTCAGTGGTGTAAGATGAGCTGTCTCCTTACCCGAGGTTTCCCATTGACATCAATGGGATATATTTTGTGGCTTATGATGTATCAAACTCAGAAAGCTCTAAGATGAAATCGATTACTGATGTAAATCATTTGCCTTTATGATATTACCAAATGTCTCAAATAGGGCCCAAATTACCTCTACTATTCTCTCTCTATATATATACATCTGCAGCCAGGAACTATTAAGGAGCAGGAGTAAAAAGTCTGTTTCTGTGTGTGAAAGACATAAACAGCTAGCTAAAGCCATCCATTTGCTGTGAATGATAATTTTCAGTTGTGCTTGAGCATGGTGTTTTACATAAATCTTTTATACTCTTTAAAAAATGAGAATGGAAGCGGGGAGTCTCAATAAGTTTCCTCTGATGGCGACTGAAAAGTTGAGGTGTTGTGGTATAGACAGAAGCCCTATTACAGAGCTAGAGGACTTCACAGAATTTGAAGTTACTCCACAGAAGCTAGCTTCTCATCATTTCAAACAGAATTTTTGTCATCAGACTAAGCAATCTTTCAAAAATAGAGCCTTGTTGACAGCAACACAAATTTTTGAGTTCAGTGAATCTGTAAAAAGAAAAATCTAATTCTTCACCAGCTCCGTTGTTGACATCTTCTCTTTGCTTATGATTTAGGTGTGATGTTTTCCCTATCAGGCTTTTTAAAGGAATTATAGCAGCATATTTATTTTTTTTTTTTTCTGGGGAAAAAAAAAAGAAAAGAAGCATTGTTTAGAAAGTCATTAAAGGACTGAAAAAGAGAAATCTCTCACTAGCGTCTTTGTGATGATTAAAGGTAACAGGTAATCAGTAAGAAACAAGAAATGCAAGCCTCTCCTGCTGGAACATAGTGTTCCCAGTGAGTAATCCCTTTGAGTGTTCAGCTTCATAAACAGCAACAAGAAAAAAATATATGAAATTTACTTTTGTATTTTTGATGACTTAGGAACACACTAGAATGATGGACTTACTCAATATTTTTAAATTAAATTTTACTCATGTTGACAATAAACAAATAAATTGATATTCAACCCTTTCTACCTGAGAATAAATGTCCAGCAAAACTGCAATATAACTTGAGTGTATGTTGGACTCTTCAAAAAGGAATTATTTAGTAAACACAGAGAAGGTTTTTGAAGGGAAAGACTGAAAGGTCGCAACAAAAAAAGCTGTGATCTTATAGAATTCATGCATATAGAAATATTGTGTTCACTGAGTTAAATTAATTTTCACCAGCTCACACAAACAAATTGGAAGACCTGATCTTTTACTATGCAGTGGAATACGTGTTTGACATAATAATACTGGAGTATCTTTGTGGTAGTAGTTTTGCTATTATTTAGTTTTTAAATAAAAATAGTAGTGAAATATTTCTCCTCTTACATTTCCAAACATTTGGTTGTCTACCAGCTACTGTTAATATATTCAATCTACTTTGTTCCTGTAGCGGTAATCGATAGTGATATGTTAGATGTAGTGGTTGATACTTATTAGCATATGCTGTAGTGTAACAGGAAAATTAATTGTTTGTGAATAAAATGTAGAGTCCCTACTAGTAGTATCCTGTTGCGCAAATCTCAAAAAATTTCAATGCAAATAGCAGTTATAAAACAGCTGTCTAGTGTTCCTGAACTTGGAAACAGCAAAAATTAATTTGAATAGTATAAGCTTCTAGGGTGAACTGCAGACTAGATGTCAAAATAAAGCTAGTGATGGGCTTAGGTGTACACCACTAGAAGTGATGTTCTTACTGTTATAAGTAAGGGTAGAGAACTGCTTACCCTCAATAGATAATTATTAACAAGGGCAAGTGACTTGAGCAATTGCAGATGAATGGAATTGATATAATGATACAAAAATAATCAGATGCAACAATAAAGAGAAAACATTAAATAACTGAAAATTAAAATATGTAAAAGATATGGAGAGATAGAAGGAACAGGAATAATACACATGAATATATAGCTATATACATTTTTCTATAGCTACTGAAGCTAGATTACTCTTTCACGTTTCCTAATGTATATACCAACTTCAAAAAGGCATCACAAATCTACAGAAGCCCTCAAATATAATGTAATTATATTTTGATATTATCATATGTATAATATTAGTGTAATATTATTATAAAAAAATAAATATAACTGAATGAGGTCACATTTAACAATAATGGTCAACATAAATATAGTAGAGATTTCCAAGCCATGCATAGGTGTGCTAGTTGACTGTACTGGGCCAGGGAAAATTAGTGTAAATTTATACTGTTTCTTCACAGTGTATGTGACATGCACCACTGTCTAGTTTTAATCCCTCTGTCTGTGGAAAAAGCCTTAACTGAACTGTCAGCCTTTGATCATGCGCTATCTGCTCCATTGGTAGTCTTAGCGATTATGCTCTCAGGTGGAGTCCTTCATCTCCTTGCAGAACATACAGAAGATGAGGGAGGATTAAAAAAAAGAATAAAGCATTCCTTCTGCAAACAAGGGATAGGTAAGGGAGCGCATAAAGAATTCTGGTTTTTATTTCAGGTGCTGCTTTCCTCCTTCCATCGAGGGGAAGAAAATACCCCAAAAGGTCTGAGCTGTAGCCCATACTCTGTTTCTCCTTTTTTTTTTTTTTTTTTGGAAAGAAAGTGTTAAGTGAAAGCATGCTGGCTGGTCCTTTTTCACATTACTGTATTCCTGCATTTCCAGAGCAGGAGGGGAAAAAAAAAAGATGGGAAGTGCTATATTTTCTCATTTTTAAGAAAATAAACTTTATATAAAGGTATGAAGAGACAAGAGTGTGTTTAGGGACACAGGATGGGGCAGTTAGAAACACTAGAAGCTCAGCATGCAAAAGAGTCAAGTGAAATTGTAGAGAAAAAATATACACACACATTTCCCCACAAAGAGACATAATTCCATACAAAATGGAATGGGAGAGAAATGGCACTCAGGCCTTATCCTGAATTTGGAAGAGGAGTGAATTCTTGTAATATACATGTTTCTTGTTTCCTCCTAAAATCAGCTATGTCGATTAGATTTCATAAATTATCATTCTACTCCAAGCCTCAGAATTCGATTTCCCTTTCTCCTTCCCCTTTCTGCAGCTCACATCCCTCTTTCCTGGCTTGACTCATTATGAATATATGTGAAACCCTTCTTGAATCTGCAGCAGCACAATAGCATGGAAAACAAACACACAAAAAGGCAAAACAACCCTAAAAACTAAAAAGCTGTAAATTTAAGTTTAAATACTACATATGCTTATTATATTGTATTATATTGAATATATGTGATAATAACAAGTAATATTACTATGTCTTATATCTGCTTTGTAACACAGAGCCCTGAAAGAAACACCACATAATCTTATTTTCTTTATTTTGGTTTGTTTTAATTTGACTAACCTGAAATTCAAGAGTCTATTATTGTTATTTCTTTAAATAGACTGTGCTGGTTTATTTATCCCCGCACACAAAAACTCTATCTCACCTTTCTGACTAGGTTTATAGTTCTTAAAATTGATTGTCTACCTAAAATGTTGAATTTCATAGAATCATTGAATCATTTAGGTCAGAAAAGACCTCTAAGATCACCTAATCCAACCATTAACCTAGCACTGCCAAGTCCACCACTAAACCATGTCACTAAGCTCTACATTTACATGTTTTTTGAAGACCTCTGGGGATGGTGACTCAACTACTTCCCTGGTCAGCCTGTTCCAAAACTTCACAACCCTTTCAGTGAAGAATTTTTTCCTAATATCCAACCTAAACCTTCCCTGGCACAACTGAAGGCCATTTCCTCATCTGATCACTTGGTGTTTGGGAGAAGAGACTAATCCCCACCTCATTATAGCTTCCTTTAAGGTAATTGTACAGTGCAATAAGGTCTCCTATAAACCTCCTTTTCTGTAGGCTAAACAACCTCAGCTCCCTCAGCTGCTCTTCATAAGACTTGTTCTCTAGACCCTTAATCAGTTTTGTTGCTATTCTTTGGATGTGCTCCAGCACCTCGATGAAACTGAACACAGTATTTGAGGTGCAGCCTCACCAGAGCTGAGTACAGAGGGACAATCATTTCCCTGATCCTGCTGGCAGCACTGTTTCTAATACAAACCAGGATGCTGCAGGCCTTCAGGGCCATCTGAGCATGCTGCTGGCTCATATTCAACCGGCTACTGAACAATACCTCCAAGTCCCTTTCTGCTAGGCAGCTTTCCAGCCACTCTTCCCCCAGCTTGTAGTGTTGCATGGGGTTGTTGTGCCCCAAGTACAGGACCCAGGATTTAATCTTGTTGAACCTTGTACAGTTTGCCTCAGCCCATCAGTCCAGCCTATCCAGATCCCTCTGTACAGTCTTCTTACCCTTGAGCAGATCAATACTCGTGCCTACCTTGGTGTCATCCGCAAAGTTCCTGATGGTGAACTCGATCTCCTCATCCAGATCATTGATAAAGATATTGAAGAGAAGTGGCCCCAGTACTGAACCCTGGGGGACACCACTAGTGACTGGCCTCCAACTGGATTTAACTCATTTTGCCATGGAGTCCTGTCCTGTCCATCCAGGCTGTTTTAACCCAATGAAGCATATACCTGTCCAAGCCATGAACAGAGTTTCTCCAGAAGAAGGCGGTGGGAAACAGAGTCAAAGGCCTTACTGAAGTCTAGGTAGACCACATCCACAGTCTTTCCCTCATCCACTGAGTGGGTCACCTTGTCGTAGAAGGAGATCAGATTCATCAAGCAGGACCTGTCTTTCATAAACTCACGCTGACTGGACCTGATTACCTGGTTTTTCTGCATTGTGCTGTGAGATGGCACTCAAGATGATCTGCTCCATAACCTTCCCCAGCAGTGAGGACTGACTGACAAGCCTGTAGTTTCCTGGATCCTCCTTCCAGCCCTTCTTGTAGATTATCATCATATTTGCTAGCCTCTAGTCGACTGTGACCTCCCCTGATAGTCAGGACTGTTGATAAGTGATGGAAAGAGGCTTGGTGAATACTTCTGCCACCTTCTTCAGTACCCTTGAGTGGATCCCATCTTGCCCCATAGGTTTGCGTATGTCTAGAGAGGGATGGGCTGAGAGTGTGTCAGTAAAAATTAAGGACTGGACCAACAAAGGACACCTTGTGGTTGGGGTCTACTACAGGCCGCCTGATCAAGACAAGCCTGTTGATGAGGCCTTCTTGCTCCAGATGCAAGAAGCATCACACTTACAGGCTCTCATCCTCCTGGGGGATTTCAGCCACACAGATATTTGCTGGGAAAGCTATGTGGCAGGCAGTAAGTAATCCAGGAGACTCCTGGAGTGCATTGAAGACAATTTCATCATCCAGGTATTAGACAAACCAACCAGAGGAGAAGCGTTACTGGACCTGGTGGTCACCAATGCAGATGAACCCATTAAAGAGGTTAAGACTGGAGGAAGCCTGGGTTGCAGTGACCATGCCCTGGTTAAGTTGATGATCCTGAGGGAAATGGGCCTGGCTAAGAGCATAGTCAGGACCCTGAACTTCAGAAGAGCCAACTTCCAGCTGTTCAAAGAATTAGTGGATGAGATCCCATGGGACACGATCCTTAGGGACAGAGGATCTGATCAGAGCTGTCAACTCTTTAAGGCTGTTTTTCTTAGAGTGCAAGAGCTCTCTATTCCCATGTGCAATAAATCAAGCAGGGAAGGTAGGAAACATGCATGGTTGAATAAGGATCTGCTGGTCAAACTTAGGCAAAAGAAGGAAATGCACAGAGGGTGGAAACAGGGACACATGCCCTGGGAAGAGTACAGAAATGCTGTTCAGATGTGCATGTATGGGATCAGTAAAGCCAAGGCACTGACAGAACTAAATTTGTCGAGGAATGCAAAGAATAACAAGAAGGAATTCTACAGGTATATTGGCCACAAAGGAATGACTAAGGAGAGTGTACTGCCTCTGACAAATGAAGACAGAGAACTGGTAACAACAGACGCGAAGAAGGCAGAGGTACTTAAAAAAGTCTTTGTCTCAGACTTCACTAGTGGTCAGGATTCCCACATCTCTCAAAGCCCTGAACATTTTGGCTGCTGGAACAGAGTCCCTCCCCCTGTAAGCAAAGAGCAAGTTCAGGACCTCCTGATGCAACTTAACAACTACAAGTCTATGGGACCTGATGACATGCATCCCAGGGTCCTGAGGGAATTGGCTGATGTAGTCACTCCATCATATTTGAAAAATCATGGCAGTCAGGTGAAGTCCCCAGTGACTGGAAAAGGGGAAATATCACTCCCACTTTTAAAAAGGGTAGAAAGGAAGACCCAGGGAACTACAGACTGGTAAGCCTCACCTCTGTGCCTGGCAAGATCATGGAACGAATCCTCCTGGAGCCAATATTGAGGCACATGCAGGACAAGGAGGTGATCCGAGACAGCCAGCATGGCTTCACCAAGGGCAAATCATGCCTGACCAATCTGGTGGCCTTCTGTGATGGAGTAACCACATCAGTCAACAAGGGAAGACTGACTGATGTCATTTACTTGGACTTCTGTGAGGCCTTCAACAGGGTCCCACATGACATCCTAATCTTTAAATTGGAAAGATATGGATTCAATGGGTGGACCATCCATTTGGTAAGGAATTGGCTCAATGGCCATACCCAGAGAGTTGTGGTCAATGGTTCTATGTCCAGGTGGAGGCTGGTGACAAGCGATGTCCCTCAGGGGTCTGTCTTGGGACCAGTGCTATTCAATACTTTCATCAATGACATAGACGATGGGATTGAGTGTACTCTCAGCTTGCAGACAACACCAAGCTGAGTGGTGCAGCTGATACCAAAGAAGGAAGAGATGACATTCAAAGGGACCTGGACAGGCTGGAGAAGTGGATCAATGTGAACTGCATGAGGTTCAACAAGTCCAAGTGCAAGGTGCTGCACCTGGGTCAGGGTAATTCCGGATGAGTACAGACTGGGAGAATACATTGAGAGCAGCCCTGTAGAGAGAGACTTGGCATGAAACAGGGGTACTTGTAGACAGAAAAAAAAATATATCATAAATTCTTTACTAATCCTTTCTTATTTGTGTTCTTTATTATTATTATTATTATTATTATTATTTTAATTTATGTATATTTTTTTTATCACAAAAATCATGTTCAACTGCCAGTTTAAGGAAATGTTGTTAAATACATTTTTATCCAATTTTATAGTGTACAATGTATATAACAGTAACAGTTAATGAAAAAAAAAACTTCAGAAATATTATCCATTTTGGTATTTCCATTTTGGTATTCTGTTCAGTGTGGCTGTTTAGTCATTAACTTTATTTTAGCCAGAAAACTATGGTATTTATACTGAGTCCAAAATGGTGATTTGCTCAATATGAAAAAAAATCGAGCATCATAGATTTGGCTGTTCAATGCCAACATGCATGTTCTTTGAGTTACTTTCATTTAGTTCCTTATAAAAATAGAGGGGATAATAATAATAAGCATAAGAGATAAAACAAAGCACTTGGGAAAGCTAGTGGAAAACATTGCAGAAAAATAGATGCAAAAAGGAAAAAATAGATCACAAAGCAAAATACAAGCATATAAACTAACCAGGAAGCAAACAAACAAACAAACACTACTACATGTTAACGTTTTTCTAATAACTGTGGCATGCCTGCAAACTTTTGAATTCTTCATGGATTATCTGTTTTCCACTTATAGCATAACACTATATTTAAAACAATTTATTTTATTTTATTTTTTTTTAAAGAATATTAGGCTTAAATCTTTGAGTTAAAAATCATACCATTTTCTCTGAAATATTGCCAATGGTATTTCTAAACCAGAGAAAGGAGGTTAAAGATGATAATAAAGCCCAAGTAGAATAGTTTGTCATGAAAATAAATAGATGGCTATAAGCAATAAACACATTTTATTTAATGGATTGAGAGTAAGTAAACAGACACAGAGTACTGACTAGAGTAAGAATAAGAAATTTAGAATTGATTTAATGTGGAGAAGAGTTGTGTGGAAAAGCCAACTGATGATACCTGTAAAATAACACAGGTGTTAAGTATTATATTGTTTGAGGTAAAAGCACATTATAGTTTCAAAATATCCCATCAAAACACTTCTGTCAATAAATCTGCAGAAATTTTCCTATATTGTTTCAGTCCTACTTATAGCCTTCTTCACAGCTAAGTTAGTTCTTTGGTAGTAACGGTTTTTAATTATGTATTTTTCTGTCATCCAACACAGTATCTATCTATGATACTACTTCCCAGATCTATTAGTGATTAATGTTATAATCCTACCTAAAACCAGAATAATGAGAGAATTGTGTACATATGAACACAATGTACACATATGAACATACGTACTTCAAACATTCTGTGTTTTACAAGGTTGTTTTACCAAGTTATAAGGCAAAGCTTGAGAATTTTAATGTCTATGACACCAGATAAATTAGTGCTGGTCACACCCAATGATCTTGCAAGATTAACTAATCAGGTCCTTATCCAGCATGGATTTAACTTTGTGACTATATCAGCCAAAATTGCATAGTATCAGGCATTATCAATTAGAAAGCTTTTATCCTATATTCCCATTGAGTTACATTACATAGCATTTCTGTACAATCACTTAGGATATGGGTTAGATTTTTTATCTTAAGGAAATTATGCATATGTTAACTATAAAGAGAATCTCATTTCACAGTTTCCAAAAAGCAATCCATAAGCTATTTCTGCAAATACTCTTTAAAAGAAAAAAAAAAATAAATTACATGGTTCAAATTTAGGAAACAACAACTGGTATAAATAGTTTTCTTGATGCAGAGAATGTCTGTCAGGAATTGTGATTTTCAATATATCTTTCAATTATTTAGAAAGATGTAAAAACAGTTACAAAATATGTTGATGGTGTTATGTTATTAAAGACATAAAAGCAAGAACTAACTGAAAAGTTACAGAAACACATTATGCTAATGAATGATGTGATAAAATATTAGATAAAATTCGTAGTAGATAAGTGTAAACTAGTGCACATGAATTAAAAAATAATCCTACTTTATATTCACAATGACAGGCTTTGACTTAGCTATTAACTATCTTGGACTAAGATCTTGAGGTTATAAAAGATAATTCCTGTGAAACATCAGTTCTGTATTCAGTAGTGCCAGAAAGGAAATAAAATACTAGCAGTTATTAGGAAAAGAGCAGAGAACAACAAGCAATTATAAGACAAATGTGAAAATCTAGAGTGCAGGGGATAGACTTTCTGGTCTGCCCTCTGCAAAAAAACGCGAGTGAAATTAGGAAAAGTATAGAGAAGGATGAACAGGATAACAAGAAAATATGCAATTGTCCCTATTGCATCATGAACAGATATAAATTCTTCTTTCTAGAAATGAGATGATTAAGGGGCAAATATGATAGGAATCTATAAAATTGTGAGGTGAATAGAGAAATTGAACAGGGAATTATTTTTACTGTCCTTTCAAGTATAAGAACGGGAGACCAGCAAGTGCAAATGTCTATAACACATTTTAAACTGGGAAGATGTTTCTTTATACAATACATGTTTAAGGTGTGGAACTGCTTGCTAAATTATATCACAAAGACTAAACCTATATGGGCTAAAAAGCAGTGATATAAATTAATGGCAGAAAGACTCACAAGGAGCTACTAAAAAAAATGTGCTTCCTATAGATTGGGAAATCCTTTAAGTACAGATTAATGGTGATTGAGAAGGATCTTCTGAGAACAATCAGTGAGTATTTTCCTGAGGTTACACTTTTACCTGGTTTTCGAGATTTATTAAAAGGGCACTGTGGTAGGCAGCTCCCTACCCTTGTTTTGTGACCTGGAGTGATGGTAATTCTTAAGATCCAGGTCTATGTCTTCAGAATTTATAGCTATTAAGACTGTAAAGTCTTGATATAAATACTTATGTTGATATAAATAAGTGATGGGATTGCAGAATGTATTTAAGCAAATTATGCTATTGTCCAGTACTTCAGTTGTTTTAATAGCAGTGTGTATTCCTCTGAGTATTTCAAATTTATTTAGGTCTAAATTTTAATGAATATGAAACTAAGTCTGCAGTCTTCATCATTTTAATATGGTAACTGATATACTGTCTGATACCCGACTATAACGGGATCACAGAATCACAGAATCATCTAGGTTGGAAGAGACCTCCAAGATCACCTAATACAACCTCTGACCTAACGCTAACAAGTCCTCCACTGTGATGTATAATTGTGATGTATAAAGCATGTTTGTTCATTATTTCCCATGGCTATATTAAGAAGGAACAAAGGGAGTCACCCAGGTGGCGGTAAGAACCTTGAGGCACCCTGCCTGTTGCTGTCTCGGACAGAAGATTGAGAGAACTTTGTGTAAACAATATAATTGCAAAACCGATAACCCACTGCCCTATCTTAAGACAAACCAACATGACCAATTAAGGAGGGGAAAACGCCACATACCAAGCAGAGGAAGACTACTGCCTTCATCCGTGCGACCACCAGAGGGACCGGAGACGACCCCCTAGCAACAGTCGACGCAGCCGCAGTACCAGGAAGGGGGGCTACGTAACCCCGGAAGAACTTGATGATAAAAGGGGACTGTGAAAGTGCGGGGGGTGCGCGCCGTTTGGAGGAACCTGGACTCCCCGGCCGCCCAGCGCTGTTTTGCTTGCTGACCGCTTACTCAATAAACAAATTCTTTCTGGCTAAAAGAGTAATTTATAACATCCACTAAACCATATCACTAAGCTCTACATCTAAACGTCTTTTAAAGACCTCCAGGGATGGTGACTCAACCATCCGGGTGAAGTCTGTGTATATCACTTAATATTTGATAAAGTTTAAGAATAGAAATAGTGATAGTGACAGAAATAGTACTTACAAATGGTGATTTCTAATGGAGGTACATATACGCATATTTTAAATAAAGTTTTATTTTATAAAGGTACTAAGTTTCAAAATCTGATACTATTTCAATTCTGTTATACACAGCATAGGATATTATCTTCTATAAGCATAAAGGAGCATGCACTAAAAGGACAGAAACAGTTTATTCTCCATTTTATAACAGCTAATTATATATGCACATTACAATTGAACATGTTGCAGATTGAATAAATCATTCCATATTTGACTATATTATTGACAGTCTTAATTTTCTCAAATGGTAATAAAAATCTAGAATCCTTTGATCTTAGTAACTGGCAATTTACAAACATTAAAAATGGAGACATATTTGAATACATTAATATATTTTATATATAATACATATAATTATGCTTTGAACTGTTTTCTCAACCAGAAGGTTGAATCTCCTTCAATTATTTTACTCTCAGGAAGACATTAACCTTCATTGCTGGAAGATCAACTGATTATATACATTTTCAGAACTACTAGTTAGAACTGTGAGACTTTATAAGGAAGTACAAACTGTTCCTTACTGTTTGTTTCAAATTACCTATTTCTTTCTATATACCAAAGAAATTTTTTTTTTTTTCAGAAGCCTGCTTTCAGCCATTTTTCCTCAATTATTACAGCTCTCTCCTTAGACTTCTAACATCTTCAAATCTACCTTGAAGGGAACAGCAAGGGAGAAACATCTCCAACAGTCCATCAGTAAGCAAACTGAATTTAGTAAGTGAGCAAATAAGTTTATAAAAGCATCTGCAAAACCATTTTTATAACTCAAATTTTCTATAGGGTTAAAAAAAAAAAAAAACAACCAAACAAAAAATATTTTTTCTGACTTAAAAAAAAAACAAAACTGTTGCCAAATAATAGAAAAGTGTCCATCTCCAAATAGTTTTTGTTAATGAAATATTGGTTTTCATTAGCCTGCAAACCGTGTATCAAATTGTGATACATCATGGTTAGCAAATTAATTCTATGTCATTTACAAGAAAATGGCACAACTTGTGAGGGAATATATGAGCTTATAAAAAGAAAAAAAAAAATCTTACCATCAAGTTTTGTTTGTTTTCTTGGTGTAATATAAAACATAGAAATTATATGGTCTGAACTTTTGGGTAGACCTGTGCAGTATCAAGAGTTGGACTTGATGATCCTTAAGGGTCCCTTCCAACTCAGGATATTCTATGATTCTATGATTCTATGATTCTATATTTCACTTCAGATTTAACAGAGAACTTTTTTGTACTTAACTTTAAGTATTAATCTGATTAATTTTCACAGGACTTCCTTAAGGTAAATGTTATTATACTGTCTTACAGACTTTTACACAGACACACAGAGAGGTTAAGTGTTTTCCACAACTAATATATGCATGCAAACATGTATTCTCCTTCTGTATTTAACTATTGTTTTTATAGAATGATACTTAGTTCCTCCTTCTTTGTTAAAGTGAGACAGGCAGTCAAGTATCCCATAGAAGAGATGTTTTCATATTTACTAAGGATTTTTTTTTTTTTTTGGTCTTAAAGGGACCAGGAGTACCTTGATACTCATAGAAATTTTTAAAAACAGAATTTAAAACAATAATCTGGACTCCACCTAACTCATTATCTGTGTAACTATGTTTGGACTTTGTATCTACAGAACGTTCTTTCATTAATTTCTTCAACTCTTGAGTATATATTCACATCACAGTATGAACATGGCATTGGGGTTATTTGACGTTAAACTATTTACAACTAGATGAAATTGTACTTCTGTTTAAAAAGCAAATTGCTGCCATAATCATCTTTCTCATCTTGTATAGTGTTGCATGACACACTTTAATGAATATTATGAATTCACTTAAGCAACATGATTTCTGCCTCTGAAGCTATACACTTTTTACTCAGCAGGGTATGTTTGTTTCTTTGTCTATGTTTAATCTAGGTTGGAAAAGACCTTTAGGATCATCAACTCCAACCATAAACCTGTCCTACTGACCCCCATCACTAAACCATGTCCTTAAGAGCCATTTTTTTTTTGTCTTATTTGGAATCCCATTCATGGAGCAAAATGGATCAGTATATCCTTGAAAGAAAAGGATCCTTTTCTGGAATACTTCTTTCAACCTATTTGATTTTTAAAACTGAATCTTGGCCTATATTCACAGCTAATATACAGTGATATAGCTCCTCTGGACTAGCTAAATTCCATACTTGCCAGTTCTGGATCTGCCTTTCTCTGTATACCAGAAGTTCTGTAATTGACACAAAGTAAAATAAAAATTTCAAGACTTTTTTTTTCCTATCTTTATATTTTTTCATGAATGCACCATTAATGTAAGAGACTACATGTTTTTTTATATTATTATTATTATTATTTTATAAATACAAATGCATTTACAAACACAGAATTACTGATGGAGAAGGTGTAAATACCTACACAAAAGTACAGGTATAGATTAGTGCTGATGGGTCTTCAACCATCCCCAGAAATACTAACTAGTGCATCAAATGAGGCATTTCTTCATTTTGATTTGGACTGCTTCCACCTGATAAATGGCAAAAGAAAGCCGTTCTCTAATTTAGTCACTACCTGAACTGTTACCACCCATAAACTAACTATAAGAAATATTAAGTATAATTTGTGACTTTGTTTTAATAAAAATATTCTTCCATAAAGGTTATACTTGCTAGCATTAATGGTGTAAAAAAAAATGCAATTTGTATTTGTATTTGTTTCTGATAGTTATTACTTTTTAAGGAGCTATAGAGAATTCATAGTAGCATGGTTGAGGAAAAGCGTGGTACTCGGTTTCTTTGCTTCCTTTATCAAAAATATTTCTAATTTGTTTCCAGTGAGTTACATTCTGAAGGAACAAAGTAAACCTGGATTATAGATGCACTAAGTAGAAAATTTGCCACTTTGAATAGGGTCCATTAAATTTTAGTCCAACACTTAGGGGGCACTATTTTGAAAAGTAAATAGAGAATTTTATTTAATGATGCTAGAAAGATGCTCTCATTTTAATTATTAGGTCTCATTTATTTTATACAATCATCTTTGGAGGAATATCTGTAAAATAAGTTATGAATATGAGTTATGGCTAAATTTAAAAATCAAAACTGTAGGGAATCCTAGCTAGTTTTTGTTATTAAAATACATAGTCCAGCATATTTAGTCCAGTTTAATTTACAATAGGATGGATGAAACTATATAATACTAGTCATAACTATAGGAGCCAAGATAAACTATAAAAATACTAATGATCAGAAATAAGTTATATAATAATATGACAGAAATAAGTTATATAATAATATGACAGTATCTTTTTTCATACATTAAGGACATAAAACTAATTATTAAAAGCCTTTCTAAACAAGGTACAGAAGTTGAATATAGCCTTTTCCTAAGGAGATCATTCTTCCACAGAAATTTGGTTTCTAAAACTTTAAGCATTTATATTTATATTTATGTGATCATATATAAATTTATGTGATCATATATATATATATAGATATATATTTACATGATCATATATATATTTATATGATCATTTATATGATCCCTGGAAGTAGCAGTAAGGGACTCAGGAGCACACGTAGGTTTTTTCATCGGTCCTCCCAGTCAAGAGAAAGGGGATTGAAAGGGCGAGTTGAATCTGGCAAGTCAACAGATAGTTATGGGACTGGTACCACAGAAAGGTGTTTAACTACTTAGACCATGTGATTCACTTTGAAAAACCTGGTCTGCTGGGGGCTGATGGGGTCCACCCCCCTTCAGAGAAGAGGAAGAGCATCTTTGGTCATAAGCTTGCCAAGATGGTGAAGAGCACTTTAAGTTAAAGCTGGGGGGGGGACAGGGGACAGGGGGGGACCTCACTCCATCCCGCTCCTCCCAGCTTCATGCCATTGTCAGTGACAGAAACCCAGAGCCTGGAGGAGGATAATGGGTCAGCAGGAGAGCACCTGAAGAGCAGCACAAAGGAAGTCCAGCCACTCTAGCCAGTAAGTCAGCCTCATCGGGGACCCAAATTAAATGTGCTAATGCACATAGATAGGCAATAAACAAGAGAAGTTAGAGATGTATGCATGCCTGCAGGGGCTTTACAGAGACATGACGGGATGGCTCCCATGACTAGAGTGTAGGAAAGGAAGGATACAATGGAAGGATACAGGGTCTTTAGGAAAGACAGACAGGAGAGATGAGGAGCAGAAATTGCCTTCTATATCAATGAGCAGTTGGATTGCATGGAGTTCTGGCAGGGAATGGATGAGAAACTGACAGAGAGATTAAGGGTAAGGATTAAAGGGAGGGCAGGGACAGGTGACGTTACAGTGGGACACTGCTACAGGCCTCCTGATCAGGAAGACCAAGATGATGATGTCCCCTATAGACAGAGAAGCAGCCTCACGTTCTTAAGCCTTGGTCCTCATGTGGGATTTCAACCACCCTGATATCCATTGGAGGGACAGCACAGCAGGGCATAAGCAATCCACGAGGTTCCTGGAATTCATTGATGATAAATTCCCTCTCCAAGTGACAGAAGAGCCTATGAGGAGATGTGCTATGTTGGACCTCCTTCTCACCAATTAGAAGGGACTGGTGGAGAATGTGAAGGTTGAGGACAGCCCTGGCTGCAGTGACCATGAAATGATGGAATTTAGGATAATGAAGGAAGTGAGGAGGGAGAACAGCATGCTCACTACCCTGGACTTTGGGAGAGCAGACTTTGGCCTCTTCATGTATCTGCTTGGTAGAGTACCATGGGGCAAAGCAAAGAAATCTGGTTAATTCAAGGATCTCCTCCAAGCTCAAGAGTGATGCATCCCAATAAAAACGAAGTCAGGCAAAAAGACCAGGAGGCCTGCATGGTTGAACAAGGAGCTCCTGGCCAAACTCAAACAGAAAAAGGAAGCCTGCAGAGGGTAGAAACAAGACAGATAGCCTGGGAGAAATACAGAGAAATCACACAAGCAGCTAGGGATTGGGGTAGAAAGCTAAAGCTCTTTTAGAATTAAATTTGTCCAGGGACATCAAGGGCAACTGGAAGGAATGTCAGTGATAAAAGGAAGACTACGGAAATTGTGGGAGGAAGGAAGGAAACAGCAGACTTGGTTACCCGGGACACGGAGAAGGCAGAGGTACCCAAATGACTTTTTTGCCTTGGTCTTCACTGGCATATACTCTAGCCACACAGATCAAGTCTCAGAAGGCAAAGGCAGGGATTGGAAGAATGAAAGAACTACTGTAGGAGAAGATCAGGCTTGTCACCATCTAAGGAACCTAAAGGTGCACAAATCCATGGGACCTGATGAGAAGCGTCCATGAAAAGAAGGCTCTAGAGAGACCTTATAGTAAGCAGTCTTCCCATACATAAAAGGGACTAAAAGAAGGCTGGAGAGGGACTCTTTATCAGGAAGTACAGTGATAGGACAAGGAGCAATGGCTTTAAACCAAAAGAGGGTAGGTTTAGATTAGATATTGGTAATAAATTCTTTACTCAGAGGGTGGTAAGGCACAGGAACAGGTTGCCCAGAGAAATTGTGGATGCCTCATCCCTGGAAGTATTCAAGGCCAGATTGGTTGGGGTTTTGAGTAACCTGATCTAGTGGAATGTGTCCCTGCCCAATAACAATAGCCAATATATGACAGAAAGAATATGCCTATAAATGACAGATCAAGAAAAAAATATATTAATTGGTGGTTATTGGGACTATAACCACAAAACCATTCATAAAACTATTATCTCCAAAGACACAAACAACCTGAAGGTCAACTTAATTGCATTCTACAAGCCTCTTCATTGTAGTTCTGGTAAGAAATTATTTTTCAATGTAAGAAAATGATAAAAAATATATATACGTAAAGGGAACATGTAATTGGCTAATGAGGTATTTAAATAAGTTGCATAAATTTGAAGGCTAGTCTCCCCTTAATAAATTTGTGGCTAAGACTCTCTCACCACTCCTTATGAAGGTATGCCAGAGACACTAAACTCTTAAGTACTAGACATAATTTTGATTCCTTAAGTTAGAATGTATAACTACTGTAATAATTGTATGTGAATTACCATATGTATAACATATAAAATTATACATTTAATATGAAAGAAGATTACATTTCAGAAAAATCAGTGTAATTTTCAGTACAGCATTTTATCTCATCTTCTGTGAATTTTAATTTACTTTCAATATTTAGTTAATAGATGGAGAAGATAACCTTTTTTTTTAAGTCATTATTTGACAAAAGGCATTATGACGTGACGTCACAAATATAAGGACTAAAAAAAATTAACTCTGTAATAAATAATAATAATAAAGCAATGCTATTTAAATTGGTGTACTACTAAGAAAAAATCTTATGAAGATATCAGTTTTAATTCAAGCCATCTTATTAATTATGTATCTGTATACATTCTAGATTTCTGGGTTCTAGATTTAATTGCAAAGTCACTTTGAAAAAGCTGTTTGGTTCTTCAATCATCTCGCAGCTAATTTAGAGCTACTAATTAAAATTACAACAGCTTTCTGAGTCTAATAATTATCTTTTATTATCCTACTAGTAAATGTTATTGTTTAACTCAGATGATTCATCAGCTCATTCATCTGAAACAAATTATCACTTCAGTTTACTGAATGGTGTGGATGAAATTAACACTTGAATAATTATTTTTTTCTGTTCATCAGTAAGCAAAACCAAAACAAATCCCAGCAGAAGATTAGAAAATAAAACTAGGAGACATTGAAAAATTCCTTCATATTTATAATCTAAAATAAAAAAAATAAAAAATAAACTGTCATAAAACAACAACAAAAAACTGTGAAACAAACAAAAAATATTACAGTCATTTGATAGCTGTGAATAAAAGAAAAAGAACTCCACAGCTACAATCTCTAAAACCATTCATCAGAGCTTCCAGTCTGGAAACAGATGTGTTAATTCCATAACTCTGTAACTGAAATGTGAACTCAAAACTTGTGAAATGTGAACTCAAAAAATGTTTCAAGACCTAGATGAGAATTTTGTTTTGTTTGTTTGTGGAAAAAAAACTAATCTTGCTTAACCATAAGTTTGTCATTTCATTACTAGAGGTAAATCAGCACAGAAATAGTTGAGAATGTATTCTAAACATGAGAAGTATGTTATTATAAATGTTTATTGTTGTTGTTGTTTTTCTAATTGAAAATATCAGATTTTCATAATTATAATTAATAATGCTAGTAATTGTAATAATATTATAAAGTTGAAAATTTTCACAAATCTATTTTCTAATTCATGTTAGTTGCTCTGCATTTATCACAATAGTATGAGTAAAACTACTTTATAAACCTGAGTGACTAGTGGAAATTGACTTCATCTATAGCCAGTATGTTAAAATACTTTGTCTTTCATTTCTGCTGAGGATTTTATCACACATCTCAGTATGAGTATCAATTATTCAAATTTACAATACTAAAAGCTACAAGTCTGAACAAAACTGACTTTCATTTTTGAGGTTCGATATCACCAGAAGTACAATTATTCCTTTGCTCTGTATTTTCTAGTGTACTTATTATTTCACAGTCAGACTGTTCACAGTCTGATCTCTTAAACAATCAGCAAAATCATTAAATGCTAAAATTTGAACAACTTCAATTATGAGCTGAAAAGAAAATTTATTGTCCTTGGATATAACATAAACATGCTAAAACTTAGCTCCTGTTAAGACTTCTCAGATCTGGTTTTGGACACTATGACAGGAAATTAAACCACCAGAGAAATCAGATTTAATACTGTATTTGTATGTTAGCAATAAATAAACAAAACCCTAAAGATGTCTAAATACCTGTGAAGTTTGTAACTACTTTGAGACCAACTTTGAGAATTTTTTTGCCAAGAAGGGGAGAAGAAAAGAACATTCTACCAAAAGAAAAAAAAAAGAGTAACAACAACAACAAAATAGCCATCCTACAGCAATACAGACACTTGCGTTCCTCTTCCACATTAGTCTACTAATTCTAAACAATCTGATTTTAACAGCTAATGATATAAATAACAGCTAATGATATAAATAAACCCAAGAGGAAAAAGAACAATAAGGTGGATCCGTCATGTAAATAAAATAAGAATGTTTACCTTAGGGGAAAATTAAACTAATTTCAAGTTTTTTTTTTTTTTCTGTACTTCTATCTTAAAATTAAATTGAAATTGAATATTTGACACGACATACAAAAGGAAGACATAAACTTACTTTAATACTTAATTTTTTACTTTAATACTTAAATTGAAAGAGGAAAAATAACAGTTTCTTATAAATTACCAGACATACTGGTCTAATTGATTAAAATAATTGGTCTATTTGATTAAAATTAAATAACCCCCGAAGTGGTATTATGGCCAGAATTATCCATGCAACATAATGCGATATATCAATATTTTTAATAAATCTCACTAGTATTTGTTAATATTTTGAGGTCTTTTACTATTCTCTAAGCACAGAAGTTGGTTAAGGGTGCATGGTATTTTACAAGGGCCAGGGAAGAGTCTGGAGGGACAGGTGGCTTGGAGAAATAACAGTTTGGCCTGGTGACTAAATAATAAAAAAATCACAAAACAAAACAACCGAAAACAAACAAACAAAACCAGTTTTTGTAGAAACCCATTTCTCATTGACTGATAATTTCTAAAAAGTGCAAGTAGATGTCCAGCATCACATATATTTAAAAATGACAGATATAAGCAGGCCTCAAGTATTAAAGCAAAAAGCAGAGGTTCATTCAGTGTTGCATATAATATTGTTACAGTGGAAATTGTGGTGTGATAGTCACAAGAGAACCATAGCACTCAATGACATAATTCAAAATATGTTTACAAAGAAGGGTGGATGTAGTAAAATCACAGAATCATAGAATGGTTTGAGTTGGAAGAGACCTTAAAGACCATCTAGTTCCAACCCCCCTGCCACAGGCAGGGACACCTTCCACTAGACTAGGATGCTCAAAGCCACAGCTAATCTGGTCTTGAACACATCCAGGGATGGGACATCCACAACTTCTCTGGGCAACCTGTTCCAGTGCCTCTCCACCCTCTGAGTAAAGAACTTCTTCCCAATATCTAATCTAAATCTACCCTCTTTCAGTTTAAAAGTGTTACACTTTGTCCTATCTCTACACTCCCTGATAGAGTTTTTCCCCGTCTTTGCTGTAGGGTCCCTTTAAGCCCCCCTGAACTTTCTATTCTCCAGGCTGAACTTGCCCAGCACACTCAGCCTATCTTCATAGGGCTGTTCCAGCCCTCTGATCATCCCTGTGGCCCTCCTCTGGACTCGCTACAACAGGTCCATGTCTCTCTTCTACTGTGGGCCCAAGAGCTTAACGCAGTATTCCAGGTGGTGTCTCATGACAGTGGAGTAGAGGTGAAGAATCACCTCCCTCAACCTGCTAGATATAGTCTTTTTCAAGCAGCCCAGGGTATGGCTGCCTTTCTGGACTGCAAGCACACATTGTAGATCATATTTAGTTTTACATCCACCAGTTCTTCCCTGCAGGGCTGCTTTCAATCCACTCATTACCTAGTTTGGTATTTACATTCATGCTTGGGATTGCCCTGACCAAGGTGCAGGACCTTGCACTTGGCCTTGTTGATGAGGTTCTCACAGGTCCACCTCTACCCCTTTACATCCCTCTGGATGGCATCCCTTCCCTCCAACATCTTGATTGCACCACTCAGCTTAGTGTTGTTCAAAAACTTGCTGAGGGTGCACTCAGTCCCACTGTCCATGTCACCAAGATGTTAAATAATACTGGTTCCAGTACAGACCCCTGTGGGTTTGACCACTTGTCAGATGTTCAGGTCTCCATTGACCGCAACTCTTTGAATTTGACTATCTAGCCAATTTCTTATCCACCAAGTTGTCTATCCACTTATCATAGTTTCCAGGAGGATCTACTTCATGATCTTGCCTGGCACAGAGGTGAGACTGAATGGCCTGTAGTTCCCTGGATCTTCCTTTTTTCCCTTTTTAAAAATGGGGGTTATGTTTCCCCTTTTCCTGTCGCTAGGTACTTCATCAGACTGGCATGAATTTTCAAATGTGATGGATACTGGATAGCATCCTTGTCATATTCTTATTCTATTCATAGATGGATAACACCTTTATTTGCCGATTAGCAGGTGGATAGTGATTTCTTGTTCGAGGCTGCTGTTCTCTGCCTTTTATATAACTTCACACACATACTGGTCACAACACCAGCTCCTCTAGTCAAGCAATGACTGGCACCATAAAGAGAAGTACGATACTTGGACCGAATGCTTGATGTGCCTGAGTCTTGCTTGGAATCCTGATGTGTACTCACAGCGTTATACCTTAGGCTAATTCTTTCGTAATGTTTATATATATATAACATATTTTTATTATCATTTTTTTTCCTCCTTCTTCTTTTCTGAACATACCTGGAAAGATGTAGTCTAGGTATCTTTAATCTGAGCCTTGTTCATTGGTAGGTCTCATCCCATGATAACAGTGTATCTCATTGTTTTACCAGTGCATAATAGAATAATATAATCAGTTATAGCTTATTAAGTCTCATCTAGTTGAGTGTTGCTTTCAGAGAGGCTTCACCCTTTGACAACATACATGCATATGTATATGCATCAATATATATGCATATATACTACTTCTCCTATTCAGAAGTCCACTTCCATACTCTGGTCTAACTGACACACCTCAGGCGGAACCTAGAAACACTGGGACTATTATTCTTCACGTGCACTGGCTTTGCACACCTGTCCCAAAGAAGAAACCCAAAGTGTTCTCTACGTAGCAACTCAAAGCAAATAGCTGCATTTTGGCATTTTAAAATGGTTTCTCAAAATACATTTCCAATTCTAAATTCTTACAAAAGTTTATTTTTGCTATAAAATGTATGCAAGTGTCTGGTTTCTATTTTTTTTTTCCTTGAAGGCTTTAATCACATTTTCCTGAAATTTACTTATGCTAATAGAGTAGATGCAATTCAGTTCTATCCCAAAATTTACTTGAACACTTCTTTTTAAATGACTATAAATAAATAATTGGATACAGACAGGAAAGCAACCTACTTGCTTCAGTAAAATAAACAGTGCTCAGAGATTTGGTTGTAAGACTTCAGAATAATCACCCACTCCTGCAGTCGGGACTGCAAATGGAAGAAACACTATGCAAAGTTTAGCGAGAACTGCAAATACTTTTTTATTTCTTTTCTAAACAAAGGCAATTGCAGGAAAATCACTCAGATAAATACTGAAATTTTGAAGATTGTATTTATATACACAGAGTGGTGAACACAGACACCTGAGTCAATGCAGATAAATTTACCTGTGAGAGTAATGATTTATATCCAAACGAATATAATGCAGAGGAAAGGTGAAAAACATGGGCTATAACTACATGAGCAGGGCCTAATACTAGAAAGATTTATAAGTAGAGGACTTTTGCAAGAGGATCTTTTTGCAGTTCCCTGATCTTAGCCTGATCCAACTAACTCCTTCCCTGAAATATAGCATACTTCAACATGGAAACTTGGATTGCACAATGACTCCTCACTGATTTCCTGGCCATGTTTCTCTGTCCCTTAATACCTCTCAGTGAAACTTCTATATCATGGAGCAGGCACTTGGAGATTCCTCAGCTGTTCTTCTAGACTGATTTTACTAATGATTTTTTGCAGCTACAAAGATGAAAAAAATACAGAAAGAAAGGGAAAAAAAAAAAAAAGAAGAAGAAGAAGAAAAGGTCTGATAAAATGGCTTATATCTTCTGGCAACTGAAAATACATTTCACTTTAAAGTTTTCAGATTATTTAAATCACATCTAGTGACATTTATGAGCAGCTAAGTAATGATTAGTCATTCCTTTTATGAAACCAGGAAGAGTTATTTCCAAAACTTAATAACTGAGGTACAGGGCAAAACCTAGCAATCTTGCTAGTAGAATGCTATTTGCTTACATGAAGTCCAGACAGGTTTGTGGGGCTATGATCTGCATTTTTTTACAAGATTACATAGCCTACTAGTTAAAGAGCTTTCTGTCAGAGTAGTTGAATAGAATTTTAAACTTTCTTTAGGCTAAGGGAAATTGAAACCTTATTTCTATCATTTGAGAAGTGTACCCTATCAACCAAAATACATCTTCTTATAAATAGGAGCACTAATGACCTTTCCAGATGTCTGGGATTTTATGCAGTCAAATAAGCAAAATTAATGGTTCTAGAAGAATCACAAGGTCTTTTCACATCAGGAAAGATTGATGTAACCCTTTTCCCTCCACCTTTGCCCCCCTCCCCCTCCTTTTTTAAAAATCTGTAATTCCTAGGAATTAAGAGAAGAAGTACAGATTTCCACAGTTTAGCTGAGAAAATTGATCTTTGAATCATAGGTTTCTATGGAGTAAGGTTACTTTCTCTTCCACTGGCTTTGTGTGCAGTTTGATGTATTCTGAGGTGGACTGTGGCCTTGTTCCAAATGAAGGAATGAGAAAGGCTCTCTTCTAGTGCAGACATTTATAGGGGAGGAGGGGGGAATGCTTCTGAAGTTTGTGGATCAAAAGCATGTAATTTTGCACTTCCTAATCAACCCCATGCTGTCCAATCTTGTGGAATGAGAAAGCAGTCTTCTCACTCATACAGAAATTAAGAATAAAAATGACACCTGCTTTATAAACATAACTACAGGTTAAAAATGATTTAATCAATGGCAGGTAAGGCTTCTGGTATTGTGTTATTAAAGTACTTCATTCCTGACCTGAGAAGTGAACTTAACAAAAATCAGAACTGTATAGAATATCAGCCACAACTCAGTCTCCTCTTCAGGGCAGCAACATGCATTAGAAAGCATATAAGTGACAAATGTAATGTAGTCTGTCGTCTGTCATTTGGAGTCAGGAACCCAGATGAATTTCAGCTGTTTTAATAACAACCTTTTACAAGGCTGTGAACAAGTTTTAATAATTAAATATTTGGAGCAGCTGGAGTCACACTGCCTCCCCCCCCACCCCCCGCGCCAGTTTTTTTTAGAAATCTTTTATCAATTCATTGGCATTATACTCACATTAGTTTACTTATTTTGAAGAAATTAATTTCTTTGAATACCACAGATGTGGTCTTATCATCATTGCACTTTGTTATAGGCTATTAGTGAGGCAGCTATACTGTTGACATATCTTTATAATTAAACTCAATAACTTAAACGTTAGTGGTCTGTTTTAAATTCGATATTATTATATTAAAAACACCATTAAGGTTTGAGCCAAAATTAATCATTTTTATTGAAAAAAAATCTAAAAGCAGCTTTGGAAAAAAATTTCAAATCATATTAAGCAACTAAAATAGAATAGCTCTTCAAATTTTACTTCAAAAACACACTGACTTGTTTGATCTCCTTTAAAAGTCACCCTATGATGACTGCCTTACTGACATCTGCTCACTTGGCAAACATGTTAAGCATTGAACCAATGAATGAAATACTCCCCAGCTGTGTGTTTGCGTATATAAAACCTGCCAGTCCCTGCTCTAATAAACCTAGGAGACTCATAGATAAGTGGAAAGTGATGTGAAACGACCTTCTGGCACCTCCTTAAATTATATAGTCAACATCTAAATGACACACATTTGGCTTTGAATTAGAAAAGCAAAGCAGAAGTTAAGAGTTATATAACTTACACTCATCTTTGTTATTCCAAAATTGTAGACTGCAACATTAAGCTATTTTAAAGAGAGCAGGTAACATACTAATTTGTGTGAAAATATTAAAAGTGTGACAAAAATATATATTCACTACCTATCAGGTATCTTCATACAATATATTTTTATTAACTTATTCATATAGACTGAAAATAAAAAATAATATTTTAGCTCTGTTTTTGAGATATAATGAAAAACTATATACCTTTGATACTTTCTCATTAAAACATGCCAAATCTTCAAATATATATATATTTTTACGTCAATAGGAAAATAATTTCCTACAATTAATTTTATATCAAATTGTGAAAATATTTTTCACATACAGAGTATAATCAGCTACATCCTATGCATTTTCATAGTATTTATTATATAGCTATATAATAATTTTAAGTAAGAAGTTAACCAAGCCGTAAAAATATTTTGTGTGTTTCAAACAGGTAGTTTATTCTGTATTTTTATTCAAAATACTGTACAATAAATGTATATTCAGTCATTAAGTGTATACTGAACACACAATACAAATATTGAATTTCCACTTGGGGGAGAGAAGGGTGTACTATATGCTTCTAGTAAATGCACAAAATTTACACATTTTTCTGGCTCTAGGCAACCTGATGCCATTCAGTATTGCCCCCTTCAGTATTCTTCACTATCTCTCAAAGTTAACTTGACAAAACAATCACATGAAAAGTCAAGTACCAGCCACAGGTCAGTCTACTCAGAGAATTTTCAAATAAAATTTTCTGGCAACAAGCTAAATCAACATAATGCAGCATTTACACTAGTGCTGCAAATGTTTCCTTTCTGGTATAATATGTGTACATGCTGATACTACATCATAGAAAAACTAACCAATCAACAAAGAAAAAAACACTTTACCAATTGCATGTCTGATTGCATATTACTTAATTAGGTTTATTATCTTTGGAAAGAAAAAAAATTCTTCTGTGTCTCCCTGATACCTTTTGAACAATGATGTCTTAGTTCTGGCCAGGATTCCTAAATTCTGTCACAGATGACACTACCACTTATGAATGAAGATCAGTTAGTTGTCCATAGAAAATTACAGAAAAGGACTTCCACACATTTTAATGCTGAGCTCTTGAAGCTCAGTTTTAAGAATATACTAAACATTATGTTTATGGATACTAGTACAAGATCCTTTGAAAGTCTCACAGAAACAGAATGGTGTTAAAAAAAAATAAAAGGCAATAGGGTGATAGAGTTGAAAGAATGCCAAGGGAAAAAAAAGGGGGGGGTGGGGGTGGGGGCTCAAGCTGTCTATGATTTTTGATTTTAGTCAATCAGTAAATAATCTTTCCTTTGTCCTGGAATTAGCATCTTGAAACTTTATGGAGTTGGGCATATAAGCATTTGGAGCAGTCTTAGTGGTTTTACTCCATTTTACTGACAAGTGACCATTGTTTGGACAATGCATTCCTATCAAAAGTCCTACTGACTTTGAATTGGTTACTTGTATGAAAAGAGGGTGAAAATAGAGTAAGGTTCACAGAGTAAATTTCATACCTATGGCAGCTTTTTTTTTTTATTATTATTATTTTTCATATTGCCTTCTATGATCTGTAACTCCCATTCAGCAGAGTATTGCTTGGTTGAAAATATTAAAGCTAGACATTTCCATCCATTTTAACTTAAGATGGAGAGTTAAATCCTCCACTTTTTAAAAATGTCATTCTATACATGTCTGTCACATTTCTAAAATGAAAGTAAGATGCACACAGCAGTGATGATGGATTCAAGTTATTAAAAGCAAATCTTTACTCAGCTAAGTATTTTCATAAATACCACTTGCTTCTTATTCCCTCTTGATGTGGGGTTGTCACTTGAGACATGCTGTTACTTATGATCTGCCCTTCACTATCTTTTTTTCTTTGCAAATGTAAACTGAGTTCAAACTCCAATGAGTACTGAAATAACTCGAGTGTGACATGGCTTTTAAGTTGTTTGATGATTCTAGATACAGTGAACTGTCTACTGGAAATCACATGTTGACAGTATTATTTGCTCTTCGTGTGTTTTTACTGGCAGAATGTGAATGTACTTTCCAGAATTAAAAAGAAAAAAAAAAAAGAAAAATTACTCTTTCAAGGATCTTTTCATAAAACAAACAAACAAAAAAGTTCTGTTTGTTTGTTTGTTTTCCTTCTCTCAATTGCTTATTAACAATAATTTATTGATGTCTAATAACACAAAAAATCCAGAAAAGACACAAGGAAAAGATGTCTGTGAACACAAGCAAGTATATATGGCTTTATACTGTTATTCAGGCTCTGAAGAAAATAGCTGATTTTAAATTCCCTGTTTACACTAAGGCAGTAAACTAGGTCTACCTTCACTGCCAAAATTCTAAAAAATGTAGTTGCAAAATGATGTTGTGTTTGTCAATACAGTGCTTGCCATTCCTTTAATATTAGATCTTGCTGGAAATGTAAAGCAAATATAGTCTCCATAGAAACTAGAATATTTCCCAATCATATGCATGTTTTTAAGCTTCTTTTTAGGGGAAAAAAAAAAAAAAAGCTGTGACATAAATTTCAAATTTTTCAGTGGTGGTAAAGAGCAGTTACCTAATTTTCTGATAGCATGACTTCTAAATCACATTTCTATACCTTACTGTTTATGTTCAGTTTATCTTTTTACTCTAGCAGAAAGGAAATCCATTTGCTGAGGCAAGATGATATAAAATTTATTTTACTGATAGTAATATTAATTTTAAAACAGGAGTATAGACCACACTGTTATGCAGAGAAGAGCATACACAGTAGTTCATGTGCATCAGGAAAACAAAATAAAATCTTAAATATCTGCATTTTAATTGTAACCAGTGCTGGATTTCAGTGTTGAACAATTAACAATCATTACACCATTTTAATGTGTCAGTGGGAGGGCATCAAAGAAGATGAGTCTTCCATGTTTACAAAAGACTGCCTGTGGCATACTGTGTGTTTTTGTGAATAATTTATCTTCTAGCTTAAACCTGTCACAGTATGAAATATTGCAACTGTGATTTTGCATGACAGAATAATGAAACAGTGAAAAAAAAGTCCACACTGCAATGACTTCTCCACAGAATTTTGAGCATAAGAACTCGAAAAGCTGTACATGAAATAGCTTTTCCTTTCACTCCATCAAAAACTAATCCAGGCCAATGAGTTTCCTCCTGCACATTTAATATATAGTTCCATTGTTTGTGTGTTTTCCTATATTGACCTTGTCTAATGATTTTTGAATTATGATCTATTTTAAGATATCACAGAGTGTATTGGATGCAAAAATAGTTCCTGGAGAAGTTCCATTAAGCAAATATTTGAATTCTGTATTTCACATTGAAAGCCAGAATGATAAGGAAGATTATGGAAGATTAGTTTTTGCTAGTTTCTTTATGTAAATTACTGAAAATTATTTTATGTCAGCAACTTTGCTGAAATACCAATTCATTCTCACAAAAGTTTCTTTCAGTTAATAGCTGTTGTGCCATCATTAATGACAAATCTACATGTCATAAAGCACAAATGGATTCAAGATGAAATCTAAAGGCTTCATTCACAAAACATCCACATAGCATTTCCTGGGGACCATCCTGTCAATGAGTGATCCCTACACCATATATATCAAAGCAATATAATTTAATGCAAACTATTTTGTTAATGCAATGTTCTCTATCAGAACCCAAAATAATAGAATTATGGGTAATACAATTCCTAAAACTGATCCTAAAGAGCTCAGCATTAAAAATGTATGGATGTCCTTCTCTGCAACTATATTTGAATAATTTGCAATGAGATAAAGATAAAAGCCATTAGATCAAGCATATTCATTACACTCAATTCTTTAAAATTTCAGTCTGAGACAAGTAATTATCTTGAGTTTGGAAAATGTGTTAAGATTAAATGGTGGTCAAAATTTTTGTGTTAAATAAAGTCATATTCTTAGGTGTGATGTGTCTATTAGAATTGTTTGTAATGGTTGTTACTAGGAAAAAAAATAAAGGAACAATACATAAAAATGAAAAAGAAAAAAGGAACACAGAGCACTATATAGTTCAACCAGAGACTCACATTTTAAAAGTTGAGCTTTTGGTTGAAAGGAGTTCTGCTCCCTATTAATGTAGGAGTATCATGGAAGAAAAACAGCTAAAATGGAAATACCTCTTTTGGCCTATTCAATGTATGATATCACCCTCATTTTTGAATGTCTGCTGCCAGGTATATTTATTACCTTTCCCTTTAAACACACAAGTATTTCTATTTTCTGTCTTCACAAAAGCAGGTTAAAAATTCTCATGATATATTTTACACGTGCTTGGTGTTCTTGTCACAGTATGCTCTTTAAGCACAGGAAAAAGAAAAGTTCCATCCTGAGACAGGACAGCAAAAGAGCTATCATATCATATTCCCAATAACTCACTGATTCCTTTATAACGGGGTTAGTTATCTAAATTGTGATTTCTCAATTTCATAATAGCGTTTTTGTTTATATTAGCACTGTGAACAGCTCAAGAAGAATTTCTTAATACTGTTCCTAACATGCTTACTGTGGGAAGAAAATAAATATTTGTCAAATTATTCCAAGTAACTATGTAGAAAGTTCTATGCTAAGTAATGTGTGTGGTTTCCTTCCCCCCATTTCCATAACTTATTTTGGGAATTCTGTCTTCAAGTTTTTTATCCTCTGATTGCAGAAGTTACAAAATTACGTTTCCATACAGAATGTCAAAGATACAAAGTACAGAGCAATAACATTTCAAATGAATCCTTTATTACAGAAATTGTAGCTCTTTGAGTGTCCTCATCTGTGGCATTAACTAACTAAGAAGTATTAGACTGATGGAAATGGCAAGATATAATCTCTCCAGTTTATCTAAATCAGATTAGCTAGGTCAAAAGTGTATGCTTCTTTTACTTTATTATGAAGGAAGATTAATAACATGAAGGAACATTAATAAATGCCCATTCCCATCTGCAGGCACCTGTTATTTAGTGAACAGCAATAGAAGCAGTGGATTAAAATTAAGTCCTACATAATCAAGCATAAATCTAAGTACAGATATTTAAGGAATAAATGATATTCAATACGTGGCACACTGCTTACCAAGGAGTCTAAGTGAACAACAAGCTCTCAGTAGTCATCAAAGGCACTACTGAACAATAAAGTGAGATAAAATCATTCATAAGGACAGATAAAACAGTGATTTAAAAGGCTGGTCTTTTTGAAGTCGTCTTTAAAAGATTCATACTATCACCAGAAATAAAAAATGCTAGGGTTAGGAGTGAAGTTTTGATTGAGGATCTGGAAATCTACAAAAAAAACAGACGGAGGCACGCTGCTTGAATTTTGTTCTTCAGGAAAGGAAAGACTGACATTGCCTCATGATTCAGATAAGCCAAGATTATGAAAGCAATATTATCATCCATTTCAGATAAATGGTCCTTCCCCTGCTTATTTGGACTTACTGGAGCTACATGACTATCTAGATCTTTGGCACATGGTCTTGGGTGAAAGACAACATTAATGCATTTGGCTATAATCAAAGCAATATTCTAAATTACAGTTTGGTTGTCAAAGTGAGATAAAAATAAATGAATGGCAATTATTTCAAAAGATAAGGATAAATGCAAGTATTATGAGAAAACTGTGCACTATAAAAATGTTAGACAAAAAGTATAAACAGAAATATCATTTTAAAATAACTTTTTCACATTAGTATATTTAACATTAAAGCAATCACAAAATTCATCCGTAAGTGTTGAAAACGTCCAAGTGATAAAAAGATCTGAATGAGACCAAATCTACTTACCAAATTCCTTAGGAACAGTGATAGAGTAAACACAGTTGTGACCCACACTGTAATTCTTAGGGTAGTTTGGTGATAATACAGTGCCTTCAGAGCCTGTTGACCGGCTTCCACAGGGTGCTAGAAATTGAAGATAAGCAGTTTTTAATATAATATAATATCAGAAAAAAAAAAAAAAAAACAACTAAAGTGATGTGCTGTATGTTGGTATATGGTATAACAGTAAAATGTATTCCTCTTCTACACTAGATAAAATTATGTATCATTTGAAGTACTGAGTATGCTCGAGTTTCTCATATATCAAAAGAGAACTGATGACACTCTGCTATTTGCCAGATCAGTTATTGTTTCTCTTTAACATTTATCAACCATCTTAATAAAATAATGATGTGCTTTAGACACAGTGTGCTATTATTCATAGCATACAAAACTATTATTCATTTGTACAATGCTTTATATTCTGATAAAGGCATAGATTATGCATCCCATCAGCACACTAGTAAATGTTTACTCCTGCCAATAGGCTCATAATTCAAAGTAATGTATGGAACTACCCAAATAAGAATGTCAGAATTCCTTGACTGAACATGATGTACCAATTATTTATATCTCATTTATTTATAAGATGATATATATAAGGTTATGAGCGAACAATTTTATTTATCATACAAATATCATGTTTATTGTGCCACTAATAGCTATAGTAATTGATAAAATGGGAGAAAAATAACAATACAATTTACTACAACAATGTATTTTTCTAAGACCGACAGAAGTTAGCATTTGGCTTTAGTCAAAATTGTCAAGCAAGAAACAGGGCTTTTTCTTCTCTTTCTTCATCAGATGTTCAGGTGCGTTTATGTGAAGTAGTAGTAAGTGTCAGGGTTTTCCTATGGATATGACTTGCTTTTAATATACACTTTGTAATTTAGTAACTGAATCTATTGTAAGGAATAAAGACATTTATTCAGAATATTTCTCCTAACCATTTCAGACTATAAAACATTTTTTGAGTTTAATGGTAACATATGCATTTAAATACATATATGTCTTCCATTAAGACTTAAGTGCGATCCTAGAATAAGTACTACTCATTGTGTCCTATATTAAACATACAGAAATCTACTTTTTTTGTGGTATGCTCTCAAAATATAACTTTATGAATTATATTGAAGAAAAAGACATTTTTCTTACTATTATTTCAGAAGATTTTATCTCTTTACTTGTCATACTAAATACAAGCTATGGATTAGTGTAGCTATAGTATCTTTATAAAAAATCAGTATAAAGTATCAGAATTTAAAGAAACAAACAAAAAAACTTCTTTTAAATAAGCATGCATTTTTTCCATAAATAAATTTTAAATACATTATTTTTCAAAGGCATAAAAATCAAAATTATTGCAAGTTTTCCACAATTTTATTAATTTCAGCTTAATTTCCTTGTCAGCTTCCTTAGTATCTTTACCAAGAAGTTATCACCATTGTGCTTTAAGAATTTCCTGGACCTGTTTGCATTAGCTGTATGGTATTCCCAGTTGAAGTCACCCCTAAGGACAAGGGCAGCTGATCTAGAGATATCCCTTAGTTCCTTAAAGAATAATTCATTGGTGTCATCATCCTGATTGTGTGGCCTATAACAGATTCCCACGATAGCATCTGTTTTACCTGCTTTTCCCCTAAACTTTAACCAGAGCCTCTCAACTGTGTCATTGCCACCTGCAAGCTCCATACAGTCCAGACTCTCTGTTACCTACAGCACCACCCCCCAGTCTCGCCTGCCCTGCCTATACCTTCTGAAGAGCCTGTAATCATGCATCATAAAAACACCAGTCACCAGGCTCTTCCCACCAAGTTTAATTTATGCCATAATACTCAGTATGCTGTCCTTGTGCTTTCCAGGATCATCAATGGAACACTAATGAGAGAGAAAGGCAGTTGATTGTGATAAGAATGGGATAAGAGTGCGTTGATGCATTTCTCATTATTTTCTTTAAACATTATTAAGAATTAATGGCTGAATTTACCGTAATGTTATGTTTTCTTATAAAATAGCACTCCATGCAGCCCTTGAAAACATCCTATCATAACAACAGTAAAGTATCACCCACTCCCTGTCTTAAATTGATAAGTATTTTTATCTAGAAGATTGCCCACCTTGATTATTAGTATTCAGTTCCCTTTGTACGTCAAAGAACTAAATTTTACCTTTTTGTGGCAACGCATTAGTAAATAGTACAATATAAAATGCATTACCATCAGCACTTTCCTTACATTTCAGCACACACTAGTTGGAAAAGGAATTTAGATGATCACAGCAGAGAGCTAAAATAACAGCAGAAACACAAATCCCTGCAGTCTATGCCTAACTACTGCTATGAAAAACAATTCTCTACAGCTCCATGAACACATTACAGGGTTAAAAGCCCCTGCCGTGTGCTTACTGCTCATGTTTTCTATCATGTCTTCACAGTTTAAACAAAAGAAAGAACTCACAAAGAAAAACTTCAGTAAAAGAACTGTGAAGAATGGCCTAAGTATGAGAATAAAGCACAGATGTCTTAATCTTTTGGAGAAGTTCACGTGTTTTCTACCAAGTATTTTTTCTGCTTCTGGAAGCTTTTAATTCCTACTACTGCTTTCAGACTACCTAGTTGCTAGCTTCTGCAGATAGGATCTGAGACAATTTAATTTTAATTTCAGATTTAAGTGTCATACTGCACCATTCATTTTTAAGCTGCATTCCTCAGTGGAATCAACAGGGAATACCATTTAAAACTGAATGGTGCGATATGGCTTTATGTCTTGCAGATAAACTTGATTACAGAGCTACAAGTATGATAAAAAATGGAGAATAACAGTGCATAAGCTCTACAAAAAAAGAAAGAAAAATGTAACTTGAAGAACTGATAATAGGATACTGAGTTTTTATCTAGAGGGTCACTGTTTCAAAACTTAGACTAGGATACCTAATATTTAGTTGGCCTAAATGATTAGCTTAAGTAAAATACTTCATTGGTGACATGATGTACTTTTTAAATAACTGAATACATTAAATACTTAATTATTCTTTTTCTAGTCAGTTAAAGTAAAATGACATTCTGTTTACCCTTTTTAACCCAAAAGATTAGTTCTAATGATTTCAGTTGTAATGGTTAAGACTAATATACAGATAACAAGAAAATAAGTATAACTACCAATACAACACCACAATAAAATAAAATAAAAAACATGCAAAGGAAATCTTAACAGATAAAAAGGGTAGGCAAAATTCTTCTGAACTTCCAAATTATAGATACCTTATTTGTGGAGATCATTCTGCAATTCTGCAAATGTGAATGTGAATGTGCTGAAGCATATGAAATTGTTTTGACAATACAATCAATGTGGAGAAGACAATTTGACATATGAATACGTATTTTAACCACTGCTTGGAAATACAGAAATACATTAGGAATAATTAAAACAAACAAACAAACAAACAACAACAAATAACACACCAACAAGCACCAACAAATACAGAGAGAGAAGAAAAACGAGAGAGACAGAGAGAGTAGCATTACATAGCAGGAAGCAGTACCAAAGAAAATGATAGCAGAAAGAAAATGGAAACATTACATGTTGTCATCTCTTTTAATTTTCATAATACAATTTAATTATGGCAATTAAAATTGATTTAAAATATGAGAAAGTATTTCAGGCCAATATATGTTAATAGTATTTAAAATTATTATTTAAAACAGAGACAAGCAGGACATGGTGAAATGCCCTCAGGAACTCAGAAACTTACAAAAGCAAAGACTGACTGAGTAAAATAAATTGGAGAGATTATAAAAGTTGAAAATAAACATAACAAATTAAATACAGAGAAATTCTGAGTATTAAATGTGAAAAGGAATATTAGCAAATGTACAAATGGCAAACCAAAATCAGGTGTCTGCATATTGCAGAAAAAAATAAATAGGAACATCATGTCTTGTTTTGGCATTAAAAAAAAAAATAAATCTGTTAGATCTGTTGTGATCTAAAGAATTGGATGTTTACTTTCTGAAAGAAAATAATCAGGCATGGGCATGGGCAGACTGATCACTTTTCCAAGATGTGGTGGAGATTAAGATCAAGGAAACAAATTGTTCTCTTCTACCACCAACAATAGGAGATGGAATAATTGCCAACAGTTTTAGTAAAACCCATTAAGCTTAGATATTCTCATAACTACTTTGGGGAAGTTATTGATTTTTTTGGTGATTCCTGGAAGAATAAAAGATATAAATATCTGTCATAATGGATTAAGTACATCCAAGCAGAGAAGAAAGCGTACTTCACCTTTTTACTATTGGTTATGTAGATATATCACTCCTGATTAATTAATTGTAGCATGAGAAAAGGATATATTTCTTCGGTGCTGGCAATGTTAAAACCACATACTTTCCTGTTATAGTTTGATGGGTTGTTTTTTTTTTTTTTTTTCTCTAGAAGAGGAAGGATAGTATTTCATGTTGAAAGATAAAACTCGTCATGCAAAAAGATTCATGGATAAGTAAGAGCAAAATGGGAAAACCCACAAAAGGCAATACTTTCAAAATTCAAAAACTTTCATGAATCTGAATTATAAACAATTTGGAAGAGTTCTGAAACTTATATAGTCAAGAAAACATGGCTTATAAGGAAAGAATCAAGGAACTCTGACACAAAGAACCTGTGTAGCTTAGTAAGGAGAAAGAAAATTTAATACATTTCAAGAAGGACTGAAAGTACCTCCTAAAAAAAAAACAACTAACTTTCAGCTTGTGTTTTTTTGTTATTTTAAAAAGTGTATATAAATATATAAAATTCAATTAATCACATAATTGAATTATTCCTATACTGTTTTATGTAACAATTCATCAACGATTACTTTTCAAACTAACCTCAACAATTAAAAAAACACATTCAAATAACTTTGCATCTGAATGTGCTTCAGCTTCCACTCCTTGAAGTCTTTAAATGAATAATAAATGTTTTTCTAAAGGTACGAGAAGCAGATTTTACATAGCTGAATATGAGATATGAAATATAATGGAAAATTGTTCTAGCCTAAATTTAGATACAATATATGTTCTCAATTAAATGATTAGTGACTATTAAATTTAACTATATTACTTTTTTACTTACAAATTTTGGCACACTCAATTTAAAGAATTTCTAAAACATTTTCTTAAATAATGAAATGATTTGCTCCTTAAAATTAGATTACTGAAGTTACTTGTTGTTGCCAAGTGTATGGAAAGTCTGAAATAAATTTTCTGATATGAACTGAGATGTAGCAGAAGGGCCATATCCTAAAATTTTCCTCTGCAGAATGTGATCACAGCTGATGGTTCCTTCAGAATACTGTCTGTTATCCAAATAGACAAAATACTACCTATTAGCAAATTTTCAGCTTTTTCATTTCTGTCCTTTTTTTTTTTTTTTTTTTTTTTTTTTTTTTTTTTTCCTGGAAAAAATGTAATTAGCTAAAAATTTAAAATGTCACTCTTTCTGTCCTGGCTGAGTTAATCAATGTCTATTTTATATGGTCAGTGGAGTGCAGAAACATATGAGAAAAATCTTGTGCTCTTATTTAAACTGTCAAAGTACTAGAGAGAAAAATAAGAAAACTTGAAAAGTGAGAGTGCCACTTTTTATAGATCAAAATCCTTTCCCATACAGTTTTTCCATTTCTAAATGTCAGGCTAGAGCTACAAATCAGGAATTATTTAATACCAAAGTCTTTGACATGTAGATGTCAAAATGTCTAGTAGTTAAGGATAATCAGATATTAAATAAATATATGCTTCAGCCATGAATAGCAGTTAAACTAAAAAGTAACTTGGTCAAAATTAGGCTGAAATTTGGGATCTTGACAGTCACTGTTTAACAGATGCACTACCAGATTCTGAATCTAAAAATCTAAAATACCTTAATTGCAGATAATTATGAATTTTAATTCTTTTTTTTTTTTTTCCTATTAAAAAGCACCAAATAGCTTTTTGTAAGAAAAAAAAAATCACCGTGTAGCAATGGTATAAATTAATGTCATGTGTGGTATGGTCTTCTAGACTTTTAAGTGATGTTTAATGCACTATTTTATTATTTTTTTCTTTCTTACTTTTGGAGGAAGTATATGTGGCTCATGAAAGCCTCATTGAGTGATTACATTGCCTTTATGTTCCTTGCCTCTGGAACAAGAGCTGAGATACAGACTCTGTCTGGCTCATGAAAGCTGGAGGGTGGTGAGGAGCTTCTACATAAATTCATTAATGTTTCCCAGTACACCAGAGATCTCTAGCTTCAGCTGATGATAAGAACTCCATGAGAATTCCAGGAGTCTAGCTCACTTCAGGAACAATGAATAATGAGTTGTTTCCTTCATTTAACTGAAATGTTATTGTCTCTTTTTTTTTTTTTTTTTTAAGCTTAAAAGTTTTAAAAAAAAATAAAAACTTTTTTTTTTTTGAATTGCATTCTTTAAGTGATATTTTATTGTTACTTCACAATCGAGTTAACATAGCAAACTTTGAAAATGGAGCCTTCTAACAGCAGAAAAAAAAAAAAACAACTAATATTTTGTGCTAATGCCCTCGCAGTGAAACTGCTTCTGCTCATAACAAATGGAGGTGGAATAAGTCTTTGCAGTTACCTTGTGCCTGACAACAGTTTAATTCTTCTGAAAGAGTACACTAAAGCTATAGCTTCCAACAGCTGAAAACCAGTAACTGTTAAAAATTTAAAATGCTTTTCAAGTCTACCATCTGCAACAATGTTTTGACATGATATTTAGAACTGAAGGAAAACAATCTCTTTAAAACAATTTATCTATCAACAGCAAAATGAATAAAAAAACATGAGAAAATAAAATTGTCAGTAACAGGGTCTTCTGAGGAAAGACCCTCTTCTTTCAAGTTTATTGACAAAGCAGGAGGAAAAAAACATTACATGATGGATGTGTAAAAATAAAAATAAGTCAGAGATTAACAAAGTTAACACATTTTTAGCTACATTAGCAAGACTGGAAACATCTCTTGAGAAAATATAAATGAAAGATATGTAGAGATCTACAGATCTCTTTATAAGAAATAAGCATCTCTTCCAATAAGAAATATATATATATATATTATATATATTCTTTTTTTTTTTTTTTTTTGGAGGCCATATAACTTTTGTATTATTTGTTTATTCACCTCTGGACTCTTATTGGTTTAAGGACGAATCATTCCTATTATGTTATGAAGAGTGCCATTTCTGGTTTGAACAGCCAAGGTGTTTGACTGACAATTCAGCTGGGTTCTCATTGAGAATATTTTTTGTTACATAACCCTAGTAGACAAGAGCATATGAAAAACATATTTTCATTAAGCAGTAACAAACAAACAAACAAAACTGTGATGACAAAAGTTAAAATTATCTGAGTTTTTAAAACTAACTAATTTCATGAGTGCAGAAACCCAGCAACCTATTTATTACTAGAGAGATGGTAAATGATATAATTTCCTGAAACTTTATTTGAGAATAAAACTCTCATTATTTTCGAAGGTGGGTAGAGGAGGGTGAGGAGGGAAGAGGGGATAATCTGCCTCTAAGTACCGCATTATGCATCCAAATATGATTGGTGTTCTGTTTGCTACCAAACTGCAAATCCCTAAGGTGTCCCTTTACCTAAATTAATTTTCTAGCATTGGCAGTGAATCACAGCTACAAATAATTAGCTTTTTCTTGAGTTATCTGAGAGTATTATCACAATATTAGAATGAAAACCTGTAACTCCTAAGGTTTTCAAGAGCAACAGTGTTAAGCAAGACTATAAACTGTCTCAAAGGCATTTACTGTGCAATATATTGAGTACGTGTGCATGTTGGCAGTTTGAAAAGAAATTACATTAACAGTTTTAACGGGATTTAATTCTAAATTTGAGATCGGACAACTAGTGATAAATTAACTAAAGTCACTGTAATCTGTTCCATCTCAACTTTCTTTGCTAATGCTGCTGTTTATGTTTGTAACACAGATTTTAAATTAATTTTAAACAGATAGAATTCTGCACTTTTAAAAGTCTTCTTTAAATGATCTCCCCTTTCATTTTTCAACTGGATTCATGGGTAACTAAATTTACCAGTGGATTCATATCTAGACAATAAATATCAGACAATAATATTAGATAATAAACTGTCAAAAGTCAAAGTAGCAAGTTGACTAAAGAATAAAATGCCATTATTCACCCAAACCAATAGTAACCATAATAAATGTAGTTCTGTAGTTAATAGGGAAAAAATAAATTAAAATGCAAAAAGTAAAAACAATCTTCTCAATTCAATACTTAAATTCTTGAGTTACTTAAAGGCTAACAGGGTCATTCTGAAAACAGTAGCAAATTAAATATGACAATTCAATAATACATCTGAGAAAAAAAGAAAAATCATGGAACACAAATCATCCACGAAAACAATAACAACAAAGCGTTGCTCCTTTTAGATATGTATGTGTAAAGCAGTAAAGTTGAAAAGAAACAGATTTCCCCCAGAGGATGATTCATCTCACCCTAGGATAGAAATGTGAAAGCACCTGTCTCTCAAACAGTAAAAGAAACACCTTTGAAGATTATTCTGTAGATGAGGCCACAGATTCATATTGCTTAATTCCAGGTTTCTAATACATAACTGCCTAGTCATCTAAGCAGTTGCTGTGAACAAAGGGGTCGGGACGGTGATATATTTATTCCCACTCAGGAGAGCTTAGTTCTCAGCTACTAAACTGAAGAAGATGAAATATCTTCAATATACATATATTTTAAATCAAGGAGTGAACTGATATACAAAGAACAAGTATCTACTCTCTGAAGAAGAGAGAACATAGCAGCTATTTTTCTACTAAGATTTTAATACTCTGAATTCATTAAGTTAATTGGTCTCAATCTCTAGCAGTGCCATAAAGTGAAAATAAAGCAAGGTCGCCCAACTTTATGTGTGGAAGACCTTCACATGTGCTTCATTGGCATCAGTACAGACTCAGAAATTCTTATTAGCTCCATTTCAGATTGCTGAGTTGAAGAAAGTATTCAGTATCAGAAAGACAGATTTAAGGCACTTAGATTCAGCTATTTAAAAGTATTTTTTTCTTGCATTAATCCAGCAATCTAACACTATTTTGTTTTCTTGTATTAAAAATCACATTTAAAAGTTTCCATTTTATTTTCCCATTAGCTCTGAGAAATAAACTCTCTTATTTTTGCAGTCAAGAAGCAAACATTACTTTCATGTTTTATTATTTCTTCCAGTGTTAATACTGACTCATCAGAATATATGTCATTGGCAAGGATGCTCTACAAGTAAAATAAATAAATAAATAAATAGTTCTTAAAATGTTATCCTGACATGGCTTTACTAATTTGCAAAGGAATCATCATAACAATTCCAAGGTAATTTACCTAAACTCTAAAAGCTAATTCGCTATCATCAAAAAATTATATTTATGATTATTTATTCTATAACCATTTATTTTGTTTTTAACAAAAGTGAAACTGATGAACACTTTACTCCCTAATCACACAGTATTGAGGGATTAATCTTTGCACATTTGACTCTAGATCTGATGATGCAACATAATTTTGCAGTATCTGTGAACCCTGTTGTTTCAATCTTGTGTGAAGTTGTATTGGATGGCACAATTCCCAGTCCAAACATGTACAGGATCTTTGTGGTAACCTTACCTTACTGTGTGTATATATATATATATATATATATATATATATATATACATATACACACACACACAGAGTAAGGTAAGGTTATATATGTATATATATTATATATATATATATATAATATATATATTAATAGCATAAAGCCCACCATAACACCAAAAACCTTCTTATCTAATAACTAGATAATACACTGTATTATGTTTCACTTAAAATCCTTCTTCATGAAACTCTTTCAAAAGTTTTTAACTGTTCAATTATATTGTAACAATTGTTGTTAATTTCATCCATATCCTTGTGGAGCTCTCTGTTTTCCCATTAAGCTCCCTATTCCTCTTCAAAATTTACACTGAATTTTCTTCAACATGTTTAATCATGCAATCTCCTTGTTCTGTTCTTTATTATAATCTATACCAATTTTCTAATATAGATATTAGCCAATCCTTCATCAAGGAAGACTTTTGACATATTCATCACCTACCACTGCTTTGATAGACAGGCTAACTTAATGTTAAGGTCAACATTTGTACTTCAAACACTTCATACCTAGGCTCTTTCAGAGCTCCGCAGAAAATATTGTTTAATCCTAGCAACCTTCTATGGTTCATTTTACTGATTTTCTTCAAGATATCTTCTATAACTGCATCCAGTTCTTTAAACTGAAAGGTATGGATCCAATGAAGGACCTCTCTGGTCTCCTCAGTAACATAACATAGCACAACATAGCACAACATAACTAATTTACTTAGCTTTCTGCAATGACATTGTCCTTGAACACAATTTTGCTATTGATCTTGATAAAGTATAGATACTCTAATAAGTTTACTGCTTTTCTCATGCTTTAAAAAGTACTTTAGTGGTTATATTAGGTTCACTTCTTTAGAAGTTGTTTCTCAAAACCATGCTTGATACAGTATTCTACTTCCCTCATTTAAATATGATTTCTTTTTCCTGGATTAGATATTTTAATTTTTGTTAGATTCATTGACTTTGTTGCTTCCGTGTGCTTTGGTTATCCTTTCAGGGTTTGCTTCTGATTGGTGAGGCTCTAAAACTGCTTTTTAAAATGATTTCCATGTCACCAGTAAATACTTCTGCTGTTTTCTTCGATTTCATTTGAATGAACTGCCACAGTTTGAGATAGTTCCTCATACTAAGTAAAAAATTACTTTGTTTTTTTCTCTACCCTTCCTCCCACGGTGTCCAATTTGAGTGCATTATGGACACTTTGGATAAATTTTTAATACATTATTTTCACATTTACTCTCATTGAGAAAATCTGTTCTGCTTTAGGCCAGCTGTTTCTCTATTCATTTGATACTTTTATCTCAATGCTGAAATAAAAAGATGTTAACTGGACCACTAATATTTGAACTGGGGATAATTAAAATATCACTGTAATGTTCTCTGACCTTCGTTTACTTACATGTACTCTCAACTGTAACTCTATCTAAATATAACTTAATATCTAACGTTTAATAAAATGCACCCACGAACCAAACCAATGTTTTTCTTGGCACAATACATAAGTACTGTTCTAAAATACCAAATTAATCAGTAACTCTTTATCAAAGCAATATAAAAATATAAAATGAAGTGAAATACAATAGGGAAGGAAATGTGATTCTCTTAATTCATAACAAGAATACTGAACATGTGCAGTAGTTGGAATACATAGCTATGTATTAGATAGAGTTGTAATTAATGAATTATATTATGTTAAAACTCAACCGTACTTCAGGATATAATAAAGAAATATGTAATATAAAGGCTCCAATAAATATCTAAAAAAAATAAGTAAAGTTTGTTAGGGATTATGCTGTTTCTTCAAGAGAGTATGAAATCAGAAGAAAAAAAAATTACTGTATACAGTTTATGAGTAAAATATCGAGAAACATGAGATCTTAAAAGAAGAGGCTATTCATTTTAAGCTGGAATTTTAAGCTGGAATCTTGTTTACCATTTTTAGAGTTGATTGATTAACTACTGTAACTACTTAATTAATAACTACTTAATTAATTAACTACTATTAACTACTATATGTGGCCCAGTCAAGAAGGAAAAGAAAACTGAATTCCATTTAAACTTATGAGGTTTCTTAATTTCAGCTTTTCCCATTCTGCAGAATGCTCATCAGGTCCCCATTGTGACAGTCAATGCAAAAATTATACAACTTGGTGCAAAGAATGAAATATGAGTCTTTTAAGAATTCACCACCAACATTCTCCACCTAATAAATCTTCTTCTAATTGAGTGGGTTACTGAAGTCTTAGACAAGAGTGACGACCTTCAGACTGCTGCCCAAGATTAAGAAATACACATGTTTATCAAGTACAGCCAGCACAGATGACTGGATCAGTTTCTTTAATTCCACTTATTAATTAATTGACTTACCTTGATTACTGACTGATACTACATAATCCTATCCTACTTCAGTGCTTTGCAGTCTTTGGAAAATAAATATTTGCTTATCTGTGTGAATAAAAAGTGGGGATTTTATTATTTTATTTTATTTTATTTTATTTTATTTTATTTTATTTTATTTTATTCTCTTCATTCCAAGAATAGAATACTCTAGTCACCTTGACTGCTCAGAAAAACCTTCAATGAAAAAGATGCAACTGTGATGTCAACACTTAGAACAGAAACAATTATATGTACTAGTTGTTCTCTTCATCTCAAAATGTATGATGATATAAACTTTTCTTAAGGGAATAATAATGCTTTTCAATCTTCTACTGAAAAAAAAATATATGTATTCAAAGCAAACAAACAAACAAATAAAAAATTAAGGTGCAGTATTCTAAAGCCCCCCAAAAGTACATACTTAATTCTGCATTTTCATCTATTTTCTATATGATTTTATTGCTAATTGTCAATTAATTTACATATTTTATCATTTACGTGCTATTCTCAATAATACACAATTACCTGTTACATTTTCCTTGCTTATTCATCCCCTTTATTCAACATAGCAGTTGCACCTAAGTAGACATATTTATAATTATGGCTTGGCTATACAAGCTTGATTTCAGATACTTTTTTTTTTTTTTTTTTGTAGTAAGGAGTATAAAAAAATAAGACTAAAAACCCTGAAGTTTACATAGTTTAAACTATTTTTTTTCATGTTTCTAACGTTTCCTTCATTAAATTTTGCTTCTAAAAATTGGAAGCAGATTTAGTTCAACAGAAGATGAAATACCTGGTTTCACAGTGCACTCTATTTAACTAATCACTTAAATACCTTGGAAATTAGGATTCCCTCGCAGCCAGTTTTAATGAGGTTATTGTAATTAACTACTATTCTTCATTTCTTATGCTTTATTTACCATTATATTACATAAGATCTTCTTACATGAAAGCTTGGAATAATTACACACAGACTTCATTATTCAAAGAGCACTGTAAAGAAATATTATGAATTCAAAAATATATGCAATGGGTGTGTATTCAAAATAATGCTTGGTGTGGGTATGTCTGCATTTATTTTAATTGTTTTGTAAGCTTTCTAGAATTATTAACCTTTTTAGTTCATTCCAGTAACATCTTCTCTGATATGAAGAGATGAACAGCTTTAAGAAAAGATGAAAGTTTAATATAATGACATTTTCCAAAAGCTGCATGTTTTTTGGCAAAATACCAGCTACCTGCATAGCCATACAGAAAGACTTTATTTCTGTTCTCTATTCCTCAAAATATTTATGCATTTTACAATATAGAGTCAGTGGCCTGTCATAGGAAATATCTCAAAGAAGAAATATATAAATGTAACATAAACTATAAATATAATATAAAAACATAAGATATAGCATATAAAATAATATAAAAATTATAAAATATAAATATATTTGATAACCAAATCTCTTCTCACTGCCAAATCCAGTAGGCAAAAGTTAGGTTTCCTCATTTGGGCATTTTGACTTGATAGTTATTGGTGTACAATAGTTTCTTTTCTACTGAGTAATGATGAGTGAGTTCCTAAAGCAAAGGTGGTTTCAGAGTGAGGATTATAGGTTAAGGTATACTCAGATGTAAATTCTTACTTTCTCAGGAATCTTCTAATGGATATATTTTCACACACACACACACACACACTCATAAAGTAACCTTATAATCCATCCAAAATAGTATCTGCTTTATGTTTTAATCTCAAGCAGTATAGCTTCCACAGTGTATTTAGATATTTCACTGTATCTAATGGTAAAGGAATGGACATACACTTGTAAAAAATGGACAGTAGATGCTTGGAAACAATAATCTAGTATTTAGAAGATATTTCAGTCACACTAAAATAAAATCCTTTTTTTTTTTTTTTTTTTTTTCCCAGAAGTCCTTCAACTTCCTTTTCAGGTCTGACTGTCTGTCAGGAACCAATTTTTCAGAGTGTGTAGCATTTGATAGCATTCTACATATTCAAAATGTAATCCTAATTGACCTTAATTCTGCTTCTGAGTGCTCAGGTCACAGTTTAAATGATTCTATAAAGCAGATATCTTACCCTGAGAAAAAAAGAAAATGAGAAATGCATTGCAAATAGCCAACATATGAAAACTTTAAGTAAAGTGCTCTGCTTAAGTGGTTAAATTGAACATTATTTTGAAACTATGAAACACAAATACCAAGTGTCCTCTACAAGACCATTCAGCATAAGTAACTACAAGAATATTCTGTCCCTTCTGCAATTGCTTAATTCATTCCTTACACACTTTAAAAGCTTGAAATAGATGAATAAGCCCTTCATACAGTGAGTTCAGACATAAGCAACTATCATTACCGGGTCAAAACAAAAAAACTCTACCTTTTCTCAACCACAGTAGTGTATAAAACCAGATTTGAGATGTTCCAAACATAACCTTACAGGCATGGCAGCCTTAATTCTGTCACTGACTAACTTTTCAGTGTTGGATTTTTCATCCTTAAATTACATTTGTATTGTAACATAAATACCATATCAGTTAATTTCTTACATGGTATAATGCTTCTACGCTGTGCTAGAGTGTGTATGCTCTACTCCTGCACTTGACATAAGCCTTTCTCAGGTTTATGAGCCACAGTAGTCCTCAATGTGACTGTTGCTTGGCCATGACAATTAACATAGGAGGGTGCTGGCACAAAGCAGGTACCCACTGAAATCCCTCCTGGGGAAATGATGGATCACATCAGAATCCAAGAACAGTATGCTAAGGAATCTGAGTATGACTATGGGTCAATCGCTTTATCTTATAAATGTAGCGGCTGAAGGAAAACGCGGTGGAGAAGCCTTTCCGCAACTCAGCTATGGCTCATGATTACTTAGTGTTACTTCAGTCCTCTATTGTCAGTGGGCAACAGGCATAACAGGTGAGTATGAACAGGCACTTCCTGATTGTATCTCAGACCCTGCAGTTTGGGCTCTGGGGAGTACCAGAACTGTGCATTCTGGAAGGTACCAGCATAGCAGGGTTGATGAAAAATACCAAAATTGCCTTATCCGAACCATAGCCAGGATGGAAAAGTACTAACTAAGAGTAGACTGCCTCAGAGTCCTATAAATAGTAGTCCCAAGCAAAGAGACCCTTAAGATCTCCATGAACTGCAGTACATGACATATTTGATCTCCCCCTAAGTTGGGATGCATCTCGGGGTACCACTAAGAGGATGCACGTCTCAGGGTTGACCCTTTGAAGAACAAGCTTGTCCACAGGCAAACACCAACAAGGAAGCAAGGATACCCCTGAGGGGATGTGCATCTCAGGGCTGACCCTTCAAGGAACAAGCTCATCTGCAGACAAACGCTGACAAGGGAGTAGGGCGAGTAATTTATTCTAGGGGGTGGTTTGGAAGCATGCAACTACCTACCAGGACCCTGCAACAAGTTTCAGGTGAACTTGTGATTCTCAAATTTTTAAATAAGTCACTGTTTCTTTGTAGCAAATTCTGTTAAAATCATTGTATTAAATTGGCTGATGATCAAATGCTAATGAAGTGTTCTTAAAATCATACAATTTAACCTTGTTATTTATAAAATAAATCCTCAATTGCTGCTACATTAAAGTTGTGTAAAAATCTATTCTGCAGCAACATTGTATTGGGTTTATGTGGCAAGGTTTTGGTAGACAGAGTGCTGCAGGGGTGGCCTCTGTGAGCAGAGCCCAGAAACTGCCCCATGATAAATAAGGGCAAGTTCCAAGCAGCTCCAAAAGGGGAGCAGATATCTGTGCTCATGGAATCCTCCACACATGGAAAGGTGGATCTAGCCTTAAGGAGGCTACAGACCATGGAGAGGAGACTAAGGTGGAGCAGGTTTTCTGGCAGGAATGCTGCCCATGGTATATCCATGCTGGAGCAGTCTGTTCCTGAAGAACTGCACCCCATGGTATGGATCCATACTGGAACAACTCTTGAAGAACTGCAACCTGTGGAAGGAACCCCACATTGGAGTGGAGGAAAAGTGTGAGGAGGAAGGAGCACCAGAGACAGTGTTATGAACTGACTGCAACCTTCCCGTTCCGAACCTGCCTGCACTGTTCAGGGGAGAAGGAGGTAGAACGATCAAGAGTGAAGCTGACTCTGGAAAGAATGCAGGTGAGGGAAAGGTGCTTTTGGTTTGTTTATAGTTCTCACTATCCCGCTCTGTTATTAATTAACAAGAAATTAAGCTACCCCAAGCTGGTAACTGGTAAGCAATCTATATGTCCTTATCTCAACCCCCAACTGTTTTTCATTGTACTTTCTCCCCCTGTCCTAATGAGGAGGGGGAGTGAGAGAGTGGTGCTGTGGACACCTGGCAGCTAGCCAAAGTCAGCCGATCATACATATAAGTTAATTATTAACAAATGTTTAATACTTTTAGAAACACACTATACTACACTCTGTAATATTTTAAATATATTTATTATTTTAAAGAAAAAATGTTTTATCTCTACACACTTAATTTTCCTATTTCTTGTGTCACTTAACTCTTCACAATTTTAAACACAATCTTATGGAAATTAACAGAGTAATTACAGAGTATTTGGTGCCACTGCACAATATCATAAACATGTTTACTACAAGGGGGATTTTTTTTTTTCCTAGTACTGGTTTTATAGCTTTTGATTACAAAGATTTAAGGGAACTGATTAGTTTTAAAATAAAAGCATAAGTCTTGTCTCTTTGTTTATGGTGTAAATATAAGTATACCTCCATGAACTTTTTCTTTACCTACTCAAAGGAGTTGTGTAAGCATGATAGTTCATGAAAAAAGTGTACTGAAAACAAAAAAAGAACCCCGCTATATCTTATCTGAATGATCATTTAAGAAAGGTTTCTTACACAGATAGTGAAGAAGTCTACCCAGAACAGCAGAACAATCCCTTTACAGAGAAAATCAAAGAACAAGTAGGACAACTTGCTCCCATGTCCTTAGCAATTAATGAATTTCATTCTGTAATCATAGAATGGCTTGGGTTGGAAGGGACATTAAAGATCATCAAACTCCAATCCCCCTGCCACAGGCCATCCACTAGATCAGGTTGGCCAAGTCCCCTTCCAGCCTGGCCTTGGACACCTCCAGAATTGGGCATCCACAACTTCTCTTGGCAACCTGTTCCAGTGCCTCACCACCCGCTGAGTGAAGAATTTCCTTCTAACATCTAATCTAAATCTCCCCTCTTTCAGTTTAAAACCACCACCCTTCGTCCTGTCATTATCTGTCTCTGTAAAAAAGTAGTTATCCATCTTTAAATCCCATGCAACACTACAGGCTTGGGGCAGAGTGGCTTGTAAATTGTGCAGAGGAAAAAGACCCGGGGGTGTTTGTCAATGCTTGCCTGAACATGAGTCATCAGTGTGCCCACGCTCGTGTGTGTGCCAAGCATCCTGGCTTGTATCAGGAGTAGTGTAGCCAGCAGGACGAGGGAGGTGATTGTCCCCGTTCTCTGCTCTGGTACACACCTCAAGTACGGTGTTCAGTTTTGGGACCCTCACTACAAGAAGGACATCAAGGCCCTGGAATATGCACAGAGAAGGGCTACAAAGCTGGTGAAGGGCCTGGAACACAAGTCCTGTGAAGAGTGGCTGAGAGAACTGGGTTTGTTTAGTCTGGGGAAGAGGAGGCTCAGGGGAGACCTTATTGCTCTCTACAACTACCTGAAAGAAAGTTGTGGGGAGCTGGGGGTCGGCCTCTTCTCGCAAATAACTGGTGATTGGAATAGAGGGAATGGCCTCAAGCTATGCCAGGGGAGGTTTAGGACAGAAATTAAAGAATTACAGAACCACAGAATTCAAGGGGTTGGAAGGGACCTCAGGAGATCATTGGGTCCAACCCCCCTGCCAAAGCAGGTTCCCTAGAGCAGCTTGCCCAGGTAGGCATCCAGACGGGCCTTGAATATCTCCAGAGAAGGAGACTCCACAGCCTCCCTGGGCAGCCTGTTCCAGTGCTCTGTCACCCTTACTGTGAAGAAGATCTTTCACATGTTGGTGCAGAACCTCCTGTGATCCAATTTTTGGCCATTGTCACTTTTCCTGCCCCCACAAACCACTGAAAAGAAGTTGGTCAAATCCCTCTGTCTCCCACGCTTAAGGTATTTGTAAATATTAATAATATCCCCTCTCAGTCTTCTATTCTCAAGGCTAAACAGACACAGGTCTCTCAGCCTTTCCTCATAGAGAAGATGCTCCAGAAGATGCCCTGTGTCATCTTTGTGACCCTCCACTGGACTCTTTCCAGGAGATCTTTGTCTTTTTTTTTTTTTTTTTGTACAAGGAAATTTCTTTTAGGAGAGCTTTCTTCTCAGAAAGAGTATTCAGGCATTGGAATGGGTTGCCCAGGAATGAGGTGAAGTCACTGTCCCTGGGGGTGTTTAAGGAAAGGTTGGACCTGGTACTTAGGGACATAGTTTAGTGGGTGATTTTTGTAGTAGGGTGATGGTTAGACCAGATGATCTTGAAGGTCTTTTCCAACCTTAATGATTTTATGACCCCTGTAGGTACTGAAAGGCCTCAGTGAAGTCTTCTGGAGACTTCTCTTCTCCAGGCTGAACACCCCCATCTCTCTCAGCCTGTCTTCATAGAAGAGGTGCTCCAGCCCTCTGATCATCTTTGTAGCCCTCCTCTGGACAACAGGTCCACATCTTTCTTGTGCTGGGGGCCCCAAACCTGGATGCAGTACTCTAGGTGGGGCCTCATGAGGGCAGAGTGGGACAATCACCTCCCTCAACCTGGTGGTCACAACTCTTTTGATGCTGCTGAGGGCACAGTTGGCCTTCTGGGTTGCAGGTGCACACTGCTGGCTCATGTCAAGCCTTTCTTCCATGAGAACCACCAACCCTCTCTCCACAGGGCTGCTCTCAGTGAGCTCTTCTCCCAGTCTGTACTCTTGTCTGGGATTGCCCCGACCGAGGTGTAGCACCGTGCACTTGGACTTGATGAACCTGTCCAGGTCCCTTTGAATGACCTCTCTTACATAATAATATCATTTAGCTAGTCATCATTCAAATTTAAAATTAGTAGGGATAAATTTCTTTTACATCAAAATGTCAGTCTTGCAAAACAGATAAATGAACGTCTATAAATTCATCATTTATGCCACCTCTTCCATGTGTTTTAACCTTTAGAATAATACCTTTAGAACTTTTCTCCCTTAACGGAATGCTGAATAGCGTTGGTCTTTGCATTCCTGCAAACATCTCTCTGAAGGGCTTTGTTGCTTTCTTTACATCATAAATGCCAATCATTTAAAATCATGTCATTCTCAAAGTTTCTGACTGAAGCCATTTCTTAAGATGAGAAGGATAAAGATCAGATTTCAGAGGCTTAATTCTGCAACAAATTCTTCTTTAGTGATTATAAGTCATCCTGGGTTTGTATCTTCATTGTATCTCTGCTTCTTTTCCACCATCTCATTAAATCCTTTGCCATCTTCAAAGCATGAAGACAATGTATTAACTGTAAACTTAATTCTCTGTTGCAGATATATTATTAGATTATATTAAAGAAAATTAACCATACTGAGGCTCTGCAAGCTTCTTGCAAAAAAACTGCAAAATCAAGTATCAGCCTGGCACATAAAATTTATGAAATATTGGAAGGACTTAGATATGAGTGCTATTAGGAACAAAACTACAATGAAAAATAAATTAATGTGCAGTAACTGCAGTCAACTCAAAATGCAGCTATTACTACACATCTATAGTATCATTGTAAAAAAGTCCTGACCTGAAGTACAATTAGACATGAATTTGATCTGTTCTTTCTATTGAAAACAAGTTTTTTTGTTTGTTGTTGTTGTTTTTTCCTAGAAACTTATTTTGTTTGTTTGTTTTTGTTTGTTTTGTTTTTTGATAAAGGTAAAAATGTTAAATACCACAGGTGGAAAAATAGACATTAATGAATATTAGGCTTCTAACAACTTTTTTGTGCTTTTCAAAATTTTTTTATTTGCTTATGTGTGATAGTTGAAGAATTGAGAATATAACCAATATTCTAGATTTGTACTGCAAATGTGCAGAATGGAACAAATATGCTAACGAATGTCATAACTGCTTTAATCAAAACCTTGAAATACAATATACTATAAACACAAAAATACTTCTAACTTACATCAAATAGATAAGCAAATGCTCGTTCTAACTAAATGTGTTTAACGTACTTGAGCAATATTAAATGATATAAATTAGAATTATTTTAACCTTATTTTAACCTATCTTTTCTAAATAAAAGTAATCCAGGAATATATGTGCTTTAGTCTCTTATATTCTTATGGATTCAAATCTGTAAGAATATAGTCAATAATGGTTAATATGTATTTTTTTTTTTTTTCAATTTGTAATAGTACTCAGTCTGACTATGCTGAGCCAGCCAAATAATTAGCTGACTAAAGTTATGGTTTCAAAAAGGCCACATTGTTATGCAATCACCACATTAGAATCATAGCTTTACTGTGTAAAAAGTGCCTTAAAAATCCTCCTACAAAGTTCCTGATTAAGTGATCAATATTGCATAACTGATGAAAAAGCTGTCAACTTGTATTGTAGAATAATAAATAGCAATATTAAGCTTTTCTGTGCGGCCTTCCATCCTAAAAGGTTTAACATCCTAAAAGGTTTCAGAAAAGCACAAGTCAGAGCAAATTAAACCAAGAGCCAATCTGAGGGCCAAACCAAAGGTATTTCCTCTGGCATTTCAGTTTTAGGGAAACATTACTTTGGGAGATGATATGGTTGCAGGCACCCCTTTTCCAAACTCCTAATAAATCAAATAATCCTTCAGGTCATACGACAAAGGAGTGGACCTGTAATTCAAGGTTCACTTCCTTCTTCATATGCATCAAGTCTTTAGCATGGTCTGTAATCACTAAACTGATATGGTATGTAATTGTGTACTGATGCCCCTAAGATTAGATATTAATATTTCTTGTTGCAATCATAATTAAGAATGTTTCTGTTGTTTTAAAATGTTATGGTGTGGAACTGTTTTTTGATTTTCTTTTAAACACATCTTACAAAAAACAGCACATATGAATATATTAAGTACTGATGTCTTATAAAAAAAAAAAAGAGGGAGAGAAATCATGGCATTGACAGTTTATGACAATATGTGAGACTGTTAGCTATGTCCTTCAGATGGAGATCATTTGAAGCCTGTACTCACATATTTCCGAGGACTAAACAACTGACTATAAAGAAATGTAGCAATATTTTTTAGTGGTTAAGAAATTATTTCTTCTGTTAGGAACAAGGTATAACACTCAGTCATAAATGTGATTTTCCTCTACAGGCCTTTTGCAATTTTGTGAACAGTTGTAAAAAACAAACAAACGAGAAAAAAAAACAACACCTAGAGTTGGTGCAGTTAAGAGAATTTATTTATCATCATCTCTGTCATGGGAACATTGCATCTGCATATGTTAATTACATCCTGTTCTTAACATCCACCACGAAATGCCAAATAGCTTAGCATATTAGCCTGAATAATCTTTGCATGTGTTCATTAAAAAAAAAAAAAAAAGCCAATGATTTGGTTCGGTTTCCACACTTATTACACTTAGAGACACCCAAGGTCATCTTGAATAATGACTTCAACCAAATGCAAGTCACGCCTAATGACTAATCCTATAGGACTACGCCATAAAAAATATTTGGTGCATAAAGGTACACCTGCAGAAATATTAGCTCTCTGTGCTGAATAGATTTTGGAAAACTAGTCCTCTATGATCGTGAAAGCCTTTATTCAGCTTTTATCTAGATCCAAAATCAAGTTATTAACTTTCAGTGTCTGTAGACACTCATATTTTCTGGTTTTGCACATTCCCAGGAAAGCATGTTTTGACAGACTGAGTAATTCATTAGTTAGCTCTTGCTGAAGCCTGACCAGACCCAGAACATCAGTGTTCCTCAATAAATATTTCCTATGGCACTTGATGTAGCAGACATTTTCAGAGCATGCTTAAAGCCATCCCAAACAATTGCCCTTTCAATATCACAGAACCCTGGCCTACATTTTCTTTTTAATTATGAGTGGGAAATTTTTTCCCCATATTTTATCTCAGAAGCTATAGCTTAGAACCACTTAGAACCCTTAACCACTCTACCTAAATGGATCCCTCAAACTCACCTACAGTCTCCCAGGAATATGTGTTAAACTATTAGAAGTTTTTGAGAATAGGTAAAGAGATGGTACTCCATTCTCCTCTTGAGGAGAATCTTTATTTTTTTATTTATTTTTAATATTCAGAGTATGTATCAGTATTTATTGCAATGAGGAAGTCTGACTTTGGACTGCTGTATATCAGTTTCACCCTGATACGAAGTTTTTCCATGTTATTTATCTAATTATTTTCTTAATGTAAATGATCAAATATTACTGGCAACAAAATTCTCTTTAAAAAGAAAAAAAGCTCTTCTATGCTCTTTGAACTATCTTTATGAGACCAATTCTGCATGTTAGAAAGCATGTCCCTTGAACCCTAAGAGACATCTGGAGTGTTGAACGTTATTTGTACCTCTCATCTATCCTCCTTAGCTCCAAACATAGGCAAAATGAAAATACTCTTTAGTAATATTTTTCTTTTTCACATTCTGAGGTGCCTCACTCCCCCATATAAAGCCATATGACTAAATATGACTCACAGGATAGAAGATCCTCAATTCTGAATAAATATTAAAAGTGTAAAGGTTTAGACAATGATAGGTAATTTTTAAACAAACTTCTTTACTGCCTTTATACCTAAAGCTTTAGATCAAAATATTTCAATAATAAAGGGTGATCAGGTTCTCAGAAAAAAAAAAAAAAAAAAAAAAAGTATATTCAGGTTCTCAAAACAAATAGTAAAATGGAAAAAAAATACACAAAACATAAACTGACGTGTATTGTATACCAATTTTATTACAACACTCAGTTTTATGGAGCTTCAAAAATATAGTTGGCAGCATTGAAGAATATTAATTCTCTACTACGCATTTTTTTTTAATTTAGGTGAGACTGGACAGTTATCAGGCTCAAAAACTCAGTTCACAAATTGCTTCAGCCGGCTCCATGCAATTGAAAGCTAATCTACTGTTATTGTCTTTCTAACAGGTAAATAAATGTTCTGTTTTTCTTGAGTTAAATTCCCCCCAGGTGGAAAGCATTGATTATGTGGTAAAATACACATATAATATATCACAGCAATGTATTTACAAATCTTCATCAACTCTGAACTGGACAAAAAGCAATAAAAGAAGTGTAAGTGAAAACTACAAAGCCAAGGGTTTTTTAATGGATCTTAAGTTGTGACATCCTATCCTAAGAAAGTAGGGGACCCACCATCTTTGAAATATGGCCTTGTTCATCCACAAACAAACAAACAAACAAAAACAGCAAACAAACCAACCCCCTCAAAAAAACACAAACAGTCCCTTTAGAATTGTTGACAGCTTTCCACTACCCATTTTAATATATTTTTTCCCCCGTTATTAATAATTATTTAATTATTTAATTTAAGCACCTTCATTACACAAAACAGGTAACTTTACTACAAAACAAGTAAACATACATTCAGAACCCTATAACTATTTTTATAATTAGCACATTTTAAACCATATTATATCAGACAGGTGCATCCAAAGCCATTTTTCTTCTAGATATTCAATCTGCATTTGTTGAAATAAATAATTCTTTGCATTATTGTTCACACTTACTGCAACAACTTGATTTTTGCAGTTCATTAATTTAAATGTTTTCACTTTTACAAAATACTTGAAAAAAAAAAAACACAAACCAAAACAACAACAAAACGCAAAGAACAGGTAATTTGCAGTTCGGTTTCTCATTCTTGAAACATGTTACTTCATGAGATCAATCTCAACCCCTCACTCTGCCATGCAAAGCACCTTAGTTTTAGGGGCTGCATCCATGTGAGCCCCCCATTTGCATGTACATGACAACATTTCATACATCTATAGACTGTGTAGTGTTGACTTCTGAGGACCACAAAATTCTTTGCTAACAGTTGTTTAAGCCTCACAAAACCCCTCTGAGGTAGGTATGGTATTATCCCCCAGTATGGCAGTCCTTCCAAGCAAAAACACTCTCCCTTCAGTGACTATCAAAATAGACAGTACTGGAAGTATATACTGCTACATATAAATGTCCTTAGTAGTCACAATTATTGAATAATTAATAAATACATTCTTTATCTTTCTTTATCTATTAAAAAGACCTCCCAAAAGAAGGAAACCTTTTTTAAGACATAACAGCCTTCCTGACTCCTTCCTAGAAAACACCTAAACAATATTCATATCTCGTTTTAAAATGAGGAAGAAACACCTGACTTCCACTGCATATGTACAAGTTTGTAGACAATTTCAAAAGTTTGTTAGCACCAGTTTTCCAGTTTTCTGCCACTGATGTTTGGTGTTCATTCCTATAATGGCTTTGGTGGATAATGAATATAATAAAGTTCTTCAAGTCCTCATACTTTTATAATTCAGAGCTTGGTTATTCTGTTAGTTGTGAATTTATATTTACTCTTTTTTGTTCTGTTTTGTTCATAATTCCACATTTAATTTGCAATATAAATTTAAGTACACAACAACAACAAATTTATTTAAAATAAATATATTTGAATTGGAAATGTGTTCACTACTTTTTATCTTCAAATTATTTAAAGGAGCTGAAATTAAGATGATATTGAAGAAATCTTACTTTAACTTTTAAAGCAAATGTTGGTTTTGTAATTTGGCATTTTCATGTTCTTTACTGGTTATTTATTTGATACATATTTTGTGCTAAATATAAAATATGTGAAAATAGGAGTTATTTCTTTTGGTTGTTTTTGTTGTTGGTGGTGTTTTTTTTTTTTTTTCTGTACTGGTTATTAATTGCTAGAAAGAATTAAAATAATATCAGGAAAATTGTGATCAAATCTTTTCTTAGTATCTAATTCTGAAAATTCTTGTGCTTGAGATAGTGGTAATATTACTAAAAGTCGAGAGGTTACCGAAATCAGTATTATTCATGGAATATTTCATGTATTAATAGAATTATTCATATCCATAAAAGTTTGAAGGATTGGATGTTTAGTGCAATTCACGGCTGAATTTTTATAGGGACCATATGTCCAACAGGTTTAATCACAAAATCACAGAAAGACTGAGGTTGGAAGGGACCTCCACAGGTCACCTTGTCCAACCTCCCTGCTCAAGCAGGGGGACAGGTTGCCCAGGACCATGTCCGGGCACCTTTTGAATTACCTCCAAGAATGAAGACTCTACAGCTTTTCTGGACGACCTGTGCCAGTATTCTCACCCACATGGTAATCAAGTGTTTCTTGATAATCAGACAGAACCTCCTATGTTTCAGTTTGTGCCCATTGTCATGTCACTGGGCATCACTGATAAGAGCCTCACTTCATCCCCTTTCCAAACTCATTTAGAATATTTGTACACGTAGATGAGATCCTGCCCAAGCAGGATCCTGCCCAAGACCCTTTTCTAGGCTAGAGAGTTTCAACCTTTCCTCATACGAGTGATGCTCCAGTGCCTTCATGATCACCCTTTGTTGGACTACCTCCATTAGCTCCACGCCTCTCCTACAGTACAGGACACTGTACTCCAAATGTGACCTTACTAGTGCTGAAGGTACAGGAAAAGGGTTGTCTTCTGGCAATACCTTTATCTAATACATCCCAGGATACCATTAGCCTTATTTACTGCAAATGATGTGATATTGAATAAACAAAATATTTTATTTATATGGTTGAAAAAGCAGTAATAACAAAAAGAAACAAAAACACATTGTGGCATTCAGAGTATACTTAATACTGTATTTAAATAAATGTCTATGGCATGATATCTGTATACTCTGCTGTAAATTTGCTAATTCAAGAATTCACGTAGACATAGAGAACAGCATTACTATTCACCTCTATACTCAATAACAACTTTTAGCAATACTTACCCAACGGCATTAAAAATTTGCAGAAATATTCATCTAGAGTTAATAAACATATAAGTGAAAAGAGCTTTTGTTCTAAACAAGAAATTTATTAAAATTGTTTCTTCTAATTTTATACTGTTTCTTCCATGCAACAAAGCAAGAATAAAAGTAGCAAATATAATAAATGAAAAATTGTTCTTACCATGACAACTGGGCAGGGCCCTGTTCCATCCAGGTCTTCCATCATCTCCCATGATACAAGTTAGTGTAGAATATCCTTGAAGAACATAACCTGCATCGCAGTAATAAGTGACAGTTGAGCCCAGTTTATAATCCATTCCAAGTCTCGTTCCATTCATTATGTTTCCAGGATCAAAGCAAGACTCACGTAGTTTTGCTATAAAAGAAAAACATGTAAAGAAAATTCTGAATATAATCTAAAACATCACATGTTTTCTAGAATTCTCTCAAGGTCTTCTTTGAGCACCCTGTAGTCACATAATGCACTCTTCACTTTTATTTACTTATTTATTTATTTTTTAAAGAATCCCTCCCTTTTACATCAATTTCCTGTGACTGTAGTCATCTTTCCTTTATTTTAAAGACTGAGTACATTGCTATATAGTGAACCAAACCATCTCTTATATTTTTCCCAGGTAATTCCCAGATTGCCATCACAAGAACTATTTATCCAGAGTTCACGCTGAACAATGATGTAGTTATCCAGTTGCATGAAGTCAGATCTTATGGTCACTGCCCCAGTAGACTAGAAATATTCTATTTTTAAGATCTGTAATCTGAAAACAGATAAATGGGGGAAAGCAATATACGTAGCTTGTGACAAAATAAAAAAGCATGCAAAAAAGATTTTTTTTTCAAAAATAATAAATCCCAAATGAATGACTATACCTCTGTATATGACAGACTGTATATAATAGACTGTGTATTTTCATTTAGTTATTCCTTTGTTACTGGAGATTACAGTATCAAAATATTCATGAAATTTATCTCCTTTTCTTGTTATTTACAGGTATTTGGAATTTACTTTTGGAATTTTATTTTAGAATTTAATCTGGCAAGAGTTGTCAAGGACAACAAGAAGGGCTTTTTCAAATACATCAGTAGAAAAAGGAAGACTGAGGAAAATGTCAGCCTGCTGCTGAATGGGATGGGTGCCGTGGTGACAAAGGATACAGAGAAGGCAGAGTTGCTTTTTTTTTCCTTCAGTTTTTACTGCTAAGATCAGCCCTCAGGAATCTCAGACCCTGGAGAGAAGAGAGGAAGTCCAGAGAAAGGAATACTTTCCCTTGGTTGAAGAGGATCGGGTCAGAGATCATTTAAGCAAACCTGACAAACAAATCCACGGGCCCTGATGGAATGCACCCACGTGTGCTGAGGGAGCTGGCCAGTGTTATTGCTAGGCCACTTTCCATCATCTTTGAAAGGTTGTGGGCAACAGAAGAGGTTCCTGAGGATGGGAAGAAAGCCAATGTCATCCAGTCTTCAAAAAGGGCAAGAAGGAGTCAGAATTCTACAGGCCAGTCAGCCTCACCTCCATCCTTGAAAAGGTGATGAAGCAGCTCATCCTGGAGGTCATCTCCAAGCATGTGGAGGATAAGAAGGTGATCAGGAGTAGTCAGCATGGATTCACCATGGGAAAATCATGCTTAACCAATACAATAGCCTTCTACGATGAGATGACTAGCTGGGAAGATGAGGAAAGAGCGGTGGATGTGGTCTACCTTGACTTCAACAAGGCCCTTGACACTGTTTCCCATAACATCCTCATAGACAAGCTCAGGAAGTGCGGCCCAGATGATCTGACAATGAGGTGGATTGATAATTCGATGGATGGCAGAGCTCAGAGTGCTGTGCCTTGTGGTGCGGAGTCTAGTTGGAGGCCTGTAGGCCTGTTGGAGGCCTGTAGGCCTGTTGGAGGTGGTGTCCCCCAGACTGGGTCCAGTTTTGTTCAACTTTTTCATCAGCGATCTTGACAGTGAAATGGAGAGCACCCTCAGCAAGTTTGCTGACAATAAAAAGCTTGGAGAAGTGGCTTATACCCCACAGGGCTGTGCTGCCATTCAGAGGGACCTTAACAAGCTGGAAGGTTGGGCTGAGAGGAACCTCATGAAGTTGAGCAAGGGCAAGTGCACAGTCCTGTATCTAGAAAGGAATAACCCCAAGCACCAGTACAGGTTGGGAGCTGACCTGCTGGAGAACAGCTCTGCAGAGAAGGACCTGGGAATCCTGGTGGACAGCAGGCTGACCATGAGCTAGCAATGTGCCCTTGTGGCCAAGAAGGCCAATGGTATCCTGGGGTGCATTCAGAACAAGGGAGGTGACCCTCCCTATCTACTCAGCCCTGGTGAGATCTTACCTGCAGTGCTGTGTCCAGTTCTGGGCTCCCCAGCACAAGAAGGACATAGAATTTCTGGAGCGAGTCCAGAGGAGGGCTGCGAATAAGTTTGGAGGACTGGAGCACCATCAGTTTTGGTAATAGAAGATGAAATAATACAATATTGCTTAATATATGTTACATTTGCGATGTACTGTTCTGGGGCTGCACTTGGAAGATACAAAATATATGTGCAAGGATAGCATGAGAGAATGCACCGATTCATGATGAGGAGTAAGGAGGACTAAAAGAAAGCTCAATTTGCAAGACATCTAGATAACTGGGGCCTCTTGGAGCCTGGGAACTGGATCAAACCAACCTTGCAGTTTGGACTGAGATCGAGGGCTCAGAGAGCATGTGTAAGAAGAAAAGTTTAAAAAGTTTAACTCTGATGAAGACATCTTACTTCATCCCGACGACCACCCGGACGACCACCAGAGAGTAATACGCAAGCGCAGAAGGACTGATAAGATAATTAGCATACGAAGCGAGGCTAGGCGGAGCTAGGAAATGAATATGCATACATGAGTTGTGAAACCTAATGCATATGTAATATTTTAGGAGATAAAAGAGAACTAAGTGAACAAATCGGATGGAGTTAGTTTTGGGCAGGCATGCCCCTAACTTCCGGTGCCTAATAAAACACCTTCATATAATCACTTTGTGGATTATGTCTTCATGAACACTAACATCAGGACCCACAGATGTATCTTATAAGGTCCCATGGACGTGTGCACCTTCAGGTTCCTTAGATGGTCTTGACCCAGATCTGCTTCTACACGGGGAAGTTCATTATTCTTCCAGTCCCTCCCTTTGCCTTATGGGGCCTGAGCCATGTGTCTGGAGCTATTGTCGGTGAAGACTGAAACAAAATAGTCATTATGGAACTCAGCCTTCTCCATGTCCCAGGTGATCATGTCTCCCGTTTCCTTCTGGAGAGGGCCCACAATTTCCCTAGTCTTCATTTTATCACCAATGCACCTACAAAACCCTTTCTTATTGCCCTTGATGTCCATGGCCAAATTTAATTCTAAAAGGGCTTTGGTTTTCCTAACCTGATCCCTGGCTGCTTGGACAATATCTCTCTATCCCTCCACCCTGATGTTTTAGTTGTTGCTGAGCGATGCTTACACAAAGTCATTGTCTTCAGTTTCTCATACTGACCTGCCAGAGAGGAGGCTGGGGGTGCAAAAGATCAAAAGAAGCTGGGAGGGGACAGAACCAGGACAGTTGACTCAAACAGTCCAAATCGATATTCCATACTATATGACATCATGTAGACCAATAATACTTGGAGGGCTGGCCAGGAGGGCAGCTACTGATCAGGGACTGTCTGAGCATCTGAGCATCATTTGGCTGGTGTAGAGCACTTGCATTGTGTATCACTTGTTTTGTGCATATATACATATTAACCTGTATTTATCAACAGGGAGGAGAAGTGAGTGAATGGCTCTGTGGTGCCTAGCTCCCTGCCGGATGAAACCACAGCATTTCCAATTAATTTACATACACCTGGTTGACTTAAGTGCTTCCTAACTCTTTCTTACTCCACTGTGGATAAAGCTACTCTCCAACAAACCCTGCTAGTATGCTCAGGCAGGACTGGGGACAAAATATACCTGAGGTAAAAAGGTATTAAGTACCACAAACTTTTCTCATTCCTATTCATTGAGTCCAGAGCCCACTGAGCAATGGACCACCATAGTCACAGAATCATATACTCATTAAGGTTGGAAAAGACCTCCAAGATCATCTGGTCCAACAATTAAAGGTTTCTTATTGTTTTCAATTTACTATAAGGCTGCCCTTGACCATCACAGCACTGATCATTTCTCTGTTAAGTGAGTAACCATTCCAGCAGAATTTCAGAATTTGCTCTGGTCAGCTAGGGTGTCACCTGCATCAAGAAATTGTAACAAACACAGTCAAGAGATGCCCTGCAGAAGCTATTGGAGTAATTAAAATCCCCCAAGATTACCAAGGCTACGTTTCTTCCAGATATAATGTGTTTTTTTCTTGGCCAACTGGTCTGTGTCAGTCACCTACAACAATACTATCTGTAGTTACTTTCCTCAATAATCCAATCATTCTCTGCTCTTGAAAATGTTAACCCTTCACAAAACAACAGCTCTTACTCAAAGTAGTTTAAAACTTCTAAGTGTACACCTTAAATAAATTCTTTCCCTTCCTCTGCCTCATTTATTGTATGTCACACCATTAATAACTGCTTAGTACATTGCCTGCCCAGTCACACATTAGGAGTTCAAAAGACACTGGGTTTATAAAACATTCTGTTAAGAGTTTTTTCCTTATTAATGTAGTTATTATTTTTGGCTAAGTTAACTGCATGTCATTTTTCTATTGCAGATGTCATGCTTACAGTGCTTTAATATTTACAATCCACTAATGGCAATATTAGAATAAAACAGATAGTACCAGAATCACGTAGGTGAAAATATTTCCTTTCTTTTTAAATGTAAAAGCTGTCCTATTCAAACCATAGTCTGAATTTTTGTTTTCGTTTTCAAACATTCATTCATTGCTGCTTGATTTTTTGCTTTTAATCTGAGGATGTTTACTAAGCTATTCCAGACTCTTAAACATGTAGACACAGACTGGAAATAAACATGTAAGACACTAAGAACAATTTAAATAATTATTATGAAATGTTACAAATGTTCTTTGTTATCTAATATGTAATAACAGTTAGATCCCTTTCAAATTTTAAGACTTGGCAGTTATTACTCTTATGATACCCCTAAAAATAAATTAAGCAGTGCAAGGTCAAATTTAGCAGACAGTCCCAATTAAAACTGAATAATTCACTGAACAAGGTGTCCCTCTGCTTATCAGAGTTTGATCTGTCCAAATTTACTAATTCTTGAAGTTATTTTTATTGGCACTTTTAAAATAGCTCCTTTGGTTTATGTCTCAGTCTTCAAAGGCAGATGTTGAAATGCATACTCCAGATATTCTGACAAAAGCAGGAAAGACAACATATCAGGTAAACAGGAAAAATTAGAATTAGGTTGATTACTCTCTCAAACTATCCCTTACTTGCATACAGATAAAAATAAATAAAATAAAATAAAATAAAATAAAATAAAATAAAATAAAATAAAATAAAATAAAATAAAATAATAATAATAATAATAAAAAAACACGTATAATCTATTATCTACATCCTCATATTACTTAGATTTCCAGTCCCTTTACAAAGGGGAAGATCTACATATTTTCTTTGAGAGTAGAGAGTCTTAGAAGCACAGAAATAAATAAGTGATTTTTGTGGCACAGGCACAGACTAATAGTAATGTTAGAAATAGAATTCATCCTCTATTCCAAACTAAAGCAATTCATTTCTTTGTTTAAACCTAGATCAAGAATGAGAAGAGACTGTGTCCCTAGTGAGTATCTTCCCAGCTTTGATTGTTGTATGACAGAAACCTTTTAATTCCATGAGACAAGAGTGTATTCAACAGCACAACAGAAAAAAGATTGGTCATTTTGAAAAATCAATAGAGTTGCTTGTTCTTAAAAAGTTCTGCATCCCTAAGCTACTCGATATCACTCCCATCTTCATTTATCATTTATCATTCTTCAATTTAATTGAGAAGCAAGAAGAAATATTTTAAAGTGATGTGGAACAGTGCATACACCTGGGTTTACCATCAACATGTTGAAGAGCTACTTTTAACGTATTAGGACCAGATCATATTGTGAAGACAATTTTCTTTACCTACATAGAATCCAAAGGATTTAGCAAAGTAAAAGGACACTTTGTGGGTTTGCCAAAGTAAAAAAATTCACCAAAGTAACATATTTTCACCTTGTATACCTTCACCTTTACTAGTTTCTTTCAGAATAAATCAAAAAGAAAATCAGTCAAAAGAGGTTAGTCTGTAGTGCCACTGTTCTAGCAATATCCGTATTTTCCCTCGGGTTGTCTTTACAGATTATTGGATATTTTTTCTATTCACTTTATAATGAATACTTCTGTTTCTTGAGTCACACAGAATTTTGAAAGGTTGTACTGATTATGACTTTTACAAGCCTGTATTTTCCTGTTTATTGTGTTATGACCTCAGAGATTTCTGTCTGAGATATGTAGATAGATCTATCATACAAAAGTCTAGCTCTAAATTTTCACTATTGGTCTTCTAGCTTCTAGGACACAATTTCATTTGACAGAAATCATAAATTCAAATATTTCAATATGCCCTACTATAAAGGAAAAATAAGAACTAATTATATTCTGGAAAAAAAAAAAAAAAAGCTCTAAAGTTTTTTCACTGTATCAATATTTTTGAAACATTTAAACCAATGTCTTTTTTTTTTTTTTTTTTGAATCATGCATTTAACATTATCGGGTATCAGCTAAATTAAATCATATATCAGAGGTTCTGACTTAAATTAGTATGTTTATATTATATGTTGTGCATATAGATATGTACATATATGAATATAAGTACATATATAAATTTATGTACATATACATATAGATATGTGTACATATACACATTATCATAGCTATAGACAAAACCAATATATTTCTAGGAAGACATCTATGAAAAATTAAAGCAGATTAAACTTTACACTTATACTTCAAACATTTTAAATAGGAAACAAAAATGATTTTATTTACCTTTGTATTCCAGGTGGAATCCAGTGAAACTAACAGACCCATCACTCCGAAAAGCCAAATGCATGGTATTTGAACTGCTTTCTATCCTCTCTGGAAGCTTGCTGTCTTGAAAGCTTCCAATTAGTGGGCTATTACTGTCTGGCCCATCATAGATATAAAGAAAATCATAATTTGGTTCTATACTGAAACTGTAGAAGAAAAAAGACAAATATTAGATAAATATGCTTTGTATAACATTTTCTAATGTTCTAATGTTCTCTAATCAGCTTGTCAGAATAATGGTTTGTATAAGTGTTCTTATTAGCTGTGTTTTAATTGGGAAAAAAAAAAAAAACAGAAACACTATATTGGTCTCTCTGAACCATTGTTTTTCTGCTAGTCAGGAAAAAAAAATGTAAAATTTCAAAATAGAAAAAAAATGATTATTGACAATATTTGTGAACCTTAAGAGAAATAAACAACTTGGATCAGGAACAAATCAAAAAACAACAAATAACAGGAACCCTTGGCAGAAATGCTTTACAAGGTAATGTAGTCAGCATTAGAGTAGATAGTACACAGCCCAGATAGTAAGCAGTTCAGTCAGACTGAATACTTTCATATAGCCAAGGGATGATCCTCCATTAACCCTGTTAAGAAATGGTAAGAAATATTTTGCCCATCATCAGTGTAGCTGAAAATGTCTAGTATTGAAACCTTTCTTTTGAAGTTAAGTTTGTTGTTGTTGTTGTTGTTTGTTTAATTTAATTAATTTAGTTAATTAAGTTAATATAATTAATTCACTTAATTTTGACAGTTTTGAACTTAATTTTAACCAAGGGCAGAGGGTTAACCACATTTGCTTGTAAGATTTTCTGTGCAGAAAGAAGGTAAAGCAAAAGATTTGTAGTAAAAGAATGAAGATAACCGCTAGAAATATTTTGTCTCTAGTTGCTAGCAGGTCCTGATAAAATAAATGTAGAAATTAAAGACCTGATACAGCCTCTTCAGTGAAAATACTTTTTCTAACTTTTGGATTATTTCCAAAATATTTCCTTACAAAAGAAATACCAAATTCAATAGCTTTGATTTTTAAAGTACAGTAGTTGGTGTCTGAGTTTAGAAGAGGTAGCTGGAATAAGTTCCACTCAGGAGTCACATGTAACAATACTAAACAGATATATTTTTTTTTAATCCAAAGTTTTGCTCATATAGGAATTACTGTTGTTGTTGTTTTGTTTTTCCCTCACTCTGGAACAGTCTGCATGTCATTAGTGAGGCAAGTCTCAGTAAGTATATGATCTACTCTGACCAAGACTGAACTTGTCAGTTTCTGTCAGGAATCACAGTAATTGTCCAGATTTTAAGAATGACCTGTCAGTAACTGGGATCTATATAGAGTCTTCACATACAATACTGGGTTGCACTGTGAAATACTGTTTTTATCCTAAACCTTAGGGTCTCCTATAAATAAATGTAGAATAGAAAGAGCAAATGGTACTTAGGTACCTTCTTAGGTACTTTGAGCTCATGATATTTCACAAAGGTAAAATAAATATATATATATATTTACAAGTGCTGAAGTCCAATATAAAAAATGTTTAGCAAGTTAAAGCATTCTGAAATCTCTAAGCAAATAGTTAACTTATTAATTAAATACATATTTTTGAGCGATTAATTTTCTAGGAAGGAATACTTTGTCATATTTTGTCAATGTATCATCAGTGCAATAGTGAAATGCAATTTTTAAATTTATTATATTGAATTATATCAGAAATTACTGTCTTCACAATGAATAATTTCGTTTGCATTCTGATGTCTGAATAATTTACCTGAACATGAAACATAGCTCACCGAATGCTTTTGTAAATGCTTTTGTAAATGAAATGACTTTGTCTAGACTAGTCAAACATAATGTAATAAAAGGTTTCCATGGTGCAACATAGTTGGCATCTAATATTATAAAAGTAAATATCAAATATATTTATCAGCAAAGCACATACTATAGCAGCAAATACAGCAGCAAATAAACAGCTATATGACCAACATCACTAAAGAGTCATCACATTATCACTGATCAGAACAATAAAGCCAGTGTTATACAACATTCAGCATAAGTAGAGCTTAAATTTGATGGGACATTACAAATACAAATTTTGTGTGACATTACCATATGTCACTATTGGGATGCATATTTCTCACACACAGTAAACATGCATATTAACATACTTTATGGGTTACACACAATGCACAGATGAGAAGTTCCTCTGAATTCGATTAGCTCAATTTAATGTTGCATTGTAATAAAGGGAAATTGATCTTGGAGGTCTTTTCCAGCCTTTATGAGTCTATGATTCTATTTATGGACATGGTTTAGTGGCTGATATTGGTGGTAGGGGGATGGTTGGACCAAATGATCTTGGAGGTCTTTTCCAACCTTTATGAGTCTATGATTCTATGAAATGCTAAAGCTGTTCCATTTAATAACCAGAACAATGTGAAATATCCTATTGTTCATGAAATGATAGGGGTTACACTGATAAATACATAATATAAAAAAACTACATTTAAACACCACTTTTGATATTTTTTCTTTAATATCAGATGAATGTCTCATACATAATGCAATGTGTCAATCATTGAAAACTTTCCCGATGGACTGGGGAGTATTCAGAGTAACTCCACATCATCTTCTCAGGAACAGAATCTCAGTAAATTCATCACTATCCCCTTCCACATTAGTCAGGGTAAACTGAGGAACTGAGGGTTCTTTAACTGAAGAGGAGCAATGAGCTGCCAAGCTACATCTCTGTGTGCAGTGGATACCTTAATACCTTTGATAAGACTGCTAGCATAGATAACAATCACTAATCACGCTGATAGTTAAATTAAATATACCCAACGTTATACTACAGTGCTCTGAACATCTGCCACTAGTAAAGTTACAGACATGATTTTTAAAATTATGAGCAAGTAGCACTTTACCTGATAAATGCTAATGATATAACATAGTCATTATTAACAGTGATAGTCCAGTCACAGTCTCTGCTGTGGGGATAAGGATGAGGGAAGTTCGGTGAAAGTATAAAACCTGATGAGCCAGTCAAGTTTCCTCCACAGGGAGCTGTGAATAAAAACAAATTGGAATTGAGGAAAGAACGTAAGAGGAAAAGAGGCAACTATCAGCAATCTGTTCACCAACATTTAATGTCCCCTGAAATTTAAACAAGAAACAACTGAAGTAACTGAAGTAAAGGGCTTTAACAGAAACAAAAGCTGAATTCACATTTCTCCTTAGACAAATACTAATAACACTGAGTAAAGCACTTGGTTTTGAACTCGGTGTCCTTTACTTTGTTTCCGTAACACTACGTAGAGGCTTTTCTGAAAACACTGTGAACTTCAGACATGTTCTAAGTGCAGACATAAAAAACATGACTGGATAAGCTTTTCACTTTCTACTTCTTGTTACAGGCATTCTAAAAGAAGATTTTAAGGTTATGAAATATGATTTACTTACACTGATAATGCAACTACCTGCATTTTCACCATACAGAACCGATTAGTAATTCAAATCAAGACCGATAATATAGAAATTCAATAAATATAAAAATCAACAACAAAAAAAATCTAGTAATTGCAACTTGCACATTCAATGATAATGAAATTAACCCCCTCATCTTGTCATTATCCGATTAAGCAAAGAGTCACTCTCCGTCTTTTTTTGTAAGTCCCCTTTAAGTACTGAAAAGTTACAATGAGGTGATCCCGGAGCCTTTTCTTCTGCAGGCTGAACAGCCCCAGCTCACTCAGCCTTTCTTCATAGGAGAGGTACTCCAGCCCCTTGATCATATTTGTGGTCCTCCTCTGGACCCTCTCCTATGAAGTTAGGCTATCAATACTTAAAGGGTTCTTATAAAAAGGATGGAGAAGGACTCTTTACTCAGGTAGATAGTGATTGGACAAGGGGGAATGATTTTAAACTAAAAGAGGAGAGATTTAGATTAGAGGTTAGAAGGAAATTTTTCGCTCAGAGGGTGGTGAGGCACTGGAACAGGTTGCCCAGAGAAATTGTGGATGCCCCATCCCTGGAAGTGTCCAAGGTCAGGTGGGATAGGGCTTTGAGCAACCTGATCTAGTGGGTGGCGCCCCTGCCTATGGCAGAAAGGTTGAAACTAGATGATCTTTGAGGTCCCTTCCAACCTTTCCATTCTATGATTCTGTGATTCTGTGAAGCATTAATCTTCAACTTCAACATATCTCCTGGGTAGAATTTTCCCAGATGCAGCAGTTTCAGATTTTGTTTTGCTTTTAAACTCATTAGATAGTAAGATGAGAAAGTCAACATCACCTAATGAAAACTGTCATTAGACAACGTTGCCTCTTTCAGTTTACCATGTACTCTAAAGCTGTTTGAAGACTTTCTTTCTATGTATGACTGAATAAAATTCATATGTGTTCCAGAATCTGTCACTCTCTAAATTAGATGTGTAGAACATTTTTGTTAAGTGTAATAACTTTGTTTTTAACTGAGAGGAGACCAGCTCTTAATACTAAGCTTAAAAGGCACCTATCATTTATAGTATTAGACACAAGACAAATACTGAATACTATAATAACCCATCCAGAAAGAAAGGCAAATGACAATCTACTAGAAAAAAATATATATTTTTTAATGTATTACACAGTGAAAACTAGATGTAGATTATGTCATCCTTTCTTCACAAATCTCTTTGTAGACATAGTGGTAAGCCAGCACTGTACCAGACAGTCTGTATGATCTTGGTATTCACTGTTGTTATGGGAAGTACTTTTTTTTTTATTATTATTATTATTTTTAATCTAAAACCTATGTAATCTTTATGGAAGGCAACAAAGTACTATTCCAGAATGTTCCAGCTTTTTCCACTGAAATCAGAGAATCATTAAGGTTGGAGAAGACCTTCAAGATCATCTAGTCCAACCGTCCACCTACCAAGCAATATTACCCACTAAATCATGTATCTAAGTACCACATCTACTCTTTCCTTAAACACCCCCAGGGACAATGTCTCCACCACTTCCCTGGGCAACCTGTTCCAATGCTTACCTACTCTTTCTGAGAAGAATTTTTTCCTAATTTCCAACCTGAACCTCCCCTGCTGCAATTTGATGCCATTCCCTCTTGTCCTATCGCTAGTTACCTGGGAAAAGAAGCCATGGCTCTCCACCTCGACACAGTCTCCTTTCAGGTAGTTGTAGAGAGCAACAGGTCTTCCCTGAGCCTCCTCTTCTCCAGACTAAACAACCCCAGTTCCCTCAGCCGCTCCTCACCAGACTTGTGTTCGTAGCCCTTCTCTGGACACATTCCAGGGCCTTAATGTCATTCTTGTACTGAGGGGCCCAAAACTGGACACAGTACTCAAGGGCAGCTTCACCAGACCTGAGTACAGGGGAACAATCACGTCCCTGGTCCTGCTGGCTACACTATTTCTGATACAAACTGGGATGCCATTGGCCTTCCTGGTCACCTGGGCATATTGCTGGCTCATGTTCAGCTGCGAATCAACCAACACCCCAAGATCTTTTTCCTCTGCACAGTTTTCGAGCCACACTCACCCAAGCCTGTAGCATCGCATGAGTTTGTTGTGGCCAGAGTGCATGACCTGGCACTTAGCCATGTTGAACCTCATCCCATTGGCCCATTGATCCAGCCTGTCCAGGTCCCTTTTCAGGGCCTTCCTATCCTCTGGCAGATTGACACTTCCCTCCAACTTGGTGTCATCTGCAAATTTACTGAGGGTGCACTCAGTTCCCTCATCCAAATCATTAATAAAGATATTAAACATATATAAAAATACATATTAACAAAAGAAATTAAATACATATTGTTATTAGTTGCTTTCATTTTATTTAAAAAGAGATAAAAAGAGATATTAAATATATTTATATCACCTCAAATATACATAACTGCTGCCAGATCTTCAAAAAAGCACGTATGTCCTTGAAGTTTACTTGTCCCATATCAGTTGGAAGTATATATTTTTTCTGAGATCAATAATAGTGATTAGGATTTGCCTCAGAAGAAGTTATTGGAAGGTTACTATCTATTTATATACTGTTGTAATTTCTTATTTTTCATCATGATTCAGCTAACCGAGTTAAGTGCTTTCAAAATCCATTTAATATGAACTAAGTTAATCAGAATAGTATTAGAGACTGAGACAGTATTTCCAGAAATAAATGGTGTAATTTTTTCTTTGTAAATTAATGAAGACTGCCACAGTAATGGTAATGTACCATCTTCTAATTATTTCCTGTAGCATATTACTTTAGCCCTTGCATAATTTTACCTTCTCTATAAAAGTTCTCGGTGATGTACCCTTACATATGGACGTGTGAATTTTAACCATATCCTCAACAGTTATCACCATTCTTTAATTTTTAAGGCAAAGCTAACAGTGTAATTGACACTGATTTTCTTGCTTTCTTTCTCACAGATCATCAAACTATAAATAATACAGCCTTGAAAGGGAAAGGATAACAACTATCACACTAACAACTAAAGAGGAAAGATTCTGTTAAATCCCGTCAAAGTTTTACACAGAATAAATAACAAATATTCATTTGTTTCCTCCAATAAAATTTCTAGAGCAGTAAGATTAATTACACCAGAATTTCAAAATTTTGGAAAGCATTCTTTGATTGTTTTCTGCATACCTATACAGACTGGTGGGTTGGGCTGCCAGAAGTACCGATTTTCTACCTGAATGCAGGTTATTCTCTCATCTCCTTGCAACTCATATCCAGGGTCACACTGAAAAATCACAGTGTCTCCAGGTTCTCTTCCATCCCCATTTCTAGTTCCATTCATAGGGACACCAGGATCACGGCAGGCAGTAGCTACAGAGCCTATCAGAGAAGAGGAAAAAATAAAAATAAATAAAATAAAATAAAATAAAATAAAATAAAATAAAATAAAATAAAATAAAATAAAATAAAATAAAATAAAATAAAATAAAAAAGTCAGCTTTTCAATCCATGTTTGTCACATCACATTTTTCTAATCAGGTAGCTCTGCAAATTCAAATTTTTCCTACTGACTTCTAAAAATTTGAGAAATCATCCAAACATATGTGGACAACAGTATGCAGCTTTTATAAAACTATTTTTTTGCTATGTATTAATTATTTAAGGTGTCTAATGTTTATTTAATCTTTTTTTTTGGACAGATTCTTTGAAACACTGAAATTTGTAAAAAGGAAAGTAGAAGACTTAGTAGCACCCTGGACACTCAGCACTACAAACTAAGAGGAATTTTTAATATAAATAACAGAAAGTAGACTAAGACCCTCAGATCATCCAAACAAGCTATGCTTACATACATCTTAAATTCTCCATAATACTTTACTTCTTAAATCTATGTACTGTGTAACACCTAGTTGCAAATTTGTAACTGAATCTCATTCATTTTATATTTATACCCTTGCACATGAAATATCTACTGTGCTAGGCTTTTGCAACACTATTAAAGAAATCACTTACACATAAGTATACATGGACATAGTCTGAGAAAAGATATTTATACCTGATACGGCAGTTTGCCCAGGCAGGGCGAGCAGGGAGGGCGGAGAGGGCAGAGTTTCGCCCCCCCCCCCCCCCCCCCCCCATAAGAACAACACCTTTAATGACTGTCAACCGCTAGCTAGGCTGCAATGGTCTACACCAGGCAGAGCGCTCTCTCTAGAAAGTCTGCAACCACCCAGACTGACCGCCTGCTCAACAATGCGGCAGTTCAGGTCTCTGGGTGCAGGGACTGTCTGAGCCTGTTGCTGCCATCTGAGGGAGGCAGAGGCACCATGTGTGTGAGGTGCGAGCAGGTGGATGACCTGGTCCGCCTGGTGTCAGAACTCAGGGAGGAGGTGGAGAGGTTGAGGGCTATCAGGGAGTGTGAGCGGGAGATAGACTGGTGGAGTGACTCCTTGCAGGGCCTGAAGGAGAGGTACTGGGGTGAGACACCCCAAATCGGGGTGGACCCCCTGCCCTGTTGCTGTCGGGCAGAGGGAGGGAACCTAGGAGTTAAGGAGGAATGGAGACAGGTCCCTGCTCGACCTCGCAGGCAACGCCTCCCCCTACCGGCCCCACCTTCCCAGGTGCCCTTACATAATAGATTTGAGGCCCTGGAGCTTGAGAGACTGGTGGGTGAGGATGAGGTAGAAAGTCTACCCAGGAGGATGCCTAGGGCGAGGAAGCCGACTCCACGCCTCAAGACTGCCTCCACCAAGAAAGACAGAAGGGTGATCATGGTAGGTGACTCCCTTCTCTGGGGGACAGAGGGCCCTATTTGTCAACCTGACCCTACCCGTAGGGAAGTCTGCTGCCTCCCTGGGGCCAGGGTCAGGGATGTTGCCAGAAAGCTTCCCAACCTGGTTCGCCCCTCTGACTACTACCCTCTTTTGACAGTCCAGGCTAGCAGTGATGATATTGAAGAGAGAAGCCTGAAGGCTATCAAACGGGACTTTAGGGGACTGGGACGGTTAGTGGGTGGAGCGGGAATACAGGTGGTGTTTTCGTCTATCCCTACAGTGGCAGGGAGGGGTACAGAGAGGACATGGAAAGCCCACCTGATTAACGCATGGCTCAGAGGCTGGTGCCAACACAGAAATTTTGGGTTTTTTGACCATGGGGCGCTTTACTCGGCACCCGGCCTGGTGACCGCAGACGGGTCCCTATCTCTAAGGGGAAAACGGATCCTAGCCCAGGAGCTGGCAGGGCTCGTTGAGAGGGCTTTAAACTAGGTAAGAAGGGGGACAGGGCTGAAATAAGGCTTGCTGGAGCTGTGCCAGGGGGAACAATGGCAAGGCCGGGGGAGAAGGCAATGGCCTAACTGAAGTGCATCTACACTAATGCATGCATCATGGGTAACAGACAAGAGGAACTGGAAGCCATCATGCAGTGGGAAGGCTATGACTTGGTTGCCATCACGTAAACGTGGTGGGACCACTCTCGTGACTGGAGTGTTGCAATGTCTGGCTATAGGCTCTTCAGAAGGGACAGGCAGCACAGAAGGGGTGGTGGTGTGGCTCTCTATATTAGAGAGTGTTTTGATGTTGAGGAACTTGAGGCTGGGACTGATAAGGTTGAGTCTCTATGGGTTAGGATCAGAGGGAAGGCCAACAAGGCAAGCATCCTGGTGGGGGTCTGTTATAGACCACCGAACCAGGATGAGGAGACGGATGAGGAATTCTACAGGCAGCTGGCAGAAGCCGCGAAATCGTCAGCGCTTGTTCTCGTGGGGGACTTCAACTTCCCAGACATATCCTGGAAGCACAACACAGCCCAGAGAAAGCAGTCCAGGAGGTTTCTGGAGGGCGTGGAAGATAGCTTCCTGACGCGGCTGATTAGAGAGCCTACCAGGGGAGGTGTCCCGCTAGACCTTCTGTTCACAAACAGTGACAGACTGGTGGGAGATGTGGTGGTCGAGAGCTGTCTTGGGCAGAGTGACCACGAAATGGTAGAGTTCTCTATTCTTGGTGAAGTCAGGAAGGGGACCAGTAAAACCGCTGTCTTGGACTTCCGGAGGGCTGACTTTGAGCTGTTCAGGACACTGGTTGGCAGAGTCCCTTGGGAGGAGGTTCTGAAGGGCAAAGGAGTCCAGGAAGGCTGGGCACTCTTCAAGAAGGAAATCTTAATGGCTCAGGAGCGGTCTGTCCCCATGTGCCCAAAGACGAGCCGGCGCGGAACTAGACCGGCCTGGCTGAGCAGAGAGCTGTGGCTCGAGCTTAGGAGAAAAAGGAGGGTTTATAATCTTTGGAAAAGAGGGCGGGCTACTCAAGAGGACTATAAGGATGTTGCAAGGCTATGCAGGGACAAAATTAGAAAGGCCAAAGCTCATCTGGAGTTCAATCTGGCTACTGCTGCTAAAGATAAAAAATGTTTTTACAAATACATCAACACAAAAAGGAGGACTAAGGAGAATCTCCATCCTTTACTGAATGTGGGGGGAAACTTAGTTACAAAAGATGAGGAAAAGGCTGAGGTGCTTAATGCCTTCTTTGCCTCAGTCTTTAGCGGCAAGACCAGTTGTTCTCTGGATACCTGGTACCCTGAGCTGGTGGAAGGGGATGGGGAACAGGATGTGGCCCTCGCTATCCACGAGGAAATGGTTGGTGACCTGCTACAGCACTTGGATGTACGCAAGTCGATGGGGCCGGATGGGATCCACCTGAGGGTACTGAGCGAACTGGTGGAGGAGCTGGCCAAGCCGCTTTCCATCATTTATCGGCAGTCCTGGCTATCAGGGGAAGTCCCAGTCGACTAGCGGCTAGCAAACGTGATGCCCGTCTACAAGAAGGGCTGGAGGGTAGACCCGGGGAACTATAGGCCTGTTAGCTTGACATCAGTGTCAGGGAAGCTCATGGAGCAGATTATCTTGAATGTCATCACGCATCACTTGCAGGGCAACCAGGCGATCAGGCCCAGTCAGCATGGGTTTATGAAAGGTAGGTCCTGCTTGACGAACCTGATCTCCTTCTATGACCAAATGACGCGCTTGGTGGATGAGGGGAAGCCTGTGGATGTGGTCTATCTTGACTTCAGTAAGGCTTTTGACACCGTTTCCCACAACATTCTCCTCAAGAAACTGGCTGCTCGTGGCTTGGACTGGTGTACGCTTTGTTCGGTTAAAAACTGGCTGGATGGCTGGGCCCAAAGAGTTGTGGTGAATGGAGCCAAATCCAGTTGGAGGTCGGTTACTAGTGGAGTCCCCCAGGGCTCAGTGCTGGGGACGGTCCTCTTTAATATCTTTATCGATGACCTGGATGAGGGGATCGAGTGCACCCTCAGTAAGTTTTCAGAGGACAACAAGTTAGGTGCGTGTGTCGATCTGCTCGAGGGAAGGAAGGCTCTGCAGGAGGATCTGGATAGGCTGGACCGATGGGCTGAGGCCAACTGTATGAAGTTCAACAAGGCCAAGTGCCGGGTCCTGCATCTGGGGCGCAACAACCCCAAGCAGAGCTACAGGCTGGGAGATGAGTGATTGGAAGGCTGCCTGGCAGAGAAGGACCTGGGAATACTGGTTTATAGGCAGCTGAATATGAGTCAGCAGTGTGCTCAGGTGGCCAAGAAGGCCAACAGCATCCTGGCTTGTATAAGAAGCAGTGTGGCCAGCAGGTCTAGGGAGGTGATTGTCCCCCTGTACTCAGCTCTGGTGAGGCCGCACCTTGAGTACTGTGTTCAGTTTTGGGCCCCTCGCTACAAGAAGGACATGGGGGTGCTCCAGAGAGAGTCCAGAGAAGGGCAACGAAGCTGGTGAGGGGGTATGGAGAACAAATCTTATGAGGAGCGGCTGAGGGAGCTGGGGTTGTTTAGCCTGGAGAAGAGGAGGCTCAGGGGAGACCTCATCGCTCTCTATAGGTACCTTAAAGGAGGTTGTAGTGAGGTGGGGGTTGGTCTATTCTCCCACGTGCCTGGTGACAGGACAAGGGGGAATGGGCTAAAGTTGTGCCAGGGGAGGTTTAGGTTGGATATTAGGAAGAACTTCTTTACTGAAAGGGTTGTTAGGCATTGGAATGGACTGCCCAAGGAGGTGGTTGAGTTGCCATCCCTGGAGGTATTTAAAAGACGTTTAGATGTAGAGCTTAGTGATATGGTTTAGTGGAGGTCTTGTTAGTGTTAGGACAGAGGTTGGACTAGATGATCTTGGAGGTCTCTTCCAACCTAGACGATTCTGTGATTCTGATACATAAATACAGATTATTCCTGTGGCCCACACAGAATCACAATGAGAAGTTATTTATAGATTTATAGACATTCTCCCAAGTTTTAACATATTACAATCAACATATTATTTAATGTTATGCAACTAAATATGAAAGTTTAAGTGAAAAGTAAGCACATTGATGTTTTTTTAAAGTAAATATTTCCTACTTACATTATAGAACTGCAACATGCTACATGCACTATGAATAAATAACAAATGTCGGGGTGGCATGTGGAAGCAAACCCACTGACCTCAGCAATCTCCATAACATAAACACAAGGTAGCAGGACTAGGAATCAGTTCTGATACCCTCTTTCTGGGGAGCTAATATGAGCAGACAGCATTATATTCTTCTGAAATGTGGGGGGTTTATACATTTACCATATTCCTGAAGAAGATATGTTGGTCTAAATTTATTACTTCCCTTAAAGAAAAAAAATAAATCTATACTCAAAAATAGATACATAAAATGTTATGGGCTTTCTTGTGGTGTTGTTTTCCATTTAAGAAGTCCTGAGTAAATAAAATAAAATAAAATAAAATAATAAAATCTACTCTCAACAGAAATTAAGGAAAAATTTCCTCCATATTTCTCAAAGATTAAATAAACATTTATTTGAAATGCTAACTGGTGATAACAAATTAAAGATTTATTTTTATTTTTTATTTTTTTTTATTATAATCATGACACTTTTTAAAAGTTTTGCCTCAGACACAATGAACAGGTGTGGTGCTTTTACCTTGCTAGGCAGCTGAACTCCACCACAACCACTCTCTAACTCCCCCTCCTCAGAAGAGAAGGGGAAGAAGAAAAGGAAAGAAACAACTCATAGGTTGAGATAAGGATAATTTAATTAAAGGAAAAATAATTATTAAGGAAAAATTATTATTAAATAATTTAACTAAAGGGAAAAGGGAAAGTGGAAAAGGAAAAATAAAATAAATAAATAAACAACAACAAAAAAAGCAAAGGCCATGCGGAACATGTGGAAGTGCAGAGGAAATAAATTACTCTCTACTTCCCACAAACGAGCAATACTTGACCATGTCCTTGAAGAAGGGCCTCAACACATGGTAGGCATGGTTCGGGAGGACAGACATTTTCACAATGAGAGCCCACCCCTCCCCTCTTCTTCCTTTTCCCACCTTTTATTGCTGAGTGTGACACCACATGGTATGGAATATCCCTTTGGTTGGTTTAGGTCAGCTGTCCCGGTGATGTTCCTTCCTCACCCCTTGCCCACCCCCAGCCTATTGGCGCTAGGGATGTTAGAGGGAGTCCTGATGCAGTGCCAGCACTGCTCAACAGTAGACACAGCCCTGGTGTGATACCAGTGCTGTTCTAGCTACAAGTGCAGAGCACAGCACTGTATGGGCTGTTGCAGGAAAAGTTAACTCCATCCCAGCCAGACCAAATACACCAGGACTCCTGTTTATATCTTTAAATGAGCTACTGATTTCTAATTTAAAGTATATTAGTAAAATATGGAATTACTAGATTTCACTGTGTTATACTAGTAGATCTTGCAAATGCAGCATGCAACAGAATAAGATACTGGAGCTAAATCACAATATCACTTCAATATTGTTCAACACCTTCGCTAACTGCATGGACAATGGGACAGACAATGGGACAGACTCTTGCCAAGTTTCCAGACACTAGCAGATCAGTTGATATGCAGGGCTGCTATGCAGAGAGACCTCAGCTAGTTGGAGAAATGGCCTGAAAGAAACTTCATAAAATATTGTGTTTGGGATTTTTGGTGATAACACACTGTTGTTTTTAGTTGTTGCAGAGCTGTGCTTATTACACGAAGCCAAAGACTTTCCATCTTCTCATGCTGCCTTGCCAGTGAGGACACTGGGGGTGCACCAGGAGCTGGGAGGGGACACAGCCAGGACAGCTGGCCCAGACTGGCCAAAGGTATGCCCCATGCCATCATGCTCAGCAATAAAAGATGGGGAAAGAAGGAGGAAACGGGTGTGGAGAGGAAGTTTGGAGTGATGGCATTTGTCTCCCCAAGAAACCATTATGTGTGATGAGCCCTACTTTCCTGGGAGTGGCTGGACGCCTTCCTGCCAATGGGTAGTAGCGAATGAATCCCTCGTTTTGTTGTGCTTGCATGTGCAGCTTCTGCTTGAGCTAGAAAACCATCCCTGTCTCACCCCATGAGTTCTCAAACTCCTACCTTTCTGATTCTCTCCCTCATCCCACCTGGGGAGAGGGAGTGAGTGGCTGTGTGGTCCTCAGTTGCCTGCTGGGGTTAAACTACAGCATGTTATGTCCAACCCTGGAGATATTCAAGGCCCTAAGCAGTATGATCTATTTGACTCTGCTGTGATCACGCAGTTGGACTAGAGGTCTCCAGAGGTCCTTTAAAACACTGAGAATTCATATTAAATACAGAGACTTCATTTAAAAATAAAAAAGACTGCTTTAAAACTGATTTCTGCATTACAGCATTAGAATGCAAAAGACAGATGCTCTGCATGCACAGCAGAAGCAGATAAATTGCTATTAAGTCTGGATTTTAGGCTTTTAAGTACTCCATCTCTAAAAATCAAATTCTCATTTTTCAGAGTTTGTTAGGTAATTTGCAAGGCTTTATTAATGGTATCAATTCTAATTGAAGGATTTATGAAGTAATCTGACAGACAAGGTGAGCTCTTATTTTAGAATCAACCGTTAATGTCATACACAGATTCTCAATAGGTTGCATAGAATAAGTTAATATATTTTCAATGCAAAAGAAAAAAAAAAAGTGAGAGGGAAAGAACCCAGCATGACATTAAATATCATAGGATTCATGAAGCTACTTATTCATTTTTACTTTCTCATAAATAATTAGTCTTAATTTGTCTAAAATCTGTGGAAAATATTACTCACTTTCTCTGTTAAAGTCATTCTTTAAAGAGTCCATTTAAGAAAGAGAGGAAAAAATCTCCATATTTCATTACATGATTTGTGATTTACTTATTCATATAGTTGTATGACATTATGTTCAATATTATCTGCAGGATAATAATGACAGTGAAGACTTCTCAGTGCAACTATATTGTTGAGTTACAAAGCTACTAACTTGAATAGTTAGAATAACTGTCTCAGTCTGGGAATGTGAGTGGGCAAAATTGGATAAAATCCATGGATAGGTATTAACATTGGACAAGTCTAGTAAAGATAAAGTTTTGACACATCTCTCACTGTTCTAAATGTTTACTTTATCTCTATATAAAGTCATCTAGATGTTTTTCTTAAGAGCAAGCACTCCAATCAGTTTTAAATATGGCACATCCATTTCAAAATATATACACCTATACATAGCATTTCTACAAATATAAGTCACAGATCTGGATACAAAATTTCAGCTGTCATTTTGATTCGATAATATACAAAGTCATGATAGTAGCAGAGGTTTATATTTTTTAGTAGAAGTAACTCAGGATTATAAAAATCCTAAAAAGGACATTTTCATCTACAGTTGTTTAAGTCATTAAAGTTCCTTCCCTTTAAATCACTTTAAAAAAGAATATAGTAGGAAAAGGTATCCAAAAACCTTTCCACACTTTTGCAGTGAGATTGAAGTGTAAATTAATTATTTTCTTAGGGTATTTCTGACAACCACATATGTTTCTTTGTGAGAGTATGTTTAAATTCAACTTACTTCATTAGTAGTGGGATTCATTTAACTTCATTTTGGCCATGCAACAATGAAGTGTCTTGTTTTTCAGATTCCCTATACAGACACTATAACAAGGGAGAAACATCTATTTCTGTCGCAGACATTTAAATTCTAATGCGACAGAACGGAAGGGAATATAAGGTCAATCTTTTTCCACTCAGAGAAAAATCCTATATGAATGGTTTATATTAGAAATCTAACCTTTACACCAAGAGTATATTTGTTATAATGTTTTACTTTGATCCACATTACATCATATATTTGCCTTAAAAGCAGATGGAAGTGATGTGGGTTTTTTTTTTTTTTTGGTGGTTTAGTTTGTTTGTTTGAAAACAAATCAAATTGTCAGAAGAAAAATTTTCAAATACAGAAATATCTTTTTGGGTAGACAAAGGTAAAAAATTGTGCTACAAGAAAAAAACAGAAAAGGAAAATCTCAGTACTGTATATAGTTATAACACCACCACATTTCTTGAGAGCTAACATATACTAACATTCGATTCAAACGGAATTTCTTAATTCCATCTTTTTGTAATATCTGCTCTAGTCTTTAGTTTCTATTTCATGTGCCTGACTCTAGCCCATCATTACTACTGTTTAAAACTGTGATTTGTTCATTAGTTTGATTGAGAGAGGGTCTGTATTATCAGTCTTGATAGGTTATTTTCTGTATCGTATTCTCTACTCTCTCTTTGCCTCTTCATTCTGCTTTTTTATTAATTAATTAATTATTTTTCATAATCTTTCTTCAGCTTATTTTTATCTCTTTTGAAGTGTATTAACTCCTTTAATTTTGAAATAGATATTCCAGTAGAAGAGCTGATCTCCACCCCCATTAGATGTTCAATCACTACCATCATCATTTCTCATGAATATTTGTCGAGTAAGCAGGAACAATGAAGTCCTGTATAACTCTGCTATCATACCTGCAATGCAGTCTTGAAAGCTTTCTGCAAAATAAATGGAACCAGCTATCACAATTTCATTATTATTCATATGTAGGATCTAAAGTACTTTGTGACATATGAAATAGATAGCTAATTTAAGAAAATAATAGATTGATTTTTCATTTTGTCATTGTAGAATTGTCATTGTTATCATTGTAAACTCAGCATGACAAAAAATCTCTTAATGTCACATCGTCTTGAATACCTCATGAGGTATGATTTGTAAATGTAACAGATTAAAGTGCAATAAACTACATCTTAGCTGGGAAAAATACATACTTCAAAAGCTCTCTATTACCTAGTACACAGCCCAACAGGTGCAAGAACAACAGGGTTTAGCATAAACTTGTGTGGGGTCACTTGAGAGCCTTGTTTCCTAATAAAAATACAGAAATGTTCAAAAATAATTTATTCTATTTTTAGACAGTTGGAATAATTACACTGTAATTAAGTCAATAGATCAAGTGCTAGATTAAGAGCTCAAAGAGATAGTTCCTGATCAAGAACTCCAGATTCATGGTGGGGTTGAATGAAACTTGATGCTCAGTAGATTACTGATTAGGGGACACATTAGACATACAGAGTTTGTATATCTACATGGTCGGGATGGCAAAAGTGTTTCAACAATAGCATTTTATATTTCAGAACTGAGTGTGTTTTGGAATCCTCTGATAGAGCTGCAGAAGCCATTAAAACAACATTCAGTTGTATCCAGAAAGACTTCCAAACACAGATCTGTCTACAGATTTTGTTGATGTGGAGTATAAAAGCATTTTGATACATCTGTTTATTAATAAGGCACCAATGTACATTTAAATGATAAAATAAAGTATTATAAATTGATCATTCCTGCTGCAGAAAAGATCAAATTAATGCCAAGGACCAAAGGTTTCTGATAATTCATGAGCCCAAACAGTTTGATATGTGACTAATGTCCCAACATGACAGCTCTATACTATATGCAGGAATACTGTGAAACATAGCAGCAAAAGAGTGATAAGGCAGTAACAGATTCCACTGATGCTGGGATCAATATAATAAACCTCTGGATTTCTTACAGTGATTTCTAAATTTAGTCTTATAATGCATGCCAAGTCTAATAGCAGTAAAGAGTCTGAATACCAACCCTGAGACAAAATTACTTCTTCATTTTGATTAATCTGCAAATGTCTTCTGGACAGAAAAGAAAGGGTAAATTTTGTTTATTTGATTATTAATTAATTTTTTTATTACTCCAGAGCACAAGATCAGGGCAGAATCTGTAAGTTTTCTAAGTTTCTAGCTTTTCTGAACCCACAGCATGTCAAAAAACCCCCAAAAACTTATTTAAATCAACATATTCCTCTAAACTGCTATTACCTTAAATAAGGCTTCCTATAACTGTTGGCATTTCAGATGTGCCTCTGCCTGCACCAACCCTGACAGACTGCACCTTCAAAATTCAAGCTGTCCCAGACTCCATGTAATACCTTTACCCATATAGACACTGCAGTCTCCCTGCATCTCTAATACTGTCTGTTTCAGAATCAGGTCACCTTGATATTTTCTATCTCAAAACCAACCTGCTATACAACTTTTCCTGAAAAAGAAAGAATAAAATGGGCACTGTGTTTTCACTCAGTCTTCTACCAACAGAAACACCGATAAGTTTTTGTCTATTTTAAGCTTTAGTATCTGCTAGATCTATCAGAGATTTAGGAGAATAGCCAATATAATTCTTAAGTAAATTCTAGCCATAGAGTCAGTTTGTTGATTTTGCATGACTTTGTAGATTCTATGTTTGTCAGTTATTATTTGAAGATTAAAATGAAAAGTGTTAAAAATAAAGCATTGAGTCAGAATTTCATCAGGAACCATCCCCAACAAAAGGAGTACAACATTTTGCCCAGTCAGGGTTATTAAGGTTGCCCAGGCAAGTTCTCTGTTTGCTTAACTCTTAGCTACATCGTAGGCACTTAACTTGAGGTTTCATTCCTCTCAGTGTCCTGAAACAGTAATTAAATTAGGAAGTGTAAGATAGGTGGAGAGGTTTTTTTTTTTTTTTTTTTTTTTTTTTTTTAATATGAGGGAAACAAATAAACAAACAGAAGTTAGGGCACGCAATTAGTAAATTGAGGCAGACCATAGTTCATATCTCTTGTTCAACTTGAAGAAGAAGATAGAATACATACCTATACATCTTATCACATAGAAATTTCTGAGTAGTTAAGTCAATAACTTAAAGAATGCAATATATGTCTTAGTTTCAGCTTCTGTTTCAAATAATTTTCAAGTATTATAAATAAAAGTGCTTAGAAAGAAAATTGCCATATCATCAGTATAAACTCCTGTTGCAGATCTTCCAAGAAGATCTGGAAACAGATGGAATTCTGAAATGAATTTCTGGAAGAAAAGAAGGTCAATGTTGAATGTCTAGAGCTGGGACAGAGGATTGTCTTGTTTCTCTTGTTGCTGTATGGATTGTGAGAGGTGATAGAGCAACATGTGCTGTGAAAAGCACTGTCAATAGCAGACTCCAGGTGACATGCTCCAAACCTTCTTAGAGCAGCAGCAGCAACCAGATTGACAATCTAAGGTGTTGTCACAGCCAACAGGTCATTCCACTGTCCAAAACCACAAGTACTTATCTTGCAGGCAGCTGGGGCAGCTGATCCAACAGATCTTTATAACCCTCATTGAACTTTTCTGAGTCTTATTTTCCTCTAATGTTAAGCATTGACCAAATGCATCCTAGTACCAAGCTCACTAACACACACCAGGACAGGAAATGGATTGAAGAGGAGGTGTGTACTGGAGCAGGAAGGGTAACACTCCTGCGCAGTAGCCCTCCCTGATGTCACAGGGACTCCAACTTGTGTGGAGTTAAAAAAAATAAAAAATAAAAATAAAAAAAAACAGGCATGCAACACAAAGTTTGAAGGTCTTGATGACACATCAACTGTCATATAATTTTCTGTACTTTGACTGTTGTCAAATGAAAGGTTAAGTCAAGAATTGTTCTGTGTTGAAAACCATGTTCGATGAGTTACAGATTTCTTATGCATTTGTGAACCTGTCTAGTCCTTCAACAGGGATTTCACCACCTGTCCCAAGGCTCACAGAAACAGACAAGCAACAACTTGTATTGAGCATGGAAAAGTGCATGCAGGAAACTTCTGCAAAGTCCTTTACAAGGTACAACCCCAATTTGTCAAAGTAAAACAAAGGAACATTTCCATTTTGGTATTATCATCTCGATAATAAATAACCAGTAAGGTTTTTGTGTGGTACTGTTCTCCTAAACCTCTGTTGCATTATTCAAGGACACATGCACAGATTTATACATCCATATCCACACATAAATCAAAAACATTTTTTTCTGTGAAAGCGTCACCAGCAAAAAAGCATTAGACCTGACCCTGACTAGCAATCTTTTGATGACAATTACTACCAGAAACTACAGAAAGCAAAGCCATGCCTGGTAATCTCCACAACATACTATTCTCTAAGTATATATTTGACAAGTGGGAAATCCAAGTGGGAAATGGTAGGGATTTGGGGGAAAGGCCTTTACCCTCTGAAAACGACTACCAAATCCTGCAGTGTAATCACGAATATGTCTGGTTTGCAGTCCAGCCAGGAAAAAAGCTTCCCACAGCACAGGGAAGAAGGGTCTGTACAGGATCCAAGCTGCCCACAGTTCAAGGGGTTCATCCAGGAGACAAGCTGCCCACAGCTGTGTGTCCATCCAGAAGCCAGTGCAGGGCTGAGGGATCTACCCAGGTACAAAGTCACCTACAGAAAATGTCCAAGGGGTCCATCCAGGTGACTGGAGACCAGCAAAGCACTGCTTAGGAGCCTTGTGCTGAACTTAAAGGGGCACATGGGCCCATAGGTGAGGGTGTGAATCTGGTCAGGGCCTGCAAGGCCTACTTAGTGTACTCAGGATCCCGATATAGGGAATTCGCTGCTCTTGGAAAGACTGAAATAATTACTTAAATTTCTCTCTGCACAGAGTTGACTTCAAGGACTTTATTCTTAGCTATCAGAGACAGATATACTTAGCTATAGTTTATTTTAATTTCATTTAACATGTAGGAGAGTTAGTAGTCACCTTGGGGAGGGAGGGGAGAAGGGGAGTGGAGAGAGGAGGAGGAAGTGGGGAGAGAAAAAATAAATAAATAAATAAATATGGCCAGTGCCTTGAAAAAAAAGAAAAAGAAAAAAAAGATAATGCTGTCTGGTTTGTGTTTGCATCTCATGCCACATATTCATAATTTTTAGTTATACCCTTATCCATATTCGATGTATTTTGGAGTTTATTAACAATTTCACTCCGTAAATAGTCTATTCAGTGTAGGTTCACCTGTTCCCTGTACAGAATTTTCATGACCAAACAACAGATGGAATTTTGAAAGAAATTTCAAAGTCTTGGTTGCCAGAGATGCCAAGTCTAACATTATTATATAGTCATCACATTCTTTTTATTTTGTATTGTATATAATTCTTTATGATATCTGGAAATTTTATACTTCTGTGTTTCAACAGCAGTGGTTTGTATGACTGGTAATGACAAGTTTTAGAGTGCATTTCTCACAACTCAAGTTGGAAAACACAGACTACTTGGCTAACTGCATACTAAAATATTAATTCATTGATATTTTATTCAGAATTTGAATCCAGATTATTTTGATTGAAAATCAGTAGAATGTATAACAGTATTTAGTGGCAATTGTTAACTGAACCTATTTTAAAAATATCTTTTACATTGTAATCTGGTATAGTCTGATGAATTTTTGTGCGGGGAAGTGTGGAGGTAAAGTTCTCTTCTGAGGGACTTTTTCCGATTTTACTGTCAGATACATTTTATATCTTAGCATATGTAGGTTTAATCATATAATCTAACTTGATTGACTTTTTTGTTGTCGATTTACTTCAGATGTTTTTAACAAAATGGATTGCGATGACTAAACTACTACATAGTTTTTATTATGACTTCTTGGGCAACCTTAAGAGCTACTTTTTCCCAGTTCATAAGCAGACATCTTTTTCCACAAAATTGAAGTCTTCAGTTCTGAATATCTATTATCTCTTAAGCACTTGCTTATAGCTCTGGCACTGAGTATGAAATCCAGCCCCAAATAAATTAACATATATTTTCAGATAATTTCTGGAAAACAACATAAAATAGACACTGTGACAGTACATGATCATGCTGGTAATGCATTACAGCTGGGGAGGAAGTTTTATTTATTTACTTATTTATTTATTAAACCTTAATTTCATTCAGATTTTTTTTTTTAATTACTAAATTATTATTTATTTAATTTTCCTCTTTTGGAACTATAGAGTTCTTTAAGCTTTTTGTACTGGACCTATCCCTATTTCAGATGGCACATTTCTTTGTCTATACATGAAAGCAGGGAGAAAGAAATAGCTTTTCGGAAAAAAAAACAATCATTAGGATCTTGGATCACACACAAGGGCTACTCGTGCATTGAAAATCCTAATGATGATGATCCTGATGATGCAGATTTTAATACCATTTCTACTGAAAAGATCACTAAGAGGACCTGAATGAAAATACATTTGTTTAAGTAGATTCTATACAGAATACTCACAACCTGTTCTGCTAAGGATGCAGTTGTGCAGTATTGAACAGCACTGCTAGTTTGCCTTGATTTTGCATGCTGGGTGAATTGGAATCCTCTGAAGAGAGGAGGTATTGCTCCCATTTTTTTTTTTTATTTTTTTCCCTGTCTTTAACAATTGTCACAGTTTGTATACATTTGTATATTTGCATTGCAGCCTTACCATTTCAAATCCCTAAAAATGTTCTGGGAGTTCTTAAACACAGGGCAAAATTTGGAACTCCTGACAAATGGTTAAGTAAGAAGGTGTTTAATCTGTTTGAAGCATTCATTCTTTGTTGATCTGTTGCGTCTTCAGTTCTTTTGTACTATAATTGAATAGTTTGGCATTGATACAGAACTGACCTTAGTATTGATAATATTCTGACCTTACACATAAGCTGTTACTCTAATCTTTGTTAAGACTATCAAAATTTATGAGTTCGGAAAGCATTATACTATTGGTCACTTGCAAAAAGTTACAGAACCTTTGTCAGAAAACAGCTTCTGTTTCATGATACACATTACACCTTCCCAAAGCACAATGGGAATACAGAGAAAAATGAGGATCCAATTGTTATTTTCATTTTCTTTTGCGTTTTTTAATTGCCTTTATGAAAGTGAAACTACACCTGAGACTGCACATCTGAATATGTCCAGTCAATAACTGAAGTTCTATTTGATAAATACTTTTTTCACAATCATATATAGAAGACTGAAGGATGAACATTGTTTCAGTCAAATCTCTTTGCTAGATCTGTCCTTTATGTGTGTGGGATGCAAAAACCCATATATTCAATTTGAAAAATTACAGCTTGAGAAAGAAGCTCTGGATTCCAGTAGTGAAAGATTTCTAGGTTAGTTACAGAACATGAAAAAATATCAGTGATCAAGTGTAAATCTAGTTTGATATGCCTTCAAGGAATTTCACTTACATAAGTTTATTGTGGCCATTCTCCCAAAATATCACTTCTTTCTAGATACATTTTTGTGATGTATTCGTTACATTACAAAGTAGCATATAGAACTTCCAAAATATCTTTCTTTCCTATGGTATAGATTACCTAGTATAAAAAATAACTTCAATAACACTCATTGACTGAAAATGTGAGATGCATAAGTGACAGGAGGCCAAGACCTTGGAAAAACAGATGATACGTCCAAAAATAACTTCACTCTTATATTTGTGCATTATACCATAATCTAAGTGTAGAAAAAAAGTAACAGTCCTGAAGTCCTAACCTGTACCTACAGAAAAAATCCCATCATGTATGTGTGTTTATGTATGTAAGCGTGTACCTATGTACATCTATAAAGGGTGGCTCACAAATTACACAGTGGAAACTACTGATACTGAAAATGAAGAGCAGTGGAAAATCCACCCCCAATTTGCATTAACGCAATACCAGAGTTTGTCACAGGAAACAGAGCACAGAATGCCTATGGCATCTAATGTATTTACCATGGGGTAATCATTTTTGCAGTCACATGACAAAATGTCAAATCTGTTCTGTTTTATTCTGTTTTGTACCAAATATAAATAAGATATAATAAATATAACAGTATTCTCCAAAATAACTGTTGGACAATACTACAAAAGTAGGTTGATTCTGTCCTATAAGTAAAATATAAAAGATATTCCACTACAGCAGGATGAACTTTATATGTATCTAAAGATACAAATGTCACACCTAAATGTTTCCACCAAAGTAATTCCTGTATACCTCAGCTGATGAATTTGCCAGTCACACAGCAGTTTGACTGTAGTTCTCTGTAAGAGTGCCAAAAAAGACTGCTGAATAATCGATGTAGTGTATGAATTCACAGGCTCTTTTTCAGGGTGAAATCTCCACACAGAAAATGGTTAGGGAGATGTTTCTTTGCACAAAGAAAACAAAAAGTACTAAGTCCTGCTCTTATGCTATTTTGCTCACATATTTGTAGTAAAGGAAATGCAGGGAAGAGAATGCTTAATTGAGATTTTACTCTTTATCCAGTCAATTAAGAAACATAATTATAGTGCCAAAGGTGCATGAAGAGACAAACTATTGCTGCTGCCTCCTTTTCCTCGCGTTCTCTGATTTTCTTCTGTGACTAAAAACTTACAGTTGCATATGTGGATACAGATCAAATTGTAACACTCTACTAGTGATGTCACAGTGATCTGTTAGAAAGAAAACTGTTACATGAAAAATAGCTGAACTCAAAGATGTTTGACTACATTTTTACTGACTAATATAAAATGGAAAATAAAATCCATGCTATTAACTAAATTTTCAAGGTATTTTAGCTGAAATCATTTTGAAGAATTGTACAAACTATTAAGTTTATATATAAACTATAAGTCTAGAAAATACTATTATAGAACATTTGACTGTTTTGTGTATTATTTGGATCAAAAGTCATCTTCAAATAATTTAATGAAAGATAGTGGATTAACCAAAGAGAAAAAGATTGGTAAGGAAGTTAAAGAAAACCTTTTAGAAATATAAAAGTAGTTTCATTTATAACATTATGATTCCATATAAAGATACTTCGCACTTCGAATTTTATTTTGCCTTTTATCTATAAACCACTGTAATGCATCAAAACTGTTGAATAGGTTTAAGTCAAGGATGTTCAATCTTCAGTGTAAATAAAATAAGCTGCTTTTATAGTTACATGACCAAAAAGACTATTTATTTATTCATAATTTCAAAATTACTTACAATTAGCCTGTTTCTTTCAATAATTCCTTTCCACTTTCTGCTATTCATACAGTAGCTTCAGGTCTCTCTAGCTACAAGCTATTACTAGGGCATTTACATGGAATCAGTAACTCACAGTATTTGCCTGAATAAAAGACAAATATCCTATATGTACTAAGTGATAATAGCTACTGAACAGTTAATATCATTTACAGACCTGTGACATTTTTGCCATTGAAATCCCATAAATGGTTATTCCTTTTAGTATTGTTAGCTATTTTGAAGGAAGGCAGTTGCTGATGGAGGGAAACAGATCTACTTAACAGCTTTAACAGCTTCTTTCTGATAAGCCTGTCAATGCTATTAAAACAAACAACAAGAAAAAAAAAAAAACAGGAAAAAAAAAAGTTGTAGGAAAAGAGTCATCCTCAAATTTTACATTTTACATCATTAAATATAAAGGCCTCCTCTCCTGGTTGAAAGAAATCAGCAAACAAGGAAGCATTAAGACATGAAAAGTTGTTCTGCTATGGAGTAGACACAAGAAGAATAAATCCTATTTCCTGACTTCATAAAAAGTGAAAGAGTTATGTTAGGGAGTGATCTGTTACTGGAAAACTGGAGAAAATAAAATAAAAGAAATAAAATAAAAAATAAAATATGATGCTCAGTGTCAAAAAATCTTCCTAAATGACTGTGGTGAATGCATCTTTCTTTGAACCAAAATTAAAAAGTGAATGAAGAAACATTTACGAAACTGCATGGCTATAAAAAGGCACTAGACATAATTTCAGAAAACTGACTTGTGACTGTTTAAGCTTCTAGCCATTGCAAGTAATCAAAGTAAGCAATATGATTCATTATAATTCTAGACTGGAAACTATTATTGTCAAATTTAAGCCATCCAGGTTAGTATCTGATGCAAGTTATCTATGCTTTTTTCCGTCATCCACATGAACCAGCACTGTGGCCAGGTGGCCAAGGCCATTATCATCCTGGCTTGTATCAGAAATAGAGTGGCCAGCAGGACTAGGGAAGTGATCGTCCCTCTGTAATCGTCACTGGTGAGACTCCACCTTGAGTAGCATGTTCAGTTTTCAGTCCCTCCTTACAAGAAAGGTATTTAGTTGCTGGAATATGTTCAGAGAAAAGCAACAAAGCTGGTGAAGGAACTAGAAAACAAGGCATATGAGGAGTGTCTGAGGGTACTGGGGTTGTTTAGTCTCGAGTAAAGAAGGCTAAAGGTAGACCTCATTACACTCTACAAACCATCTGAAAGGAGGTTGTAGAGAGCACAGTGTCAGTCTCTTTTCTCAGGTGACAAGTGATAGGACAAGAACATCCTCAAACTGCACCAGAAGAGGTGTAGATTAGCTATGAGAAAGAATTTATTCACAGGAAGGCTGGCTAGGCATTGGAACTACCCTCTCTTCCCCTAAATTTTACAAAATTATTAACTTTGATGCCTTGTAAAGGACTGTGTTGGACAGGTCTGGATAGAGACAATTCTAATAGCACCAGCTGTAATTACAAGATACTACTTAAATTATAATTATATTTATACTGTTTGTATAATATATCATCTTCTCTAGGCTTGTCCCCCTCCCCCATTTTATTTGGTGAAGAATGTTCTCAGATGTTAATTGCTACCAGATAGAAATATTTTTTTTTCTGTATTTTTTGGGTGAATTAGAAAGAAGAAATATGTTATATTACAATATCAATGGTGAATATTTTCAGTTATTAAATGAATTATAGATGCTGAATTGTGTAGGAACAGTTGATAAAAAATAAATATAAAATTTTAAGAAAAGATGAACTCAAAATCTCTTTCTACAAAGTGAATTAGCAATTAAGGAAATAATATAAACAGTCAAGCAGTCAGGGTCTTCAAAGGGTTTGAATTCCTTCGAAAGAAATGCTACTAAACTACAACAGATATTGTAAAAGCACCAATAATCCAGTTAAATACTCATACTCTCTTTCACAAAATGGCAAGAGGAAAGTAAAAGCACATACCTCCCCTGTGTGAGCTTTCTGTTTTTTAATTACACTGCAGCTAAAGTACACAGACACCATCTGTTTCACTCAGACAACATTATAGATTCAAAGAAAGTACATGGAAGATTAAAACAAAATGACGTAGAATTTCTTTTTCCTCCCTCTCCTCAAATATAATTCTTTCCTGGTTAGTAAAATAGTATGGCCAGAGGCCTGTGCAGGCATTCAGAGGGACCTGGACAGTCTGGAGGGTTGGGCCGAGAAGAACCTCATGAATTTCAACAAGGGCAAGTGCACCTGGGGAGGTCCTGCACCTAGGGAAGAATAACCGCATGCACTAGTACAGGCTAGGGGGTGACCTGCTGGAGTGCAGCTCTGCAGAAAGGGGCCTAGGGGTTGTTGTGAACAACAAATTAACCATGAGCTAGCAGTGTGGCCTTGTGGACAAGAAAGCCAATGGCATCCTGGCCTGCATCAAGAGGAGTGTGGACAGCAAGTTGAGAGAGGTGATCCTCCCCTTCTACTCAGCTCTGTGGAGGCCACACCTGGAATATTGTGTCCAATTCTGGGCTTCCCAGTACAAGAGGAATGTAGAACTTCTAGAGAGGGTCCAGCATAGAGCCACAAAGACGATTAAGGCATTGGAGTATCTGTTTTATGAGGAAGGACTAAGTGAGATGGGCCTATTTAGCCTAGTGAAGAGGAGATTGAGAGGGGATCTTATCAACCTCTTTAAATACTTGGGGGGACAATCTAAACAGGATGGGGCCAAACTCTTCTCAGTGGTGGCCAGTGATAGGACAAGGGGTGATGGGTATAAATTGAACTGCAGGAGGTTTCATTGCCATCTGAGGAAGAACTTCATTACAGTTCAGGTGACAGAGCACTGAAACAGGCTGCCCAGAGAGGTTGTGGAGTCTCCTTCTTTGGAGATATTCAAAACCCGCCTGGATGCGATCCTGTGTAATATGCTCTAGGTGATCCTGCCTGGCCGGGGGGTTGGACTACATGATCTCTGGAGGTCCCTTCCAACCTCAACCATCCTGTGATTCTGTGAATTAAAAACTTTATTCATGGCTCCAATAAAAGAGAAGAGAAGCACTCTTTCACTACAAGTTAACTATATTTTACTTTGTCCTCTCATTCACACACCTGATTCTTCCTTCAAATCACTGTGTGTGTATCTGCATGCATTTTTCATACACATAGAAAGAATGACGTTAGGGGGAAAAAGGACTTATACAAATATCAAAAACAGAAAGCACAACAATGTTAATAATGCTACCATTAAAAGTATGAGTCTCTGTATCAACCTATATTAGAAACATTGCTTCTGCTAGACAAAATGATATTATGAGATGAGATCTTGCTATACTTGAAAAATATATATACTTCATTGATCAGCAGTGAGGTCAAAATGGACCTTATTTAATGATTTCTTCCATTTCAACATGAAAAGTGTCTAAAAAGATTTAATAACAGTTAAATAAGTGTTTAGGTTTGTCACCATGCTGCCAGTTTGATTAATCCAATAAGATGAAAGAAATAGTGCTAGAAGACAAAAAGGACGCTACTGTTCCTGCAGTGCTATTTCCTGTTTCATCCTATACAAGTGCAACAGGAATTAAAATTTTGTACATATGTCTCTGAAAGCAGAAACTCTTATTGATTAGAAAAGGATGAAGTCATTAACATGCTTACAACACCTCCTTTGTGAAAAACGCTAGTCATAATTATAGTATTCCTATGCTTTCCCAGCTGGTCTTGAAATAAAGCCAAATTAGTAAGTGACATGGATTTTTATTTATTCATTTTAGATAAAAACATAGCTTTAGAACAAATCTGATAGTTTGGACCAGCTCTTTCCCTACTGAAGTTAGAAATGGTGTCACCAATTTCAGCATAATAATAAATAAATCCATCAACTTACTTGAAAACTGTATGGCAAACCCAGATTTGCTGATATAAAAATCTGTGTCAAATTGGATAGTTACTATGTTGAGTGTACTGTGAATGCCTTCGGGAACAAGAGATCCACTAATTTCCTTGAGTAACATCTCGTTCTCAGGTGGTCCATCCCAAACTCGTAGAATATCATGTGATGCCTCAGTATCAAATGCAAGAAACTGAAGGCTGTAAGAACACCATGATTTTATTGTCATTTTCACATTATTTAACAATGTATCTTTAGCAAAACGAAAACAACTAAGAAAGCAAATAAACTTTGATTTCCAAGTTTAATTTTTTTCACAATATTTTTATATCTTTATCATTGGATGCATAAAAGATAAAAACAGAAATATATTTGAAAGCTAAATTCTTTTGCAACTAGTATTTGACTTTTGTGAACCATGAAATGAATACATATTGCTTTAGCCATTCAAGTAATATATAAGCATCCACAGACTTTTCAGATTTTTTTTTTCTTAAAACAGTATTATGAACTGCATAATTTCATTCTCATTATTATTATTGTTTTTAAACCAGATTTCCAATTAATATTTTGTATATATCTTTGCAAATATTAACAAAAAAAAAAAAGCAAGTAATTTTAAGGTCTGATCTTCATCAGACAACATTTATTGAAAAATAGTTTCAACACAAGACTACGTATCGAAGCTTAGAATAAGAAAAATACTGTTCCTGAGCTGCATCTTAAGTCCTAAATCCCTTTCTTCCTCAGCTATACAGGCAAGATTGCTTATTATATAAACAAAAAGATTTGTTATAATTGTAAGATTCATTTTCAGTACCTGACAATATTTCCTGGGTCTACTTCAATCACCCACATGCAACGCAGATTATTATCATAGGGAAAGGGATAGCCAGGAGATAAGATTCTTCCTGATGATTCTCCTTTAAAACGCCCTCCACATTCAGCTGATGAAAACACCATTACATAATGTTACTGATAGCTTTCTATGTGAGCAATCAATGATAAGATCTACTCCCTTGCTAAATAAGTAACACAGCTGAAACACAACACACCTGACTGTATATCCCAAGATTGTATGACAACATATAAGATCTTCAAGTACTTTGAGAAACAAACCTGTAAATGTGTTTCTACTTGAGTATTTTTGTATTTTCCTTTCATATCTATGTTCTTTCTAATAATTTTGGACACACAATAATTAAAAAGTATACCACGTTTAATGAAAGAAACAAGGATTGTTACTTAAAAAGAGAAACAAACAAAACCACAAGAACACAATGTCACTCTAAAACAGTCAGATAAAATTAATAAAACTGCAAAGGAATAAGTAGGAAATAAAAAAAAAAAAAAAGGAAAAAAGAAGAGAGAAAACATACTAAATTAAAGCAGGCTATTCAGAGAGAAAATCAGACTTTCAGTTTAAAAAAAAAAAAAGAAAAAAAAAAGTAAGACTTCTTACCTGAGACTTGTTCTCATAGTGAAGCTATAATATTTCTTAGAGGATAATAGATGGTAAGTAGATCCCTGTTAGTTGGCATCAGCCAGCCAATTAATAAGCAAAATTTTATCATAATCTAGATACCTAATCTATGATATTTTTATTTTATTTTTTAATCCCTTAGTCCTTTAAAGTTTTCTTATTCCCCCTTCCTTCCTTTTAAAAGTTCCTCTAATGCTTTCTCTCTTGTGAAGTCCAAAGCCAAAATACTGTTTTGATTAGATCTCTCTGGATAGTTCAACTGCAGTTTTATTTTGATTTAGTATCACCTAAAATATTTAGTTGACACATTTATTATGATTTGTGAATTTCCTGATAAAATATAATTGAAATCATACTCTTGAAGGATTTTCCTGAAATAATAAAAACATTTTTTTAGAGACAGGTGGCTTTTCATATCTTTTTAAACATTCTGCCAATCTGTTAATTCCTAAAATCTTTTAAAAATAATTAAAAATAAAATAGTAGTTATTCAACTCATATGGTAGGATAGTCTATTATTCTTCCAATGGGGTAAGGATATAAATAAATTACACAATAAAGAAAAAAGTGTTCATTGGCAAATAATGAAATAAAAAATTAATTACATTTTGTCCAGGACCATCGAACAATGGTAAATTTATAAATTCTAATTTTCACAGAGGATTACTGGTTTGTTTTTTATTTGGATTTTAGAAGGTCCCTCTCTCCCCAGTGGTTTATTTCCTCCTCTTCAGCAAGTTACAGCTCCCTAGTTTTGCTGGTTGCTGACTCAGCCATGACAGTAGTGACTTCTCAGAAAGCAGAATCCTCACAGGTGGCAGTGAGAAGTAACAGAGCAAAACACCTTTTATCTTCCTTCTCCAGTTTGCTCACTGTGAAGACAATCCTAATTAAGAATCTTAATTCTCTCAGAATGTCAATTTTAGAGATTCAAGGATTTCAAGTTAAAGGAGATATTTAGTAATCTTTATATCTTCTTGCAAATTCAGTGGATAGTACTCTGTACTATGTTCACTATGTTTAAGATTTATGATTACTAGAACTGTTTTTTTTTTTTTTTTTAAGTGTAGTTGTGCCTCATGTTTTGTGATTTTGCATCACACATGGTACTGTGAACTGGATGGATAAGTAACTTCTTTTAACATCAGACTACATAGATGTGTTCAGAATAACATTAATTTAAAACTGAACAAATTTACACTATAGAGCAGTTCACATTCTAAACAGGTTCATCTACACAAAACATTTAAGACTAATTATAATGCAGTTTTCACAAAGAGTCTGGTGACAGCGCAAAAGATGGTTGCTTAATTTCTTTAATTTTTTAAAAGATGGTGATCTGAGTTGGACAGTGAATCAGTATTAAAATGAAAAAGAATATGAAGACCATCAGGATGTGCAGCATATCATCATTTTTAACAGAGGACGAGCCTCACCTGTGGATTTCAGTTTACTGAATTTTTTTGTTAGTTTATACCAATTCTAAATCTGATTCACTTCGTAATCCAAAGGTGGCCAAACTTTTCAGTTATATGCATCTATGTTGGAGAGGGCCAGCTGAATAATTAAATCCCAAGACAATTTGTATTAGTCATTTTCGGACCTTCTTCCAAACTTCCTTCTTCCAAACGGACAACAGTGTTTATCTCTTAACCATGAGCTGTTCTAGAGATCCCCTTCCTGTAGCCCTTCTAGATGTAAATATATATGATGTTTTGAATATTTGCTTAGAATATAAGGATGCTGAATCTCCCACAGTTGGTGAAAATAGTGCACAGTACACAAATAGATCATTAATCATTAGAAACGTGAATAGCCTTAGGCAGATTTACCTTGATCTGTTTTAAAATTAAGCAAGAACCCATTTATTTGTGTTACTAAGGTGATATATCCTATGATTTTTAATGTTTAGTAATAGAACTGAAAATATTATTTATTGCTGAAACTTTCATTTTCAACTTTCTTGGACCATCACATTTTATCTTTTATATATATATATATATATATATTTTAACTTCCATCATATGTTCTCTCTATGCCTCCTAGTTGCTGCTTGCACTTTCCAGTGCCATGCTTTCCTCCTAATTCTACTGTTTCAAATATTCCAAATAATGTAGAAATTAGTTATCATTGGGAATATTCAAAGGCTTATCACAAATTTGGGACTTAAGCATTTATTCTTTAATAACTACTTTCAGAGAACTGTTCGGTTCTTGTTTGTTGTATATATATGTTGTTTTATCAGCTTTATCTCTTGATAAAGATATGCCAAAATACATTGTTTTCTGTCAAACTTAAATCTGAGAACAAAATGCATCTCATCCCTTGCTTCCCCTATTCACTCATTCCTCATTTCCTCTAAAAGATGATGAGAAAAAAAAAAAGAAGAAAATTACTAGAGTAGTTTAGTCTTATGTTATTTTTGCTTTCTCAAGAAAAGAATTGTAGGTACCCGCACAACTTATAGTTACTGTAATACTGTAATAAAGTGTATAATAATGTGTTGTTATTCATCACAGCAACATTACAGAAGTGATAAAAATACAATATGCCTCCATAGATCTTAGTATCTTTATGTTTTTATTTTAATTTATTTTGTAATATTTATATGTTAATATATGAAAAGCTTTTTCTAGTGTAATGTTATTTAGATACAGTTAGGGAAAACTAATTTTATAACCCATCGTTAAAATTATATGGTCCTGATTAAGCTTTTTATGTCATCTATTTGCTGACTTTAACAAGACATTTACATATTAGAAATTTCATTATGCATGTTTAATGATTATTTTTTTTTTCTTTCTTTCTTTCCTTTTTTAACCCCAAAAAAGGTAGCACCACTCACATAGACTTAGGTAAGGTCTAGTTAAATAGATCTGCCAAGGTGCATGTATATTCATGTTTTCGCAAAACATAAGAGTATTTTTTTTTACTTTTTTATATTCAGATAGCAGTTTAAGTAAAGAAAGAAAGTAAAAAATAAAAAAATAAAAAAGTATACTACCAATACATGACGGCAGAGGATAGTCCCATGCCCTTCTTTCTCCAGTCATACACTTTAGAAGGCTACTTCCATGGAGTGTGTAACCTGGATTACATCCATAAATTATAGTGCTTCCAGCAAAATGACCTTGGTCACTGATTTTATATCCAAACTGTGGCACACCAGGGTCTTCACAATGTGATAGCTCAAAACCTGCAGTAGGAATAACAAATTGTAGTTAAAAAATCAAACATAAATACATTGATGAAAAATATGATTTTCTGTTTTCTAGCAGAAATCAAGTATTTTAGAATTCAGGCAGCAATATATTTAAGGTTTCTTTTCTGTTTCTAAATAGTCTAAGTAGGATAATTGTCTATACCCCTCTGTCATACTTGAGAGTATAACTATTACCCTCAAGTTGAGCCTGCCAACCAAAGTGTTGTAACGTTTTTTTCTAAAAGCTCAGTTAAAGACTGAGGAGGGAATTCATGATAATTATCAATCAGTTCTGAAATGATATTATAATTTATAAAACGGTAGTTAAAATGACTGCCTGTTTATTTTGATGACATTCTAGTTTGTGAATGGACATTTATAGGCTCATAAACAAGCCTTCAAAGGAGATTTGTTATTGCGCACATTAACACCAGTGGCAGAATAGCACCTATGGCACCAAAGAAATAGTTGCATTCATAAATCCCTACCCTAATCCTGCTTTCAATAGTTTGTAAATTTAATCACTAAATGCAGGAGGCAACGATGATGATGATGATAGAGTGGATTCAAGCCAAAGATTCGGACACTTTAGAGAATTAAAGCTGTGGAGCAAGACCTAGATTGACCGAAACATTATACATAAGTATAACATTATGGGGAAACATATGGGGAGACATAACCTATTATTTGGGCAAAAGACTCTCTACTCCAAATAAGTTTCCTGTTATTAACTGAGAAGCAGTTCAAAACCTCTTTGTTCAAAAACAAATATATTTTAACAATATCATGCAGCTCAAACTGAGTGTAGCTAAAAAAGACACTTTGTGTCAGTTTGACATTCCTTTATGTAGCTGACATGGGAGCGAACGAAGGGCTTTTCATATCTGCCTTGTTAATTGAAATCATTTACACAGTATTTGTCCAGCTGGCCAACAGTTGGTACAGTTGGTAGCCTTTCATCATCTCTCCTCAGGTACTGAATCATTACTACTGATTGATTGAAAAAAAGTTCAGTATTTTATTTTACACACAAAATGGTTCAGGTTGGATACGGCTGTTTGCTCACATGAGGAAAAAAGTAGGTCAAATGCTATATCTTCACAGTTCTTCCTTCAGCTCATTTCATGTCTCACTGAAAATGGCTTACCTCCTGAAGAGCCTCCACAACCTCTGAGCTGAACTTTTATCAGTCCTAGCTGAGATATTGTTTCCCAGTATAGACCACACTGCAGAATCTCTAGAAGAGGCTAATGTGAAGCCCATGTGAAGAACCTTTTCTATATTGCCAAACTATATACTTATTGACCAGTTAGAATTTCCTGTTTTCTAAGAGAAAATGTTGATCATAGTGCGTGAAAAGAAGTTAAAATGTCTTGATCCCTGAGATGTCCTCATATCTGGACAGCCTACTTATAGATAAAGCACAAAAGTAGTCTTTTTGATTGATCACTTCCTTCTTAAGGTTGAGGAGAAAACAAACAAACAAACAAACAAACAACAACAACAAAAACCCACATGTAATTCCATTGCCTAAGCATAGGTACTAGCAGTGTTTCAGGAGCCCCAAGTGTAGGAACTACTGGAGAGAGTCCAGTGAAGGACCCCTGAGATGATTAATGGACTAGAGCATATCTCAGATGAGGAAAGGTTGAGATAGCTGGGGCTATTCATCCTGGAGGAGAGAAGGCCCAGGGGGTCTTTAGCCATGTGTATAAATCTAAAGAGAAGGAATATAAAAGAATTGGAACATACTTTGTATGTATGGGATTAAGTTTTTTTCATTGTGGTAATTTTTTTCATATGGTGCTGTGGTGTAGGTTTACCAAACTGGTGTTGATAGTATACCAAATCTTTCTGCAATTGCTAAGCATGGAGGCCTTCTCTGTTCCTCACTCTGCCCCACCATGGAGTAAGCTGAGGGTGGGCAAGAAGTTGGGAGGGGTACAGCCAGGACAGCTGAACCCAACTGACCAAAGACATATTCCATTCCACATAGTGTAATACTGAGCAATAAAGGTATTTTTTATAATCTTTCCAAAGAGGTCACTGTTTAGAGACTGGCTGGGAACTGGTCTGTTTGTGGGAGGTGATGAGTGAAATACCTTTACACTGCTTTTTGTTTTTCTCTTTCCTATACAACTCACTCCAAAAGTTTTTCTCACTTCTGCTCCTCCAGTTCTGTCCTATGTCAACCATTCTGTAATACTTTTGTACCAATATTAGGTGGGCAATATTACAATTAATGAAGGGAGTGCAACTGTGATAATCAATTCCATGCTATCTGATCTCTTCTGTTAAGGGGAGTATTTGTGAAGTAAGTTATTCATCCTATTTAATTTAGGATGTCTAAGAAACTAGCATGTATCCCATGCAGTTTCCCAGTGAAGTACATATTTACAAAAGAAGGTTCAGCACAGTTCAGACTAACAACTATTCATTCAGGCTAGGAAAGTATATTCTATGAAAACACTAAGAATGCATCAGTAAGTATGCAAAAGACAGGAAATGTTAATTATAACATTGAATTTACCTATATAAATAAGATAAAATGAAATATTGTGACACTAGCATAGTGACACAACACCGAAGAGACCTATTTTTAATCATACAGTACAGTTCTATAATATCAGAGGCATATTTACATGGCATATTACATGGCATATTTAAACAACTTTGACCTCAAAAATAATTACATACCTTTGCAGTATCTTGAAATATTTTACTTTCACTCTGCTAGACTTAAAATAGTTTTATGAGAATTAGTTTTAAAAGAATGACAGAGATGTTTTTGAAACAAAATATTTTGAACAGGTGAAAATGAATGACAGAGGAAGAAAGAAGGATTATGACATAGAATTGCCTCATAAGACTGTTCTGCATGCTAAAACCTGTTTTATATAGGTGAAGGATAATTCAGTAATGAAAAAATTATACATAAAAGAAGTCACATACACCATGTGCCAATAGACACATGTAACTATTGCCATGTGATAAACAAGGTGAATATAGCTGTTTCCTGTATACACTCTAAGCCAGAGATCTGAAAAGATTTAACCTCTTCTAATCTCTAGAGTTTAATTTTGTCAATTGACATAGAGATAAAAAAGATTTGTTTGGAAAGTTTCTTAATCCTTTGGGTTCCAAACTGGACTGTTTTAAACAATAATCCAAACTCAGAAATTGCTAGTCTAATGCTAAGTTTGTATTGTATATGAGACTTAAAATATAGAATTTATTTTACATATAAAAAGTCTTTATGAAACATTAGTTTTCAAATTTAAAACTACTCACCTGCTTAAATACTTTTATGTGCTCGTACCCTTACTTGAAAATTATCCTACTGTTTCCTTACTATTTCCAAGACTGAAAAAAATTTCAAAATAGCCCTCCAGAAAAACACAGAGATTTAAGTATCATACTAGACAAAGCACTCTGTTTAACATCTTTATCAATGACGGACAGCGAGATCGAGTGCACCCTCAGCAAGTTTCCTGATAACGCCAAGCTGTGTGGTGCGGTTGACGTGGTAGAGGGAAGCAATGCCATCCAGAGGGACCTGGACAGGCTTCAGAGGTGGGCCTGTACAAACCTCATGAAGTTCAACAAGGCCAAACGTAAAGTCCTGCACCTGGGCTGGGGTAATCCCAAGCACATATACAGGCTGGGCAGAGAATGGGTTGAGAGCAGCTCTGAGGAGAAGAACCTGGGGGTGTTGGTGGATGAGAAGCTCAACATGAGCCAACAATGTGTGCTTGCAGCCCAGAATGGCAACTGTATCCTAGGCTGCAACAAAAGAAGCAGGGACAGCAGGTTAAGGAAGGTGATTCTCCACCTCTGTCTTGCTCTCGTAAGTCCCAATCCCAGCTCTGGGGCTCCCAGCACGTGAATGACTTAGACATATTATAAGGAGTCCAGAGGAGGGCTACAAAGATGATCAAGGAGCTGGAGTACCTCTCCTATAACTGGGGTAGTTAGGGTTTTTAAGCCTGCAGAAGAGAAGGATCTGTGGAGACCTTATAGTAGTCTTCCAGTACCTTAAGGGGGCCTACAGGAAAGCAGGAGAGGGACTCTTTGTCAAGGAGTGGAGGAGATAAGGTAACATTTTTAAACTGAAAGAGGATGGATTTAGATTAGATATTATGAAGAAATTCTTCACTCAGAGAGTGGTGAAGCACTGGAACAGATTGCCAAGAGAAGTTGTGGATGCCCCATCCCTGGAAGCGTCCAAGGCCAGGTTGGATGGGTCTTTGAGCAACCTCATCTGGGTATCCCTGTCCATGGCAGAGGGTTGGAATTAGATGATCTTTAAGGTCTCTTTCAGTACAAACCATTCTATGATTCTATAATTCTGTGATACCCTCAAAGCAAGATTTTAGTATGTTGTTTACAGGAGTTTTTGAGACAAAATTATAAAAGTAGTTTATTTTGATGAGTGAAGTGTGATTTGCTGTTGATTTTATCATTTGACTTTGGACTGCATTTTTATCTTATGAATTTTCATTCCTTCAAAATCGTAAATCTGTTATTATTTTCTCAAGTACTTACTGGTATACACAAGTTGAAAACCTTCATCAGTGCCCTCCATGTCTGAGTTAAATTCCAACCATAAATGATTTGAAGTACTACTTAGTGTCAGTCCTCTTAATGATGCGCCAGTATATGCACCCAGCAGGTGAGCAGTATTGTCTTTGCCATCATAGATCTGTAAAATAAATATGACATTTACAGTTACTAAAAAAATAAATGCTTATATTTGATTTCCAAAATAACTTGGTACATTTCAATTAAGTGGGAGGATAGTTCTGCCAGGGGAGATATATTGCTAGTCAATCCAGAGTACTCTTCAGATATGCTGTTTGCCTCTGTTCAATTAAGTTGATTTAATTGTGGTTATTTTTCAAATGCACAATTTGAAATATGTCAGTTTTTTTTGTTGTTGTTTTGTTTTTTGGTTAAAAATAAAAGTGGGCAGAGTTGCCATATCAGCTCAATGTTTTTGAACATCTGTGTTTTCTCTTACGCCGCCAATACTGTAGTGCTAGTCACAGACTTTCAGCAAACAACTGTTTTGTGTTTTTTGTGTATGCCTCAAGTCACTGAGATGGCCCAACAGAAAAGCTAGCACCTCCCCAGTTTTGACTTATAAAATAAATTTTTCTTTTTCTTTTTCCTGTGTAAAGAGAGAGGTTTAAATACAACTAGAAAGTAAAAGGAGACTAGGAAATAAGAATAAAATAAATAGTATAACTGCTTCTGTAATTTTAAAGAGTAATGTAATATATATGTAAATTGGAATACAGAACATTTATTATTTGTTTTTCTTCAAGAGTTGAAATGGAAAGTTCTATCAGACTACTAAATATATAAAACAATCTTTTAATAATACTTAGTAAATTTCCTCACAAGTTTTGTTGCTCTAAAACATCACTGGTCATTGCATTCCTGTAATTCTTTATAATAGTTAAGCTATAATTTAACAGTGGTTGCTAACCCAAGCACTATATCTTGTAGGACTTGTTTATTGACTTCTATAATCACTAAAACTTTGAAAAATGGGCATTAAGAAAAACTCTTGCAAATCTAAAATCTGAACTCTAAATAAATTTCAAGTTGCAATACAGGGAGGTTATAAAGCTTTTCTAAATAAACATGGAATTGTCTCCAGTTCTAAATAAGATCTAATTGTATTAATTTGAAATGTAATTAAAGCTTGCATTTGTAAACAGGAATTTATACCAGAATAAAATCAAAACAAATACACCAGCAATAGTAGTAAGGCAACAAAGTGAATATAAACTATGATTTCTGTTCCCCATCTGTCAGACTTGTACACTTAAGTTCTCTTTTGCAGAAATTCTCATGTCTAGCAAAAAGAAAGACTTTTTATTTAATGATATGCTAAAATAAAACAAATCAAGCCATTTTTAGCCACCTCTAATCAATAAGTAATTGTACAGCAGTTTAAGAAGCACTGCCAAATGACTTGGCTTCATTCCTTGGTTTTACTGAAAGAAGCAAATAAATTCCAAAGGAATATCACACTTAAATGCTAATGTCTTTACATGGAGCAAAAAATAAGAAATTAAAGCAAAACAAGGTACAATTAATGGTTATCAAGTAGAAAGTACTTTAAAAATATATAATAACATTAATATGGATATCTTGCATAATTTTATTTAAAGCTTCTTTAAAACTCAAGTGAGATAAGTAGTCAAACAGGACCAGAAAAAAGCAACAGAAAATTACTTCTGAAATGGACTTTGTTCTGTTTCAGAAACTGAAAGAAGGTCAATTCCAGGAGAATTACTGCTATCCTGCAGTGATATTTACTTTATGACAGACTTAAAGAAAACTCAGCTTGTATTTGATGCTCTTTCTCCTAATCGCACCAAGCTACTTATTAACTAACAACACCCAAGGATTCAGGATTTATTTTATTTTTAAACACGGCATAACAGTAATCCATTTTTGGCCATGTGTGTGAATCAATAAATTAATCAAAAGAAGCTATTAATAAGATCATGGAATCATAGAATCATAAAATATTCCAAGTTAGAAGGGTCCCACAAAGGTAATCGAGCCTAACTTCTGGCTCCACACAGGACCACCCAAAAATCAGCCCCACATGTCTGAGAGTGTTGTCCAAATGCTTCTTGAATTCCAGCAGGCTCAGTGCTATGACCACTTCTCTGGGGAGCCTGTTCCAGTGCCTGATCACCCTCTCACCTTTCCCTAATACCCAACCTGAACCTCCCCTGTCCCAGCTCCATGACATTCCCTCAGGTCCTACCACTGGTCACCAGAGAGCAGAGATCAGCGCCTGCCTCTCTGCTCTCCCTGGTGATGAAGCTGTAGGCTGAAGTGAGGTCGCCCCTATATTCTCTTCTCTAAGCTGAACAAACCAAGTGACCTCAGCTGCTACTCATAAATCTTGCCGTGTAGACTTTTCGTCATCTTTGTTGCCCTCCTTTGGACACAATCTAATAGTTTTATATCATTCTTATATCGTGGCTCCCAAAACTGCACACACTATTCAAGATGAGGCCAAACCAGTGCAGTTACACGAACTATTCTTAAAGGCTTGCCAGAACTTCCCAGAAGACACTTCATGATACAAATTTTCTTCACATTAGTTTCCCCACACATACTCTATTGCAAATTTTGTTAGCTGTACTACCATATTAAACCTTTCCCTTTGACACTGTTTATTGTGAACACTGGAATTTCTTCAGTGTTAACAGTAATTCTGCTTTATGGACTAACTAGATGCCTCACTCTAAAATATCTCCAAGCCTATGTCATTTCAATGAAGGAACAAAAATTAAAGTACTCTAACACTTCTGAAACTCTCATTCTTTGTATAGGAGAAATACTTTTAGGTGAGGGAGAGATGTGATTCATTTGAATATGAAATTTAGCCTTTTTTTTTTCTGACTTTTAAATATCCAAAGTAACATATATGCCTCTTCTTGTGACAGTAGGAGCTCCTTTAGTACAATAAATGGATGCATTTTTGCAGTATAATTCTTTATTTAAGTCACATTGTCTTTCTTACAATTCATTCAATTACTCCGAACTAAATACAGATTTCTAGACCTAATTTAAATGATATCATTTATGCATTATATTCCAAATCTACCACTTTTAATAGCGTATTTAAGTTGCAAAGAAAGTCATAGCAGCCTGCATTCTTCTGAGATTTGCAGACCCAGCATTGTCTTTCCAACCTTCCTAACATAGATGGGCATTTTGTTTAGGATTTTGAATGAGTTAGTAATTCAGCATCAGAATTTGATCCAGAGGAAAATCTGATTATCTGGGGATTAAGATAGCATTATTATCTTATTTTTAATATAGGAACATTCATTTTCATTGGCCTTACCAGCACTTTGGGGTTTGCATCACTTGGATAATGTATGGCCCAGAATAATCATTACAAAATATGAGTTCATTGGTTGTATTTTCCAATGTCATCCTGTAGCACTAATGCAAAGATAATTGATCCATGACTGTATAATGCATGAATAACCCAATAACAAGCCTTTCAGAAAACAGAGGTCCAGATTTATCAGGTATTTAAAGGCCTGATTTGTTAAATGATTAATTCATACAGATGAGCAAAAGCACAGAAAAAAATGCATTATTATTCCTAATATCATAATGCTACTTTGAAATATTACAGAGGAGGATGCTAGCAGGGAACTATGTCTATATAAATGTAATTTGAACTGAGAGATGTACAGTTTATTTGGGGGGAGGAGGAAGGAGGGCATTTTTTTATGCTTTCCAGGGACTCCATTATAAATAAATTTAAAATGGAAATTAATGTGTTTTTTTTATTATTATTATTTTTTTTCTACCAGCTTATTTTACCTTACTGTGTAAAATTTTACCAATGGAATAGTATAGAGTGAATTTATTACATTTGTGCATTTTAATCAACTTTTTTGAGGCTTGCCATAGAAACATAAAAGGCATATGGATATGAAGATCTGTGCATTTATAAAGAGAAGAAACAACATAAAATCAGCAGCTCAGAGCTGAGGTTGTCAACACCTTGTCAAATATATCATATCACATGCAAATGGAAGCACTAATATAAAGACAGAATAGGGCCCATATGTTTCGACTTTTTCCACTTTTGCATTTATTACCTATTTCATACTCATGTTTTCAGTATGATATTGCTAAGAGGATTATGATAGCACACGTGGAAATTCTTAAAAAACAAATTAGAAAAAAATATACAAACATTACCTCCCTTTAAAGTCTTTGCATAAAATCCTTCAAAAACTGAATGGTGCACACATTTCCAAGCTATCCCACAGGCTAGAGAGCAAACAAATGCAGTAAAACTGAATTATACAAATTGTGCAGGCACACAAAATAAGAGTGCTGAGCCAAACACTGGGGAAATTAAAATAAATATATAAATAACAATGCCAGTTCCTCTCTGTGGTTTACTGATACTGTTCCCTGCCTGTTGCTGCACAGTGTTTTGAAAGAAGTTAAAAGACAGACTCTTTCATTGCAGTATCAAAAATAATTCTTGAAGTTATTTTTTCCTTTGAGGTACAATCCCATCTGGCACATCAGCTCTCACTCTACATTTTGCCAAGCAAAAGCACATCACATGATCAAGGACAGTGAAAGCTGTCATTCACCGTAGAGGTCTCTGTGTGTGCTTAACCTTTCTCTCGCTGCTGCGTGTCATCTGCCATCTATGAAATGTAATGACATGCTGTTATACAAATTTTCAGAAGAACAAAATTATATTCAAAAACAAGGGCATTGTAGCATTATAATAATAATAATTATTATGCTTTCATTAGGATTTTTATATAGTGTTCTTCATGTTTAACTGTGGACTGCTTCTTTTTCTCCAATAGATATAACACCCAATTAGACAAAACTCTAGACTTACCATGAAACATTTTTCATCTAAAATGTTTCATCTTTTTTCAACACCTAAAATGTTGATTCTTGACACTATATCTTTCTGCCTAACTCCTTAAGATCTTATTTCTTAGTGTCATTGCACACAAGATGATTTTCCATTTCTGGCAAAAATGAAACTCCTGAATCAGCGCGTGTTGATTTTGTTTCAAAAAGGGGATGAGTGGGTGGAATCACCCAAATTTTGAGTGGTCTTCAGAAACTTTTAATGAAATGTATGCCATTTATAATATGCTATTATATTGTTATTTATAAAAAAAAAAAAAAAAAAACTTTATTATAAGACATTCTTGGTCAATATATCTACTACAAAGCAACAACAAAAAACACCACCAACAATAAAATAATAATAATAATAATAATAATAATAATAATAATAAATATTTTCTTTCCATTTAAGTTCTCTTCCTTCTCTGGATATATTCAAGACCCGTCTGGACGCCTACCTGGGCAACTTGCTCTAGGGAATCTGCTTTGACCGGCGGGTTGGACCCGATGGTCTCTCAAGGTCCCTTCCAACATCTACAATTCTGTGATTCACACATAGTGTTCCTTTCTTTAGGTTCATTTATGGAACCTGCCTGCATTTTTGTGTTTCGTTTGTTTTTTAAAACATTAACAGAAAACTACTCTCCTCATTAATCAGTACCACACTTTTTTTTTTTAATTTATGTTGAAATCTATTGAAAATAAAGAAAACAATCATAACTGTGTTCAGAATTCAATTTTAATGAGTTGTCTTTCTCCTGCTAAATTAGAAAATCATATTAGCGGATCTTTGACATAAAATAATACTGCCTACTTTCAACTCATTTCAACACAAATAAAGCTTTCACTTACAACAATAAACTATTCAGACAAATAGGATAATGCCAATTCTGTTTCTGTACAAATCTGAAGAAATTGCTTACACCTAACAGACTACAGAGCTCAATGGCAAAACCAGCGAATGGAGCTAAATGCAGGAAGAAAAGCAGATACAGACCTCATACTTTGGAAAGCAAATATTCTTTTTCCTGCCTCCCACACAGGCAGGAAATTGTGGAAATATTTTAGTGCACAAACTCAGTTATCATAACAATTACAAAGAAGGAAACAACTGTTTTACAGTTTCTAATATTAATATTTAATGAGTTGGCATATAGTGACTGTACACATCTTAAATTTTCATATCCTTTCATGAAACTGTCATCAATACTAAATTAATATACGACAGTATGAAAAGCAGGTGATAGCCCTATAAACAACAACAACAATAAAAGGAACTTTGTATTTCCTATAGCTTAAAAAAAAAAAAAAAAAAAGTCGCTAGAGATCTAGAGCTGTTACAGCCATAAGAGAATTGCATACTAAATGAAGCAAATGAAAAACAACGATATCTTCTGAATCCTTTGTTCTATACCAGTTCAAAATTGGTAAACGATAGCTCCTCCTTCTTCATTGGGCAAGTAACAGCAAGGGTGATGATTTATTTGTGTCAAATATGTTTCCCTCTAATGTGGTATTCCCCAGTCCAACTGTTTCATTGATTCATTCATGGTGCTCATCAGGCATAAATTTGTTCCACAGTCAGTTAATTTACATGGCAACCAACTGACCCCGTGACTTGATTAAACATGAGTACCAAAAATTTAGGAGAATATTCAGTTAATTCAGACTTTAAATGGAATCTATCTGCCTGGCTCTAGTAATCTAAAATATTAGCTCATAGAAATAGTATCTTTGCCATTTTTTTTCAGGTATTAAGTCTGAAGAATGGAGATTAATGCATTATCCATTTTTTCACCAGTTTTTAGCTAAAAGACTGACATTGTATTGGGAAATATTATTGGATTGCTTTATTTTTGAAGCGTTCATTTCCTTCAGGGAAAGAAAGCCGTGTCCTGATGTTAAATATCATTGTTAAATATCTTCCAAATGGTGAATTACTTGCATCACATCATTCTTTGCCTTACTTCTTGACTTGCCTCAAAGATTTCTTAGGGTTCGGCCAAGGTATTCATATTTATATACATTTACAAAGTAGTGATACAAATATTAAATAGGTGTACAGTATTTCTTCACTATTACTTATTCACATAAAACTAAAATTACAGTAAAACCCTAATGCCCTACTCCAGTAGTGAACAGTATATTCTTCACAGACAGACAAATAGGCAAATTAGGAAGTATTTTCTCTTTTTTTCATTTTAGATTCCAGCTCCGTAAAAATAAGAGGAACTTCTTGTGAACGTCTTTAAAGATGTTTTACTGAGATTAATGTGAATCAGTCTAAGAGAATAAGAGCACATATGTAGATAATCAAGCCTGCGTTCCTGATCTTGAACATATTAACAGAAAATACTAGTCATATTCCCAAGTCAAACATACACCAAATCTTACAGTGATTCTTTTTCAGAACCTGGATTTGAGCAGTAATTCATAAGATGATAAAGATCAAAAGAAAAATTCAGAACCAGTACCATGAAAAAAATTCTGGAATGTGTAACTGATGCTTTGTACTTCCTGAAACAGGCACCTGGAAAAAGAGTCTGATGGGATTAAGGCAATTTGTAAAAGCTTCATTTGAGAGATTAGGCAAGAAAGGGTTCAACAGATATTCTTTCCCAGGGGTGGAGGGCCTCTTGCTACAATGTCACACAGACTGAAAAAAAAAAAAGATAATTATAATAAAGAGTACCTCTTGCATTTTTATTTATTTTTTATTTTTTATATTTTTAATTAGATTAGGAGGAACTTTGGCTCATTATAATTCAAGGCTGCTGACCTGAAATACAAAATACTCTAATTACTTTCATCTTCCAAAGATACTACATTCATCTTACAGACACAGCCACAAAACACAGAAAATATTTCAGCCATTTACATCAGAGTGTAATGGCATCACCTCTTTTATGATTAAGTTGATACCTCTCCTAAGTTCTCATTAACTGAGTAGCAATATTAAAATGAAATTTATTTTATAAACCTATAAGTTAATGTTTTCTAGTTAAACATCTGTAGTGCATATGGTTGGAATGGCACTTAAGAAAACTTAAGTGAATAGATACTATAAAGACTGCATGTGCATTAAATGGTTAATTAAGATTTAAAAAAAAAAAGAAAAAATCTTTGAACTGCTTGAAAGTTTGTATTTACATGCGAAAAAGTCTTGAGGAAAATGTATCCATAAACTTTTAATGGACAAGGATAAAAATGTGAACAGAGATACTAGAATAGTGATTTCTGGACACAAGGAGTCCAGTTCAAATATAAGAGTGGACTTCAAGTCTTATGCTAACTTTGGGTAACTTAAAGAAATTTCTGTAACTTCACTACTTTTTCTGCTTCACTGAAAAAGTCTCAGACTGAAAAATTACATATCAGCATACATGATTTGGATGTTTTACTGTTAACTAAAAAAAAAAAAAAAGCTTTTTTTTTGCCATGTTATTTATATGCTAATGAATACTAAGACTTTCAATATTTTTTTTCCTTTATCAATTGAAACATTGAAAGACATCTACTCAGTTATGATGCAAGCAATAAAACTAAACTAAAATAAATATACTTGTGCTTTTTATTAACTAGTAAAATAAACTAATTAAACTAAAAGTTAACTAATTAATGTGCATTTTATTCTGTTAATATTTGCTTTAGTTTGTTTTGCCTTTGTTTTGTTTCAACACAAAATACTTATTTTTATTTAAAACCATATTTAATTTTGTATATAGCTTTTTCTTGCTGCTGATTTCATTTTCATTAGGTTGCTTAGGTGTGCTGATGCCTCAGCCGTAATTAACTTCTCTTCGAAGTGCTTATGTCTGGCAATTTATGACAGAAATCCTAACCTAACGCTTAGATGACTGAAGTTAATAAATCCCAGCACCGATTCTTAGAGATAAATCTTACCATAACCCTTTTTATTTTGATAATTAAATAGCAGAATCTGGCAGAAAAACAGTTTTTATTAATCAAACATGACTGGCATGGTACTCTTACTCCTTTGATTTCTGAGGGGCATATTTAATTAAATTGAGTATTCTGAAAAATTAGACAATTAGTTCATCCCTTATTGCATTTAGATTGCATGTGCTAAAAGACACCTTGATCATCATCAAAATTAAATATATAGTTGGCTAAGCAATATATTAATTTGGAAATATGTACTTGACAAATACAATAATAACATCTATGTACAAAACATGTTACTGAATTTATGAAGGGCAGTAAGTCTATAAAAATTTGGAAGGTTCTAATATCCTTTTTTTCCCCTTTGGTTGTTTTTCTTTGTTCAAAAAACAAAACAAACAAAAAATAAACTGCCTTCACATAAAATTGCTAGTGATTGTCATTTTGCAGGAGATGCTACATACCAAAGAAGATCAGAGCCATTTGAAGTGTAAACCTCATGTACTGCAGTATGTGACATTGTATTAAATTAAGTTTCTGCGTGTAACAGCTAGGGAAAAAATATTATGATTATATCACAGAATAACTAATGAAGATACTGAGGAAGAAAAACAGAATTTACAAAAAAAATGTAATTCCGTTCAAAGATGGATGTTTAATACTAAGAATAGAATACAAATACAAGTTAAGGCAATACTTGGTTTACAGTTTCAATTTCTTGTTTTACAGTTTCAATTTCCTTTTTTAAAATATGTATGGTCTGAAAAATGCATGTTTTAAAGAATAGATTATGGAAACATCTGAGGTTGCCTCATTTTAAAATCTTTAGAGATAGAAATGGTTTAGACAAGTATAAGTGTTTAATATAACCTTACCTGATACTATACAGACAGATAAAATTCAATGGTATGAGGCACTAAAAGCTTTGAAACAACAACAAAAAGCTACACGAAGGCTACCTACCTTAAGAACATCTCCTTGGGCTAAATGAAATGTTCTCGCAGAAATATTGATTCCTTTTCCTGCTTGTACCTGAATGCTATAAATACATTCATGGTTGTTTTCATAGTTAAGAGGATAATTGGGGGACAGTAAGATTCCTTCATTATTTGTTGTGGAGGCTCCACATTCAGCTGCAAGTAAAAGGAAATGTTAAGGTATATTTTAATAATAATAAATAAATAAATATCTTGAGTAATGGTGATAATGGGAATGTTAATGTAACCTAATTCACATTAGTAATGCTTATTGATATCATAAATCTAGCTGTTAACATACATTCATGGTAGTAACTGAAGACTACAAGACTACATTTCTAACATCTTATAGTACTTTAATAAATGTGTGTTAGTAATATGAATAGTTATAATCATGTTAATGGCACATTCTATAATGCTAATGTTTTAAAGGATCTTTCTTGAATTTTGTTTTGGAGGAAATATATTTTGTATTTATTAAAGCTTATTTCTCCAATATAGAAATTCATAAAGACATATAAATTAAAGTGAAAGTAATCTAGAAGTTTATATATGCATATATTTATTTATACACACACAGGTATATATATATATATACATGCAGATATACACATACATGCAGATATACACATATTCACACACAGATTAATGATAAAAAAAATCCCTAATATCAATTTACTAATATTAATATAATTTAATGCATAGAGTAGAAAAAGAGTTATTCTGAATTTACCAGCTAAACCAAAGTCATTAATAAGTAGAAAAACAGTAACTCGCAGAAACAAACAAAAAAGTAAAGAAAAAGGTATGAGATGTGTATAACAGTCAAAAATAAAAATGGGAAGGTGTTTTGAAGTAATACCATAATAATTTCAAAAATGAAAACTTTAATTGAGGACTTTGGTGATTGATTTTATCACGGAAAACACAAACATGAAAAGTTCTGAGAAATCCATATTAGGCATTAATAGCTAGCTTTCATTTACTATAAGATTTTGGAGTACTTGCATAATTTTAATTAAATTATTTTGAGCATTGAAGTACTAGGTGTATTAAATGATGACTGACAAATTACTACAATTTGTTCCTTCCCTTTTTATTTAGTCCTTATAAATAGTCCATATACTGCACGGACAAAAGCAGTTCCTCTCTTTTGATATATTGAACATGGAAGAAATTCTTGATGACTGTGTATATTTTAATAGGGTTATGTAACAAGTACTCAAATGATCCAGGTGTCATCACTTTGTCTTCAAAAACTTGGATTCACATAATCTAGGTACAAGTGGGAAGTGTTCTAGCCCACGTGATCATTTCTTTCCTTTTACTGTCAAATGCTCTGAAGATTCATAGGTCAGTTTGAATTACAGCATGTAGGAATGAAATGACTATAATTCCATTTGAGGTATATCCTTTCCCATTTATGAGAGAGAAATGTCAAAAGGCACAAGATTTGTACTATTAAGTTGATCAAACAATTCTGTTTCTGTCAGAACTGTAATTCAAAGCAATTTTTTCAAAAATCTGAATCCAGCAGTGAACCAAATGTTTGCTCATTTTTAACTGATATTTGAGAACCATGCAATATTTTCTGCTAAAATAAGGAAATTGCTCATATCATTAAATTTACCAATCTGATTGTACTTTTCGTAACATAGAGAAGAATAAACATCTTAAGATGCTTGGAACACATCATATATGGCCTCAATCCTCGTGGTAGCAGAAAAGAAAGGAAGTGTAGTAACAGTAATTTTGAAAACTGAAGTATAAAAGAATTTCTCCCATAGTATTCAATAAAATCACTCTATTTCCCAGGAAGCAAGCACAATGGCCTATAACAATACCTTCTTTTGTACACTTCTGAGATGCATTCTTACAAAATCAGTTATTCCCTTGCTTCTCTACTTGCCTTCTGTCAGTGCAAATTATGACTCAAAACAAAAAAGCAAAAGTATAACTCTAAATAAGCACAGAATCAAAAAGAGAAGATATGTATCTAATATAAGATTTTCCAAACTAGTTGCTTCTATCTGCCAGTTTACACTTTGACTTGTAAAGCTGAACAGTTGTTTTGTTCAAAACTATATGCAACTTCAAGTAAGATATGGCTATGTTCTATTCTTTGATGTTAATACTATAGCATAAAGCAACACAGACCATAATGCCTCCACATGTAGTTAGGCACTGAGTAAAGAAAGGATTAGGGAACAAATATTAAGTGAAATCTTAAGCTTAAAATGAATACAAAAATTAAACAAATGTAGTTTGTTTAAAGAGCTTGGAAAAGAATCTTAACAGGTGCTACAGAGAGAATGTCAGAAAAAAAGACAAAAGAGGTAAACTGTGATAAAATGTAGGGAAAATGTATAATCACAGAATCACAGAATGGCTGAGGTTGGAAGGGACCTCTGAAGATCATCTAGTCCAAAACCCCTGCCAAGCAGAATCACCAAGAATGCATGGTGCAGCATGGCATCCAGGAGAATTTTAAATTTTTCCAGAGAAGGAGACTACCTGACCTCTCTGGGTAGAAGGAAAAAGAAGGAAATGTAGAAGGCAGAAAAGGAAGGCAGAAAGGAAGTTTTTTTCAGAAACCTTTTTTTTAGAAGTAAACCTTTTTTAGAAGTAAAGGAAAAATCACACGGGAACAAGAAGACTATGACCATTCTTTAAAGTATACTTAGAGCTGTATCTATTGCCAAACATTTCTACGTTGACTTCATGTTTCACTGTCGTAGTATTCTTTAGCAGTACTCAATAGAGATGAAGGTCAAGTTGTTTTAAAGACAAAGGTTAAAAAAAATCTGCATATTTCAGATGAAATAAATTTAGCAACTGCCCTACATAGTTTACTTGTAGATAAAATATATATATATATATTTTAAAAGGAAAATACTCCAACATTTATGTTTCCAAAAGACTTTAATTTAGCCTTATGTACAGCATAAGGATGAACATTAAGGCGGAAATAAATCACTGTTTCTGAACTTTACCAGAAATACAGAATCAGTTCAGTATTAGAAAGGAAAACAAAAACAAAACAAAACAACAAAAAAATCAGAGACAAGTAATTAAAAATACTGATATAATGAGCTATTATGCATTACAGGAAAGAACTGTTATACTTTTTCTTATGAATGTACACACACTGCACATTTTCATAGTAGAACGGATGAGTTTAACTACCAGTTATTAATGTATATAAATTCTGTAATTATGTAAAATTGTTATTGTAACTGAGGAATTAAATGCATCTGTTCTGGTACTGCAACCATTTGAAAATAATTCTTCAATGAATAAGATTTTTTTTTAATTTAATTTTATTTTTTTAAATATGCTCTTTCAGGGGAATTTTGCAAGATTTCTCAAATTCAGCTGATGATATGCTTACCATAAATTATCAAATACCAAAATATAATCTGAGGCTACAGACTGAAATTTGGCCTTTGTTTTCTTCAAGACAATCCCTTAAAATCAGAAGATAAAGCCTCCAAATAACAGTTCTGTATTTTGAAAAGATGTTATCTTTGTTAGGAGACCAAATACATTGCAAAAGTATGATGGGACAGTAAATGCAGCATTCTCAAAAGGATTTTATCTTAGTGATAGTAGACTGCAAATCAGAAGCTACTACAGCAAATGTGTCTAAATTCAGAGATAAATGAATTATTTTTTCAGAAAACTCTTAATCTCTGGAATTTATACCTCTTCATCTGATGGAAGATGTAAGCAAGACAGTAGTCTTGTCAAAACAAGACAACAAAACAGATGGTAACAAGACAATCTTGAAAGGGTTAAATTTTGACTGAAGCATTCTTTCCTTGAATAACCTGAGTTATGATGTCATCAAGAGTTTTCCAGGTGGTTTTGGTATCCTGACAAAGTTAAGCAGCATTATTTTCAGGGAACCTTATGTTGAAGAAAATGAAAATAACATTATCTTCTTTAATCAGCAGGAACAATAGTGTTTTCTACTTTTATTTTACATTGTTCCAAAAGATTGCTTTTCATTTTGTAGTCCTAGATATGAATAACTAAATTTTCTGATAAAATGCAGTACATTCATCTATATCTGAGCTGATGTGAACATCTCAGTTTCCTTCAACTCAGATTAGATTAGAGAGCTCATCATGACTTTCAATAGAATTAAAGTCAAAAATCTTTTCCTTATGAAGTAGATATCTTGCACCCTATGCTTCATGGTTTTTTAAACAGGAACTTGGACAGCTAGCTCAAAACTACACAAAACTACACTGCATTATAGAATCATAGGATGGTTTGAGTTTGAAGGGACCTTAAAAATCATCTAATTCCAAGCCCCCTTCCATGGGCAGGGACACCTCCCACTAGACCAGGTTGCTCAAAGCCCCATCCAACCTGGCCTTGAAAACTTCCAGGGATGGGGCATCCACAACTTCTCTTGGCAACCTGTGCCAGTTCCTCACCACCATCTGAGTAAAGAATTTCTTCCCAATATAAACCTACCTTCTTTTAGTTTAAAACCATTACTCCTTGTCCTATCACTACGCTCCCTTTCAAAAGGTCCCTAAAGTTAAGATGGATTCTGCTCTTGATAACAAAAATAATTGCAAAGGCAAGAAAAATATAAAGGAGAGTGGAAAATTATGATATTCAGTCTAGTTGGTGGCCACTATATAAAAAATGTCACAGTGATCTCTTTAGAATATTCTGATGAAAAGACAATAGTCAGGTAAGTACTGTATTCAGGACATAATATTACAACAGAATTATTTTTTCCACTAAAATGGCCAAATAAGAAAGAGTTAATTTGTAGAAACAATATTTACATTATTATTTTCCATAATTAATAGTTCCAGTTCACAAAAACGTGGAGGAGTCCCATGTATTTTACAAAATATGCTTCTGTACCACAACCAACAATAAGAGGACAGAGAATAACATGACAAATGAGCTTCTTTGTTAGTATTAGAAAGGTAAAATATATTAACAAACATACGTTCTCTGTCAGGAGAATTTTAACAACCAATGTACACAATTTGGCTTAAATTAATGATAACCATGAAAAGCACCACAAAAACAGACTCAAGAACTGTTGGAACTTCGTGAAATTTTTAACTCAGTAAATAGGAGCAATTAAAACATTTTGCAAAATATTGGGCTACATAAGAAATGTACTAAGTGCTTATCATATTATGATGCCATTATATTAACAGTTGGTGAGCCTTAAATGGCTGGATTTTGCATTGTTCAGGACTTCTTATCCCTGAAGTAAATAACAGAAATACGAGATATTCGTGAAAAATAACATGAGAGATATTTAAAGGAATAAACTGACTTCTGATTGACAAAAGAAAGATTCGGATTAATTTGTTTTGAAAGGAATCAAAGATGCATTTACTAGTAATATTACAAATCTTAAACTAAACATCATTCCTGTCGCCAAAACATTCTGTATCTTAAAACAACAACAAAACACAACCACAAATAACTCAATTAAAACTAACAGAGGCCTTTTCAATTCCAAAACATCAAAAGCAACATTTTGCCTTAAGTTTTATATATGCACAGTAATGGATAAAACACTGCTGGAAATACGGTATAAGATGTGCAGAATGTATCTAATGGCTCCCCTGCTAATGGACCTTGCAATTACTGCACACATATCACTTGTAAAACCTTCACTTCATTAGTTACCTAATTGTGCTTTAGTTCAACACTGAATACAACACATAGAATATAACCTTTTTCACTCCCCAGGTATTCCCTGAAAAGCACATTCACTCATGTCATATACATAGAATCATAGAATCATTAAGGTTGGAGAAGACCTCCAAGATCATCTAGTCCAAGCATCACCCTACTACCAATGTCACCCACTAAACCATGTCCCTAAGCACCAGGTCCGACCTTTCCTTGAAAACACTCCCAGGGACGGTGATGCCATCACCTCCCTGGGCAACCCGTTCCAATGCCTGACTACTCTTACTGAGAAGAAATGTCTCCTAATTTCCATCCTAAACCTTCCCTGGCACAACTTGAGGCCATTCCCTCTAGTCCTATCACTAGTTATCTGTGAGAAGAGGCTGACCCCCAGCTCCCCACAACTTCCTTTCAGGGAGCTGTAGAGAGCAATAAGGTCTCCCCTGAGCCTCCTCTTCTCCAGACTAAACACCCCCAGCTCCCTCAGCCGCTTCTCATAGGACTTGTGTTCTATAGGCTTCGTAGCCCTTCTCTGAAGGGACAGAAGGGCTTTGTAGTCCTTCTCTGGACATGTTCCAGGGCCTCGGTGTCTTTCTTGTAGTGAGGGGCCCAAAACTGAACACATGATATAAATGAATGGATTTGCCTGCAGATTTTACAAGCTTGTTTGTCTGCTTTACATAATTGTAAGATATAACAGTTTCTTGGAAATGTGTATGACCTAAACATCAGAGACTCTGACCTTTGCAGTTTAGGACATACTGAAAAAAAAAAAAAAAAAAAAAGGACATAAAATGTTATATGGAGAAAAGTAACTAGATGCATCAGCTAAGCAAAAGAAAACTATTTTAAAGTCAGCATCTTCCAGCTAAGGTTGAGAGAAAATTATTATTATTATTATTATTAGCAATAATAATAGCAATAATAACAATAATAATAACAATAATAATAATAATAATAATAATAATAATAATAAAGCATGGCCTTGAGAAAGCCAACATTGGAAAAAGTTCTACACAGCTGGGAAGCTGACTAGATTAGTTTCTTTACAAAGAAAAGATATTGGAACTACTATGGATTATAAATTCTGACATGACTGCTACAGTGAAAATTAACGTAATTTAGCTACTAGGCAGCCTTATAAGGGAGGGAAGAAAAAAAAAAAAAGTGGCAAGAGAGGAGGCCTGAGTGTACTGGGTTTACATGGTAAGGGGGACTGCAGATGTGGCCTCTGTGAGAAGTGCCCAGAAGCTGTCCAATGTCAGATAAGAGCCAGCTCCAGCCAGCTCCAAAGCAACCTGCTGCTGGCCAGAGCTGAGCCAATGAGTGAAGTTGGTTGTGCATCTGTGAGAGCAGATTTAAGAAAGGGAAATAACTGCTGTGCCACAGCAGCTGGGAGAGAGGAGTAAGAAAATGTAGGAAGAAACAGCCCTGCAGACTCCACAATCAGTGAAGAAGGAGGGCAGGAGGTGCTCCAGGCATGCAGCAGAAATTCCCCTGTGACCTGTGAAGAGGCTGTGGAGAGGTGGAGCAGGCTGTCCCCCTGCAGCCCATGGGTCCCACAGCGGAGCAGATCTCCACACTGCGGCCCACAGGAATAGACTCCAGGCCACACCTGCAACCTGTGGAGAGCCCACAGGAGCAGGTGATCTGGCAGGAGCTGCTGCCCATTGAGAATCCATGCTGGAGCAGTTTGCTCTTGATGGACAGTGCCTGTGGTACAGACCCATGTTGGAGCAGTTCTTGAAGATCTGCTGCCTGTGGGAAGCCCATGCAGGATCAGTTTGGGAAGGACAGCATCCCGTAGGAGGGACCCCACGTTGGAGCAGGGGCAAAGAGTGACCGTGAAGGAGCGGCAGAGACAACGCGTTAGGGACTGTCCACAACCCTCATTCTCCATTCCCCTGGGCTGCTCGGGGGGAGGACATAGAAGAGGGTGGATGAGGGGGGAAGGTGTTTTCAGTTTGCTTTTTAGTTTCTCACTGTCCTTGTCTGCTAGTAATAGCCAATAAATTATGTTAATCTCCCTACATTGAGTCTGTTTTGCCTGTAATGGTAATTGGTGAACAATTTCCCCATCCTTATCTCAACCCTTGAGCTCTTTTACATTATATTTTCTCCCCCTCTCCCCTGGAGGAGGAGGAGTGAAAGAGTGGTTGTGGTGGAATGCAGTTTATCAGCAGGGTAGAAACACCACATGAAGAAAAAAAAAAGACAGAAGAAATGTTGGCATAAGAAGACTTTTTACATTTCAATAGAAATAAAGGTAATTCCAAGAGAGCACAGTGTGTGTTGAATCTAAACATTGTTTTCGGTGATTATTATTAAATTCAAGCATAAAAAGAAAGCATAAACCTAAGGAAGGACTGTACTCTGACAGATCTTCAAGCATCTTCATTATTGTTCATCAGAAAAGTTTAATTTTATCTATTTTTTTTTCTTTAAAGCAGCAATTGCTCATTTTTTCTTGTCTGTAATGTAGTTACAGGGAAATTTAAACTGTCTTCTTAAAAGCTAATTGTGACATTCAAAATTTTAAGGACCACTAGGCAGAGTCATCTGAATCAAGTCTAAATTCACTAGAATCAATTCAGAGACGTTATAACCCTACAAATGTACCTGAATTGTATATTTACTAACTTTCTGTATCACAAGCTGGAAACATATCCTTACACTACTGTTGAAAAGGTTGCCTACTCAGGACTAAACAGAGCTTAGATTTTTTCTCCTAGATAAATCTAAATGAACAAGTATTCAATACTTTCTTTAAGGATTTTGTTAATCTATTACTCAGAAGCAGAAAGATTATTATTTTTTTTTCACTCTGTTTACATTCAGAGCAAACAGTTTCTTAACTTTATTATTATTATTATTATTACTATTATTATTATTATTATTATTATTATTACTATGTGATTATATATACTCATCTTATTGATTGCACCAGATTTGACTGGGATGAAGACAATTCATATCAGACCATACTGTGCTGTGCTTTAGATTTATGACCAAAACAGTACCAGCAATACATCATTTTAGCTATTGCTGAACAGTGCTTGCACAGCAACAAAGCCATTTCTGTTTCTCACTCTGCACCACCAGCAAGTAAGCTGGGTGTGGGCAAGCGTCTGGGAAGAGAGAAAGCTGGGACAGCTAACCCCAAGTGACCAGAGTTGTTATTCTATGTCATATAATGTCATGCAATAAAACTAAGGGAGTTTCTACTAAACTGTTGTTTCTTGGAGATTGACTGGACATTTCTTTGCTGTTGGTGAGTGACTGCCTTTACATAAAGTGGTTGGAAAGCTGCCTGGCAGAGAAGGACCTGTGAGTACTGGTTGATAGTCGGCTGAATATGAGCCAGCAGTGTGCTCAGGTGGCCAAGAAGGCCAACAGCATCCTGGCTTGTATAAGAAGCAGGTCTAAGGAAGTGATTGTGCCCCTGTACTCGACACTGGTGAGGCTGCACCTTGATTACTGTGTTCAGTTTTGGGCCCCTCACTACAAGAAGGAAATGGAGGTGCTCGAGAGAGTCCAGAGAAGGGCAACGAAGCTGGTGAGGGGGTGGAGAACAAGTCTTACGAGGAGCGGCTGAGGGAGCTGGGATTGTTCAGCCTGGAGAAGAGGCGGCTCAGGGGTGACCTTATCGCACTCTATGGACACCTTAAAGGAGGCAGTAGTGAGTTGGGGGTTGGTCTATTCTCCCACGTGCCTGGTGGCAGGATGAGGGGGAATGGGCTAAAGTTGTGCCAGGGGAGGTTTAGGTTGGATATTAGGAAGAACTTCTTTACTGAAAGGGTTGTTAGGCATTGGAATGGACTGCCCAGGGAGGTGGTTGAGTCACCATCCCTGGAGGTCTTTAAGAGATGTTTAGATGTTGAACTTAGTGATATGGTTTAGTGGAGGTCTTGTTAGTGTTAGGACAGAGGTTGGACTAGGTGATCTTGGAGGTCTCTTCCAACCTAGACGATTCTGTGATTCTGTGAACTCTTTATTTTTTTTTTTTCTTTCTTGCTTTTACCCTTCCAATTTAACTAGGTGGGGACTCTGCCGGATGGAGTCAACCCACCACGTAGGTTAAGATCCTGCAATATGCAGACTATTTCATAGTCATTTCACAAAATATTAAAAATATGTAGCACTAAACAAAGCAGCCTCAAAAACCTATTCTAGTGCAAAATTTCCTGATACTATTTTTATTTTTTTTTCTTTTGTCTTTTCCCATGACATGCCATTCTGAATGTTCTTGAAGAATTGGGGAATTTGCTTCAATAACCAGGAGGAAAATTCAATAAAAATAAATGCATTTTTATGAGTGAGCATTTTTATGGTGAGCTCTGACTAGCTCACCAGTGTGACTGGCTTTCTCACCATATTAGATTAAGATACATAAATGTGAATACTGACTATGTCTCTGCTGTTTGATGGTAGTAAGGCCTCAGATTTGAGTACCGCATTGAACTTGAGGAAGTTCATTTCAAAGAATAAGTAACTGGATAAATATTCCAGAAGCAAGAGACAAGAATGATCACAAATCTGAAAAGACTGAAGATTGTTATGTTTTGGTGAGAAAAAAGACATGAGTCTTCAACATGTAGAACCAACTGAAGAGAGAAGTGGAAAAACATAGCGAATTTAATAGGCTTGCATGTGATTATTTCTAATTACCATGTTCATCAGGATTTACAAGTAGTATTAACTCTGTCACAGGTTTTCAACGTTGAAATGGTAAGTCACTTAATAGAACCAGCTAAATAAAAAGAATTATTAAAAATATTTCTACATTCGTAGAAAAGCCTGTTATTAAAATTGTTCCCGCACAACATCATGTTCAATGGAATTCAGGGAATTCTATCATTTGAAAAGATGAACTTTGAAAATTCAGTATATGTTACTTGAACATTACTTTTAAATGTAAGCAATATAAAGTTTTAATTTTAAATTCCATTTTGAAATAGCATATCCTTAGAAAATGAATAATAACAACATTATTTAACATGTACTATTTATTTAAACAAACATCTGAGTAAAGAGAGGAAAAATAGCTTTTGCTTCTCTGGCATATTATTTCATTTAATTTCCACAAGTGATCATTTATTATGATTTGTTATTTTTGTTTCAGGACTCACTGCATTGGCATTCTGTGCATCCAGAAATGACTGATAAATATTCTGGCAAGAAACACTGAATAGGATTGTTATCCACCTATATCTACAACTGTGTATTGAATTTCTTTGTATTGTTGATCACAACTATTTCCATAGCAATGTTGAAAATTATTGAATTGTTAGTTCTGCTTTTTTTTTTTTTTTTTTTTAATTTCAGCTAAATGGTTCTTACATTAAAGGAAAAAAAGAAATGAATCTCTTCATTTTGTTTTCTTTCGCCACTTATAACAAACACAGAGGCTTCATCATCTCTGTTTTTTGATTTTTATATTAAAATGTGTATACAAACCCATGATCTCTTTTCCTGGCCCTTCTCTGAACTCCTACCAGTTCATCTCAGGGGACACTAAAAATGAAAGTTACTGCAAGCAGTCTCTGTCCGAAGACTTCTATACAACTTATTATTTTTATCTTGAATCCAGCCACCAATTAATTGTTCTCAGTGACTCTTAAGTCATTTTCTTTGGTTAATCCCATTAATTTAGAAGAATGACTGTCCTTTTTTTTTCTTTTTTTTTCTTTTTTTTTTTTTCTCCTCCGTCATGTAATTTATCAACATTACATTTATTTTATCATACAGCTTATCTGTCCATTCATTTAGTTTATTATGTCTACCAGGTTCTTCAAAGTTCTCTTCTGGTTTTAACTAGTCTAATCAATATTGCTATCATGGAGTTCACTTTACTTTCAGATCACTAATGAATGTAGTAAAGCAACATTAGAACAAATACAAAATCTGAAATAATTTTAATTGATCATTTCTACCATGCATTCTCTTCATTTTCATTGCTACCCAGTTTTTGCTTCTTAAAGATTATTTTAAACTAATGATAAATTAATAGAATCTCACATTAAAGTTTCTTAAGATTTAGTGGGGGAAAAAAAAAAAAAAGTTAATGAGTTGCTCTTTATCCACTCTGTAATCTTCATGAAAATTTGAATAATTATTTGTCTGTACAGGACCAAGAGCAATGGGTGAATGCTGACATGAAATTCTGACCTGTAAAGAAGGCTGTTATAACTGATGGTCTAACTGTTGCTACGTCTGCCCAAGGTAAAAGAGGGGGGTGGGTGAGAAGATGGATAATTTACCCAGAATTTTGACCAGTTAAAAAATGTCTCAGCTATGTACATGAGATGTTTTCCTAATATACAGATAATTATAGAGAAGATTACAATTTATTATTTCCTCGGGTTGCAAAAGAAATAAAACTATACTGGGACTAAACCAAAGAGTGATAATAAAAAACGAGAATTTTCAAAATTTGGAAGTATGGCTTCAGAAATAGAGACAGCATGCCTGCTTTTGTCTGTACTTAAAGATTACAGACTGAGAAGAATTACTAAATCTTAAATATCCTCACTCTCCTGGATATCTAGGTGTGTAGGTATACACTTCCAGGAATCTCGGCACAATATCAACCAGACTTATCTGACATTTGGCAAATATGCCTTCTGCTGCTTCTCTTGTTCTTTTGACTCAGTATGTGGCACCAGAAATCCAGCAAGACCAGCAAAGACTATCTTGTGATGATTCACTGAGAATCTGAGACAGCTACGTTCCTAGACTAGGTATATAGTATATAGCTACTGCATTTTTGTTTGTTTTCTGTCTGTAAATTAAAGGTTTTACTACATTAAATTAACTTTGCATTAAACTTCTGATAAAATCTGTTAAGTATAATTCTAAAATATATTAATGAGCTATGAATCTTCCTAAATTCTCAGGAAAAGAAAATAAGAGATATAGAAATACAAATAAACAAAATAGAAAATAAGTACATAAGCCTACAAATGTATCACAAAATGAAGATTATTTTACTTATTTAAGTAGCCAACTTCAAGCAACCTAGGGGAGTTGATAGCCCAAATTGCACTGAAATTTAAGCACTGGAAACAAAATAATCTAGTATAAAGTAATTTTGGCTACAGATGTGTTTCTAAATAAAAATAAAAATAAAAATAAAAATAAAAATAAAAATAAAAATAAAAATAAAAATAAAAATAAAAATAAAAATAAAAATAAAAATAAAAATAAAAATGAAAATAATAAAAATAAAATAAAAATAAAAATAAAAATGAAAATGAAAATGAAAATGAAAATGAAAATGAAAATAAAAATAAAAATAAATAAAATAAAACTTCGTAATGAAATTAATTTTGTAACAGTACAAAATAGGTTGCGGGAAGATCACATGCTGTAGTAGTCCAAAAACAGTCTAAGAGGCAGCAATAATAGTTGTGGGATACAAAGCAAAATATTTTTTCCTTCCACCTTGTATTTGCCTTTGGCTGTACTGGAAAAGTAGCTCATTAGAATGCAAAGGAATCATAAACTTTAAGCAATTGCTTCATAGGAAAATAAAGAGGGGATAAAAAGGAATCAGTACAAGCTCAAAGGATTTGGAAACTGACACATGGATGGTATCCACTCAAATTTCTAGGCACTAAGAAGCTGTCAATGATACATATCAGAGCAGCAATCTTTGTAAATAGGGCTTCCTTCTCAACAGGGCTTGGAAGGCTTAAGTCTTCAGCAAGATGAATTTCAACAGTTGTAGCTGATTCAAATACTGGTGAAAGAAGTTAAGTGGAAAGGCCATACAGATCCCATCTGAGATCTGAGGAAGGGCACCAAGACTATTACTGCAAGGTACAGCAAGGCAAGAACTACCCTCTAGTGTCTTGATGATTTTATACAGAAAACCTACACAGCTTGGCCACAGATAAGATATGTTTTAGGGTTGGGAACAGTGGAGCCACCAAAAACAGCTTACATGAAACAAACAAACAAACAAAAACCAGCAGTTAAAGACCTATACTATCTGGGCTTCTGGTGGTAGCTTCCAAGCTAACAAAATTAATAAAATGAGGATATAATTAAAGCATATCTTCTATTCTGTTCTTTATCCCACCTGCCCAATAAAATGACCAAGAGTTCATGCTTATCCATTAGATGTAGAAAAGGCAAGTATTTTGAAAACAAAGCTTTTGATCTAAAACAACACCTTATCATGCTGTTGATCGTCCCCCCCCCCCCCCCAAAAAAAAAAAAAATAATTGCTATGGCACTAATGTCAAAGACATTTAATATACACAATGGGCAATATATAGCCAAATATAAAATGGGTTGAGACAACAAGCTATCTTCTGCAAGTGCTAAGTATATGTAAATACGTAAAACAAGAAAAAAAAAAAGGCAACATCATCAGAATCGAATTCCATAGTATTATATTATCACAGTAGATAACCAATAATTTGAAAGAATGAAACAGCACATAGAAGATTACTATTAGAGCACAGAGAAGAAAAAATCAAAGTTAGAAAAAACAGACTTCATAATTACTTTTGGAACTTAGAATTTCTTCATATTTTGTGACAGGAAATACTGCTTTGTGTACATACAACCACTGTTAACAATCACGTATCTTTCTCATCTAAATTAGAATAAAGTATACAGCTAACATAGATTATGCTAATGGACATAATTATATTTTCATTTCCTACAATTCATATTTTTTATTTTTCTTTTAAGAACTGTTACAATACACTATAAATAGAGATAGAAGCAACCTCATTTTTATAAGCCTTGGTCCTCGTGGAGGACTTCAACCACCCCAACATCTGTTTGAGGGACAACACAGCTGGGCATAAGCAATCCAAGAGTTTCCCTGGAATCTGTTGAAATAATCTCCTTCTCTAAGTGACAGAGAAGCCAATGAGTAGAAGATCTATGCTGGACCTTGTTCTCACTAACAAGGAGGGGCTTGTGGAAAATATGAAGGTCAAAGCTCAGTTTTGGCTGCAGTGAATGCATCCAAAGAAAGCACCATGAAATGGTGGAGTTCAAGATCCTTAGGACAGTGAGAAAGGCACACAGCAAACTCACAAACCTGCATTTCAGGAGAGCAGACTGTGCTTTTCAAGGATCTACTTGGTAGACATTCATGGGATAGGTGCCCTGGAGGAACATGCCCTGGAGGAAGAGGGGAAGGAAGAAAGTTTGTTAATATTCAAGCATCTCTGCCTCCATGCTCAGAAGCAATGCATCCCAACAAAGAGGAAGTCAGGCAAAAATGCCAGAAGGCCTGCATGGATGAACAAGGAGCACCTGACCAAATGCAAACTCAAAAAGGAAGCCTACAGAAGCTGGAAGCAAGGACAGGTAACCTGAGAGGAATACAGAGGCACTGTCAGAGCATCCAGTTATGCAGTTAGGAAAGCCGAAGCCCAAATGGAATTGAAACTGGCCAGGGATTCCAAGGGCAATAAGAAGGGCTTTTATATATCAGTGACAAAAGGAAGACTAGGGAAAATGTGCACCCTCTTCTGAAGGAAACAGGTGACCTGGTTATAGAGGACAGTGAAAAGGCCAAGGAACTGAATGTCTACTTTGCTTGAGTCTTTACTAGCAAGACTGGCCTTCAGGAATCCCAGGTCCTAGAGGCCAGGCTGAAAGGCTGGAATAAGGAATGTTTTCCTTTGGTGGAAGAGGATCAGGTCAGGGAATACTTCAGCAAACTGGACATTCCTGGGTTCTGAGGTATGCACCCATGAATCCTGAGGGAGCTTGCAGATGTAAGTGCAAGACCACTTTCTATAATCTTTGGTTGACTGTAGCAACTGGGAGAAGTGCACCCAAAGTCTGGAAGAAAGCAAATGTTACTCCTGTCTTCAAGAAGGGCAAGAAGAAGGACCCAGGGAACTACAGCCTGGTCAGCTTCACCTTGATCCCTGAGAAGGTGATGGAACAGCTAATCCTGGAAACCATTTCCAGGTGCAGGAAGGAGAAGAAGATCGTCTTAGAGAAGCTGTTGAAGTATGGACTGGATGAACACAGTGAAATGGATCAAAAACTGGCTGAACAGATGGACCTAAATGGTAGTGGTCAGTGGCACAAAGTCTAGTTGGAGACCAGTACCAAGTGGAATAACCCAGGGGTCAATACTGGGTCCAATCCTGTTTAAGATCTTCATTAATGAACTAGAAAATGGGGTAGAGTGCATCCTCAGTAAATTTGCAGATGACTCATAAACTGGGGGAATGGCTGATTCACCAGAGGGCCATGCAGTCGTCCAGAGGGACCTCAACAGGCTGGAGAAATGGGCTGACAAGAATCTCATGAAGTTCAACAAGACATGCAAAGCTCTACACCTGGGAGGAACAGCCCTAGGCACCAGTACATGCTGGGGACCACACAGAAAGGAAAGCAGCTTTGTAGAAAAGGTCCTGGGGTCCTGGTGGACACCATATTCAACACGAATCAGCAACATGCCTTTACAAAGAAGGCTAACAGTATTCCTGACTGCATTAGGCAGAGTATCACCAGCAGGTCAAGAGAGGTGATCGTTCCTCTCTATTCAGCACTGGTGAAGCTGCACCTAGAGTATTGTGTCCAGTTCTGGGCTATGCACTACAAGAGAGACATGGACATATGAAAGAGAATCCAGCAAAGGGCCATCAAGAAGTTCAAGGGGCAGGAGCACCACTACTTTAAGGAGAGGCTGAGAGAGTTGGGACTATTCAGCCTAGAGAAGAGGAGGATTGGGTGATCTTATAAATGTATGTAAGTACATGAAGGGAGAGTGAGTGAGCAGTGGTACAAGTTGCCTATGTGTCATGGAGTGTCCATCCTTGGAGATCTTCAAAAGCTGCCTGGAACTGGTGTTGGGCATCCTGTTCTAGGTGTCCCTGCTTCAGCAGGGGTTGGACCAGATGACCTCCAGAGGTCTCTTCCAATTTCAACCATGCTGTGATTCTGTGAAACTGACATATTTCTCTTTCATATATAATATTTATCCTCACAAGCTTCAATAGGAAAATAAAAAATAAAAATAGTTTAAAATAAAAACATCCATCTCTAAATCAGAAGAAAAAATTTATGATCCTCCAAAATACAAAATAAAATAAAATATATAAGTATCTTTATCTACCATCTGCTTGGCAATGAAACAGAAACATTCATATGTTGTAGTGGAATAAAAAGTAAAATACTCGTATAATAAGGGGCATTACAATTCTTTTGATTTTTATTAAAAAAAAAAAAAAAGTTCATAGTATGCTGATCTACCAAGAGGATGTGGGAAATTAGGAACAGAAGTGGTTTTGGATTAAAGCAAAATAAATGTCACTTTGTAAAGGCAAACACCCTCATACGTATTGCTAATAAAAGGATCCAACTTAGTCATGTACAAACAATCAATCTATTATACTAATTCAGACTCTACTGTTGAAGGATTCTTCACAAGATATTGATTCCACTCATTTTTCAAATTTTGAGTTTAGTCAAGGTCAGGATTACTAATAGTGCAAGATACTGTACGGTCCTTTCGCAGCCAATGAACGACATCTGAACATCACCTGAACAACTCATTCTGATTGGTCCTAAACTCTGTGCTTCCTAGAGCCTTAAACATCAAGAGCATGTGAACAAAGAACCAGTCACAGATAACATCAATTGTTCTGGCATTCTATTTATTCATAGAGTCTTTCTGAAGGCCCCAAACACTATCTTCCGTCACATAGCTGGAATTTCTTATTTTGTGAATGAAAGCACTTTTGTTATATGCTAAAGAAGCACTCTGGTCACGTTAAGTGTGTCTACACTACTAAATGCATCCACTCCTGGAAGAGATAAGTGGTGAAACATGGTGTCCATCTACACCACTCAGAGCTAAACCCATCTGGAGAAGTCCAGTCATGTCTATAACAAACACTACATGGTTTGAGAGTCCTCTAGCTTCTATGTGGTGCTTCTGTGGTCCAAATGCATAACTGTAATTTTCTCTGTGTTCAGAATATCCAAAATTATTTGAGAACTATGCTACACCCAGAATAATAGTGGCTATTTGTTATACAGAATTAAGCAAATTTGCAATATGACATGAAGATTGGCACGATTGTGACTGACTATACAAAACAGGCTTTGATTGTACATGTAAATGAAAAAGCTGTTAGGAGGTCTCCACAAGGCAATGGGACCAAGTCTAGTGAAGTCCGACTCATATCACCTACTGGAAGTGTATTCTGTGGTGAACTATCCTTAAAATAAAACCTTACTGTGGATATAAAGGGAAACTAAATGGCTAGCACCTGAAGAGACCACAGAAAGAATTAAGAACTACGCAATTTGTACTATCAAAGGACCAAGACAGAGGTGGAACTAGAGAACTAAGATATGTAACAATGTACAGATGTTCATTATGAGCATTTACTAATAAAACAACAGAAATAATAGTATGACCCACAGGACTCAACTAACTATCCCTATCAAGAGGATACAGAATCAAGAACATGGGAAGATTCAAGTTGGAAGGGACCTTAGGATGTATCTAGTTCATCTTCATGGTCAAAGAAGGCTCAGCCCTGGTGTCAGACCAGGTTGCTCAGGGCTTTAACCAGTTGGGACTTGAAAACCTCCAAGGGTGGACACCACAACCTCTCTGGGCAACCTGTTCCACTATTTGACATTTTCTTCATAAAAAGGTTTCTGTTTATTTCCAGTCTGAAACTTTCTTGTTTCATCTTATGCCTTTTCTTTTCATCCTCCTATCATAAACCACTGTGAAGAGCCTTAATGGTCTCCTCACAGGTACTGAGGGCTGCTATTAGGTTCTATTGAAGCTTCAGTCTGGAAAGGACCAATTGTCTCACCTTTTGTTGCAGGATCAGTGGTCCATCTTCTAACCATCATTTATTTGTGTCTCTCTTGTATTGTACTGACAATCTGAGCACAGATAGTATGAACAGTGGTTCATTCCCAAGTGGGCTTTTGAGTATGTGAAAATGTATATATCAGAAGTATTAAAACTTGTGAATTGCTTCTGTAGAAAATGCCAAACATGAGCAACATAAACAATATGTAGATTTCTGAATCCAGTATACGTGGTCAATGGAAGGCGGATTATTTATGGGAAGAAAACGGTACAGTAAGTTGTTCTAGTGGAGACCATCTTTCATTTTCAAAGACAAGAAAAAAACTTTGACTGAAACATAATTCAACCCTTTTATACCAGCTTTTGTCTCTCTCTCTCTCTTTCTCTTTCCTTTTTTCCAAGCACGCAAACATAAATATTATTTTCTATATCATGAAAACTAAATAGCAATTCTTTTCATTTTTGTTTCTGCACAAGACCTTTACTGATAATTTAGTGATTAATTTTCAGTATATTAACATTTCCAGGTATATATTACTAAAATTTCATCCATTTTTACAGCTTTGCATGCATTCATTATTTTTCTTCTGGTTACAAAATCATCATCTCCTACACAAAAATAACTTTTATTCATACACTACACTGACCTACACTGACCTAGCCTCTAAACCATCTTTTCTATAAATGCACACGTAAATGTTGTTTATGCATATGGGGAATTCAGAACTTTTGCTATACTAAAGAGTAAGCATGAAATTAGGACATGACATTTTTGATACAGTAAGTAACAGAATATAAGCAAGCATCCAGTAAATCAATTATTATACAATCAGATCCTGAAAGAAATGGGTTTCACTATGATGCAATTTAGTTTGAAGAAAAGAAAAAAAGATTCCAAATGCACATTGATATAGATATTTTCATATATAGACATTTCCATACAGGAAATACCCTTACATAAGTAAAAAAATTACAGACACTTAAGTAACTATCTTACTTTTTAGAAATATTACACTTTTTTCTTTTTATCTTTTTTCTTTTTCTTTTTCTTTTTCTTTTTCTTTTTCTTTTTCTTTTTTCTTTTTCTTTTTCTTTTTCTTTTTCTTTTTCTTTTTCTTTTTCTTTTTCTTTTTCTTTTTCTTTTTCTTTTTCTTTTTCTTTTTCTTTTTCTTTTTCTTTTTCTTTTTCTTTTTCTTTTTCTTTTTCTTTTTCTTTTTCTTTTTCTTTTTCTTTTTCTTTTTCTTTTTCTTTTTTTTTCTTTCAACAGTTATCCATAGAAGTTAAACAAAAGACCTTTAGGGAGAATTCATCTCAGACAACTTTAGCCATTAACAGTTAAGTTTTCTACTTATGTAGGTTACCTCTACAGTGAGTGGAAAGTTTTAGGAACCATTAGAGGTTGCTTCAGTTATCATAGGTATTGTTTTCAAGCCAGAACAACTGTTCTCTGAAGATACCCTTCTCTAACTTACCTAGGAAGCCCATGTTGTCTGTTCTTCTACACATGGACCTACTTGTATGAAATAAATCTGGTTTAAGTGATTTAATTATATTTATGCATTTTTGTAATACAGGTATCACCTGGAAATTTGCACTGACAAACAAAAGCCAATTATTAGATAACTGAACTGGTAAATGTTGACTTAAGTTTATACCAGTTTTCCTAATCTATTTATCAAAATAAGAACAGTAAGGATTTTGTCCTCAATTTGAAGTGTTATGAAGTCTATGAATAATTCTAATATTAATTATATTAAAAATAAAATTAAAAAAAAAAAAAAAAGGGAAAGAAATTTGACTAAGGAGATATGGAGGATATGAAAGTACCTTACAAATTAAGAGGTGTATTACCATGCATTTCCATGCTGTATATCTGCAAATCCATGGACAATGACTACACATACAAGCAAATGAAAGCAGCTGACCACGTACCCACACACCTTGGCAGAGGTGCACTCCATACTCGTCGGCCACCACCTAGACAAATAATCTCTGAAGCTCCTTCCAAACGATATCCAGATGAACAGGAGAATGTCAGAGTATCTCCCACTCCAAAATTAAATCCTATTCTGTTACCAAACTCTGGGATCCCAGGATCTTCACAAGGTTCTAGATTATATTCTGAAAGCAAGAGAACAAGTCAGCTTGTACAAGTGAGAACAACTCGTGTTTTCTATCAGCCTTTTTTCTAATCTTGCAGTTTAATAATTTCTGTGCATTTCCAACTGACCTTGAATAAAGATTTCAGTTTTAAAAACAAAATGAATGCATGAATGTTAAGTTGGCAATTAGACTACCTTCAAAAGCTAGACTAATTAATACATTCATAACATTTTTAAGATGCATAACACAACATGATTTATCACACTTATTAGAGCCATAAATGCCCCAGATACATAAAACAAATGAAAACAATGGTACAGCGTAAGAGTCTGACTGACTGACTCATGGGCTCATCTGGAATTTCACTAACTGAAATTAGACCAGTTCTGTTTCCTCCCCTCACCTGAATGTTGCTTACAGTTTATTGTCATCTTACTTATCATGTAGCAGAGATTTCAGAGAGATTTTCTTGCTTTAAAATTGCTGTGCTTAAAACAAACAAACAAACAAACAAACTTAAATAATTTTATGATTCAGTATATCATAAAACAAATTATTCCTGATGGTGTTTCCTTACCAGAGAAAGAAATGTTAAATCCTTCATATGATATCGAAAAATCTGATATAAAGCGTAACTGGGCTCTGAAATTTCCATAGAGACCTGCATTGATTGGTGAAGGAAGCTCTGAGCCAGTCAGACGTGCTAACGGTTGTGTGAAACTGCCATTCTCTGTTATTAGTAAGTAGTCGTGATGATCCTCCAAATGAAAAGTGTAGAAGGTGAACTGCACTCCTATTAGAAAACGTAGAATTAATTTATGTATCACACAGTTAACATAGATGTAACTAAGACAATGATTAAGCTAATACATTTCATTATGAATCATGGTTCAGAAAAGAAAGATAATCCAACATTTCTAAAATTGAGTATCTTTCTTGATTTTCATCTCAATATCAACATCAGGTCTTTCGATGCTACTTGTCACTTTTCCCTTTAGCTGTTAAATATGGATGACTGATTTACAGAATTCAAGGACATGCTTGTATTCTGATGCAAAATCCAATGATGAATTTGTTCAAAATTACAAGCTCCATAAGGAAGAATGGGAAAAGTAAGCTTTATCCCCAGCAGTCAACAGTATCCTTGTATAGCAAGTGAAAGAAAAGGTCATAAAATATATGACATCATATACTCATGGAACACACACTAGCAGGAGAACTTCCTCTCCCCAAAGGGAGGTCTCTTTAGAAGATATGTAAACAAATTTTTTTTTGCAAACCATCAGATACAAATCACAAGTCTAGGAAGGAAGAACCAGGAACCTAATAGCAATAAAAGAATAGCAATAAAAGAACTTAAAGGCCAAGACAGACAATTAAATTACTTTTTCTGCATATCTGTAACTAAGAGTCAGACCATAATCCTTGGATAGAATGCACATAAAATTCAAGAAAAACAAATTGGAGAAGACATTAGCTAGCTTAAGATATTTTTGAGACCTCTACTAGAGAGCATGCATAGTTGCATACAAGTTCTAAAACAGTGATTCAAGTTTTGTAAAATTATTCTGATAATGTAAAGCTTAGGAAGATCCATTCATGTGATTGAAAATAGAAGACTGAAGATGAAGGTAGTATATGAAAATTAATGATCCTCAGGTACTCTTACAGACAACAGATTTAATAGTAGATGTAACATTGATCAAAAAACAAACCTTTCAGTATGAAAATCAATGATAAGAAATTAGGAAAGTAATAAATTACATACACACATATACATATTTCAGACAATATATATAAATACAGAAATAGAGCTTTTCTTAGCAATACAACATAGGCAGATATAACATATAAATCTTAACTAAATATATGCATTTAATCACCTGCCCTTAAGTAATAGCATTATGAAGCTGCAACACAAAGATACATGTTCTAAAGTACCCCGCAGCATTCTGTGGCTACATGTTACATACATTTGCTTGGTAGTCTGACAACAGACTGCCAAATTTTATCAAAAAAAAAAAAAGTTTAAAGAAAAATATTAATTATATTCTACAAAAAGTATCACTAGTTAATAGCCAGTAAAAGATACTCCTTGACATTCTGAAGTCCTAATTATATTAGACATGAAATAGAGCAGAAAGTGAGATTTCCAGAATAAAGTTTATCTCCTCCATTTTAAAATAATCTATGCATATGTCTGGGATTAATTTTCTCTACCGGTTACCATCTAACACTTTAAAAAGTCTCTGAGTCTCCCCTTGGACAATTCATCCATCAGATAAAGCTCCTGGACATCAGATAATAGAGGTAAATAGGTACTTTCAGAGGACTACTCATTCCATCTATTTTAGATACATTTACATTGAGATAACCCATGTCTTGAAGATAAACGAGTTTTTCCATTAAATACAGAAGTGGCCTAGTGGACTAGCCTACCAAACATAGCACTGTACTGTTAGAAATTTAAAGTTAAACCAGGTAAACTTAATCTTCCTGTTTCTTTGACAAAGGGAAAGTCCTGCTTTCTCAACTGCCCCATTCAGCAGCGGGCTGACATTTTCCTCAGTCTTCCTTTTTCTACTGATGTATTTGAAGAAGCCCTTCTTGTTGTCCTTGACATCCCTTGCCAGATTTAATTCCAAATGGGCCTTGGCCTTCCTTGTCACATCCCTGCATACTCTGACAGAGTCCCTGTATTCCTCCCAAGTGGCCGGATCCTTTTTCCACAAACTTCCTTCTTCTGTCTGAGCTTTGCCAGGAGCTCCCTGCTCATCAATGAAGGTCTCCACCCTTTGCTTGCCTTCTTACTCATAGGGATGCAACGATCTTGAGCTTGGAGGAAGTGATACTTGAATACCAACCTGTTGTCTTGGATGACCTTCCTTCCAGAGCCCTAACCCATGGATTTCTTCCAAGTAGATCCCTGAAGAGGCCAAAGTTTGCTATCCTGAAGTCCAGGGTCACAATCCTACTTTTTGCCCTGCTTCCTCCTTGCCAGAAAGTGAACTCCGCTATATCATGGTCAATGAAGGCTGCCCCCAACCCTCACATCTCCAGATAGTCCTTCCTCATTCAGTCATACAAGGTCCAGCAGCACGCCTCTCCTTCGTGGCTTCTCCACGACCTGTTCAAACTCAGGAGGTGAGCTTATCCTAGACAAACTCAGGAAGTGCAGCCTAGATAAGTGGATGGTGAGGTGGATTGACAATTGGCTAGATGGCAGAGCTCAGAGGGTTGTGCTCAGTAGTACAGAGTACAGTTGGAGGCCTGTAGCTAGCGGTGTCCCCCAGGGGTCAGTACTGTGTTGTTTAACTTATTCATCAACAACCTTGATGATGAAATAGAGTGCACCCTCAGCAAGTTTGCTGATGACACAAAGCTTGGAGGAGTGTCTTATACTCCAGAGGGCTGTGCTGCCATTCAGAGGGACCTCGACAGGCTGGAGGGTTGGGCCGAGAGGAACCTCATGTAAGGAATGGTCCAGCAATTCGTGCCACTAAGGGATTTGAAGGGTTAACACTGAGGCCTGGGTTTAGGTGATAAGAGAACAAAGGGATTTCTTTAGAGAAAAATTGCTGACTCTGCACAGACGTGCAGTAAATTCTGACATCCGGCCAAGAGACCACCAGATAAGGAGGAAGAATATGAGCCTCCCATCCAAGCGGCCCCCGGGAGACTATCAGAGACTGATAAGCAGGTGCCCCTGGGAGGACTTTGGATTCGGGAAACCAATTATAATAACCCTGCCTCTTTTAGAAGTAGTAATAAATATGTATTAGCCTAGGAGTATAAAAAATCAGCCGTCTTACGTAACGGGTGTGCGTCTTGGTGGAGCAAAGACTCCCGGCACACCCAGCGCTGTTTGCTTGCCTCTGTTCGTTTAATAAATTGTAAACGTTGATTGCAGTCCTATTTGGGACTCAGTCATTTATAACACTCATGAAGTTCAACAAGGGCAAGTGCACCTAGGGAGGTCCTGTACCTACGGAGAAATCACCCCAAGCACCAGTACAGGCTGGGGGCTGACGTGCTGGAGAATAGCTCTGCAGAGAAGGATGTGGGAGTCCTAGTGGACAGCAGGCTGACCATTAGCAGGAAATGTGCCCTTGTGGACAAAAAGGCCGACTGTATCCTGGGGTGAATTCAGAAGCGTGTTGCCAGCAGGTCAAGGGAAGTGATCCTCCCCATCTACTCAGCCCTGGTGAGGCTACACCTGGAGTATTGTGTCTGGGCCTGGGCTCCCCAGTACAAGAGGGACATAGAACTACTGGAGTGAGTTCAGAGGAAGATCAGAGGATGATGATATTATGAAGACTGTCACAAGTCCATGGGGCCAGATGGGATCCACCCGACGGTGCTGAGGGAGTTGGCGGATGTGATTGCTAGGCCGCTTTCCATCATTTATCAGTCATCTGGAGAGATCCTGGATGACTGGAGACTTGCTAATGTGACACCCATCTATAAGAACAATTGTAAGGAGGGCCCAGGGAACTACAGGCCTATAAGCCTCACCTCAGTGCCAGGAAAGGTGATGGAACAGGTCATTTGGGATGCAAACATGCAATGTATGCGGGACAACTGGGGGATCAGGCCCAGTTAGCATGGGTTAGTGAAAGGCAGGTCCTGCCTGACCAACTTCTATGACCAGGTGACCCGCCTGGTGCATGAGGGAAAGGCTGTTGACATAGTCTATCTAGACTTCAGCAAATCCTTTGACACTCTCCTGGAGAAGCTGGAAGCCCATGGCTTGGACAGGTACACTCTTTGCTGGGTTAAAAACTGTCTGGATGGCCAAGCCTGGAGAGTAGTTGTGAATGGAGTGAAATCCAGCTGGCAACCAGTCACAAGTGGTGTTCCCCAGGGGTTGGTGTTGGGGCCCATCCTCTTTAATATCTTTGTTAATGATTTGGTTGAGGGAATTCATTGCACCCTCAGTAAGTTTGCAGATGACACCAAGTTGGGGGGAAGTGTTGATCTGCTAGAGGATAGGAAGGCCCTGCAGAGGGACCTGGACAGAATGGATCAACGGGCAGAGGCCAATGGGATGAGGTTAAACATGGCTAAGTGCCAGGTTCTGCACTTTGGCCACAACAACCCCATGCAGCAGTACAGGCTTGGGGGAGAGTGGCTATAAGCTGTGCAGAGGAAAAGGATCTGGGGGTGCTGATTGATGCTTGCCTGAACATGAGCCAGCAGTGTGCCCGGGTGGTCAAGAAGGTCAATGGCATCCTGGCTTATATCAGGAATAGTGTAGCCAGCAGGACGAGGGAAGTGATCATCCCCCTGTACTCTACTCTGGTGAGGTTGCACCTCGAGTGATCTGTTCAGTTTTGGGCCCCTCAGTACGAAGCTGGTGAAGGGCCTGGAACACAAGTCCTCTGAGGAGCAGCTGAGGGAACTGGGGTTGTTTAGTCTAGAGAAGAAGAGGCTAAGGGGAGACCTTATTGTTCTCTACAATTACCTGAAAGGAAGTTGTGAGGAGCTGGGAGTCGGCCTCTTCTCACAGGTAACTAGTGATAGGACTAGAGGGAATGGCCTCAAGTTGCACCAGGGGAGGTTTAGTTTGAAAATTAGGAGAAATTTCTTCTCAGAAAGAGTAGTCAGGCATTGGAATGGGTTGCACAGGGAAGTGGTGGCATCACCATCCCTGGGGCTGTTCAAGGAAAGGTTGGACCTGATGCTTAGGGACATGGTTTAGTGGGTGACGTTGGTAGTAGGGTGATAGTTGGACCAGATGATCTTGGAGTTTTTTTCCAACCTTAATGATTCTGTGTTTCTATTAAGATGATCAGAGGACTGGAGCACTTGTCATACGAGGACAGGATGAAAGAACTGGCCTGTTTAGCCTGGAAAAGAGAAGACTTAGGGGAGACATCATTCGTGTATATAAATATCTGAGGCGTGCGTGTCAACAGGATGGAGCCAGTCTCTTTTCAGGTGTACCCAGTGATAAGACAAGAGGCAATGCACACAAACTGAAGCACAGAAGGTTCTGGCTCAATATGAGGGGGCACTTCTTTACTGTGAGGGTGACAGAGCACTGGAACAAGTTGCCCAGAGAGGTTGTGGAGCCTCCTTCTCTGGAGATATTCAAAACCTGCCTGGATGCCATCCTGCACGATGTGCTCTAGGTGATGCTGCTTGGCAGGGGGTTGGACTAGATGATCTTCAGAGGTCCTTTCCAACCTCAGCCATTCTGTGATTCTGTGATACCTGTTATACTACAAGAATGTGCTTACATTATATATATATATGTGTGTATCTGTGTGTATGCGTTTATAAATGTGTATGTTTATAATATTTCTCTATGTGTATATTATTTCTACATATTTGTTTTCTTCGGAGTCTCATTATATGTGGTGTCTTTTTCAATGAATTTACATAAAACATTATCACATTTGAGAACTTCAGCTTTACTTATTACAGCTTTTAAATACATTTCTAGCTGAGGGTTTCAGAAAAAGATTTCACACAGACACACACAAAAAAACTACTTAATTTTCTCAAAAAAAAAGCATTTTTTTCCAACTACTTGCCCTCAGAAATCCCATTTTAAATGTAAGAAAAACAAAATTGTTAATAACAAATCTTTCAAGAATCCTAACAAATGTACCTTGAATTTGGGCTCCTGTTTGCTGCAAAACTTACATAATTTTCACTCAGGTATTACTCCATGAAACTAACCACTCTTACATGTGTGCTCCTTCTCTTTAATGCCCAAATTACCAAGCTTGAGATGGTTACCCAATGGCTTTTCAAACAGGGTGCAAGCTAAATGGCTGCAGGACTTAAACTTTATTTAAGTCTATTCATACAAACAGTGATATTCATCCCACATCCTTTCTCCACTGCAAAAAGAATCACAGTACCTTATTTTCCTGCAACTCTAAGAGCCATGCATCATCCATAGAGGTAACAAGGGCAAATACAGCATCCAGAGTAGGTTCAGTAATTTTGTAATGTTTTCTCACTGTTGAAACTTACAAGCAAATTACATTGCCACAATGAGGTTTGGTAGTTGACTTGCAGAACAGCTAGAGTAATGATTTTGAGAGAGACACTTTGCTATTTTATCAAATTTTAAATGGGACATCTAGTCATGGTGGTTTAACATCTATTTTACTACTTGTACAAGACAGAACAAGGGAATCACAGATAAGCACACTTTTCTGTGAGGTAACTATGTTATCAATATCTCTCTTAAAGAAATACATCATTAGTATACTTTGCCACATTTTCCACTCTTTCACAGACAAAACTGACGGAATTCAGAAGTGAATTTGCCTTCCTTCTCCCATTTCTTTTTCTCTATTCTCTTTTTCCTCTATTCTTTCCAGCATTGCAGACACAATACTACTTTTGTTCTTATCACCTCACCCTATTTATATTTAATTTATTTACGATATTTATCTTTACTTGTCACCTTCCCTTAAATTTAACTGGCAGTCATACCTATATTTAAAATAAAACAGCAAATAAATAAATAAATAAATCTAATACCTTGATCTACTTCTTATCTACTCCCAAAGCCTGAAAGCATCTGGGACACACTGTTTCAAGGAAATTTCATTACCTGGAATTCCCAACTTCCATTGTATCCAAAGCATTTTCTAACCTCTCCTGTAACTCTTATATTCCTTTGAAATAAGATCATTTCTCAAAGCCAAGTTAAATCCAGTATTACATATTTATCTTGATATCTGCCTTCAACAAATAACCTTTTCTTGAAAGTCTCCTGTCTCTCATTAGTTTTTTAGTCATTAGTTCTTTCTTACCATTCTAAATGTCCCCTGAAGGGGTTGCATTATTTATCTTTATTCTTCATCTACATTTATTTCTAAACCATATTATTTATTGAATCTCTAGATGTACAATAAGCTACCATTTATATGCTGCCACCCTGAAAACGTATCTCAGTAAGCTGAAACAATTTATTTCCTTCAAAATAAAGGGACTTTTCTTTCTGACATTTCCTTGTCAACAGCTAGTCATAATGTAAAATTTCACATAATGAAAACTATATTTTAAACAATTCTCTTCTCATTACCTTCACTTCTTTTTATGACATAATATGAATAACATCCTCACATAAGTCTTCACTTCAGATTCTTCTATTGATACAAAATCTAAATATCAAGGACTATTTCTGTCTAATGTTTCTCTCTAAGAGAAGGCATTTTTTCACAAACACAGAAAAAACATCCACCTTCTTTCACCTGTACGGATTAATGTACCCTCATCCAACTGGTTGTTACTTGGACGACAGTCTTTCATTGACTTTTTGTTCCGTAAAAAAACTTGGCTTTCCATTGGGCCTAGTCTACATCTGGAATTCTAGGAATTAATACAATAAATATAAATTCAAACAAAAATCAGCAATACAATTCCTAATTCAGTGTGGCTAACCTAGATCTGCAATCTATATGTATAGCACAGACCACTGGACTTTTATATATGTATTTAAGAAAAAGAAAAAAGAAATAAAAGAAAATGAGGGGAAGGGAAGGGAAGGGAAGGGAAGGGAAGGGAAGGGAAGGGAAGGGAAGGGAAGGGAAGGGAAGGGAAGGGAAGGGAAGGGAAGGGAAGGGAAGGGAAGGGAAGGGAAGGGAAGGGAAGGGAAGGGAAGGGAAGGGAAGGGAAGGGAAGGGAAGGGAAGGGAAGGGAAGGGAAGGGAAGGGAAGGGAAGGGAAGGGAAGGGAAGGGAAGGGAAGGGAAGGGAAGGGAAGGGAAGGGAAGGGAAGGGAAGGGAAGGGAAGGGAAGAGAAGAGAAGAGAAGAGAAGAGAAGAGAAGAGAAGAGAAGAGGAGAGAAGAGAAGAGAGGAGAGGAGAGAAGAGAAGAGAAGAGAAGAGAAGAGAAGAGAAGAGAAGAGAAGAGAAGAGAAGAGAAGAGAAGAGAAGAGAAGAGAAGAGAAGAGAAGAGAAGAGAAGAGAAGAGAAGAGAAGAGAAGAGAAGAGAAGAGAAGAGAAGAGAAGAGAAGAGAAGAGAAGAGAAGAGAAAATGGAAAAAAAGGAGGAGAAAAGAGAAAATGTATTTACCTTTTCCATGGGTAACATCCACAGTCCATGTACAATTCAGTGAATTTGGATAGAGTTCTGGATAACCAGGGGATAAAATTGTCCCACTAGGTCCTCTAACATCTCCACCACACAAAGCTAGAATTATCAAACAAACAAATAAACAAACAAATAGTATATTAATAAAACAATATAGAACATACAGCTTAGAAAAAAAAAAAGAACAAAACTATCTTTCAAAAACTTCTGATTTTAAAACTACTGAAAACTAGTTGATTGAATGATTCGCCAATCTTACTTACGGACAATAGTCCATTAACACAATATGAAAGGAAATAAAATCAAAGAATAGTTAACATGCTTTTTGCTAGTTATTAATGAAACAAAAAGTGAGTTTCCTTAGCTGTTTTTTCCACATTTTCTTGTGATTCTGTGAAACTCAAAAGTCCAGCAGGAGGATGAAGGCAGAAAATATAGAACCAAACAACAGCACTTTAACTTTAGCCAGGTGCTAAGGCTGGAGAGTTAAAATGGAGTAGAGTAGACCTTAGTATTGAAGAATTACTGACTGGTAATATTAATGCAGGGAAGCATGACATCCTTTAGTGTATCATGCATCTTCATCTATAATTGACAACTGCCAATATAAGAATAAGCCATTCTATAGTATCAATAGTGACTTTGTAATCAGCAATTGAGCGATATAAAAATTAAATTACTGCTTGAATTAATACAAAATACAAAAGTAAAATCATCACAAAACTGGCATAAATATCTTCAAAATTCACCATTAACATAAGCCAGTATTCAACATTTCCACTGTAAACCATAAGGTTTTCTCTTTATCAGAATCTTTTGAAAAATTGTTGAAAGGCAGTTTGGGAGACAGGTAGATGGCAGTTGCATGTCTGCAATTCCAGTTGATACAACTATCAATTCCGGTTCACCTCATTGCTCTCCAAGCTGTCGCTCACCTGTAGCTCATCTTTGTGCTTCCTAGTGGTGCGCTGCCACATGAGCAAGGAAGAGGGAAGGAGGTTGTCACAGGTTGGAGGAGCAATATATTTTTTTTTCTCAGATAGGCTGCCCCACCAGCACTAACTGGTATAACATGCTTCTGCCCCTCTTTAAACATCATTAGCAGCTAGAAACATAGCACTCAAACATAGTACAGATCATGAAGGCAGGAGAAGTTTGCACTTCCAATATAATAACAGTACTCAAACAACATCCTCATACATTGTTTTATATTTGAGATGATTTCTGCTAAACGTTGACAGGGTAAATTATGAAATGCATAACTATGGGTTTTTTTGGTTGTTTATATATGTATATTAATGTTATACATTACTATAATATAGTTATATAAAATATTACTATATTATATGTTATATCATGCTATATTAGCACGTTATATATTACCCCCTTTAGGGTACTGAACATAAAGAAGTATACATTTAATTACAGTTTTCTTATAGAAAAGAAATGAAACTTGGATATTGTTACTATACACTTCATCCTATACGCTAGGATACAGTAAGACTGTGGAAACAGTGAGTATATATTCCTGATCTTTGCTGTCTTAGCTGGAGTGAGAAGACAGAGAAACAAACTCAATGTCAAACACACTCTGATGGGAACCCTACTCCATTTATGAGAAAAAGTTTATGGCAATTAAAGGTCGCTATTACTTGTAACCTTTAGTCTCTTCCCTACTTGTATACACATTCAATTAAAATAAATAAATAACACCCTGTTTTGCCTAGCTAAATTGGTTTGATTGTTGTAGCTGACCACTTTCTGTTTGAAAGGTATTTTTATCTGGGTAGCCTCATCATTTATTTATTCGTGTGTGTGCGCTATTTTTCCTGCCAGCTTTCTAGCCTTTTTGTCCAGACTGTAAGCTAGAAAGTTGGAGATCCAATACCACAGGCTGAAATAGAACATTTTAGGACCACTACTGCCCAATCTCATCATATCAAGGGAAATGATGCCCCAACACGTTCATTTTCCTCCTCACTTCTCTGATGAAGATCCAATGAGGTCAGTTATCATCTGATCTTGTTATATTTAGATGTTAGCAAAATAGAATCAGGGCATGTTATAACAGCATGTTACTGCAGATTCTGATGGTAACTACCTACTTTGTCCACACTTTAGGTCAGCCCTATTAAAAAGGGCTGCAATAGAAAATGCAATCAGTTTTTATAACCACAGGAAACAGCCCAAACAAATAATGTATTTTACAGTGGGTGTTTGGAAAATCTTTCAAGAATGCGTCATGACAAAATGTCTATGGCATTCACTGTAACTGTATGAAGGGTAGCAGATGGCAAACAAAGGCATCAAGGGACCAGCATGTTACCAAACAAAGCCAAGTTGACAGATCTGAAATATAAAATGTGCACTGGTCCTGATAGGATGGCAAACAGCCAGAGCGTATAATATCACAACTAGTATCTGACTCTTTTTTGGAATGCAAAGGAAAACAGAAACACATTAAAATGAAAACAGCAAAAGATACTCTTTATACATTTTTCTAGACTCTATAGGAAACCTTTTCACATTATGATATATGGAGACAGACTAAAACAGGACAGACTAAAATTGTAATGAATAAATAAGCAAATAACTGAAGCACTAGCTTGGTGTTCTAATGTGGAAAATGGCGTACATGAAATGTGTGATGATTTTTTTAATCATCATTTATTGTGTCGCTAACACGGCAATTAATTTCTTCGTTATGGAAGAAAAAGAGCTCAACCAAGACATGCCTTAATCTTTTTATTTATTTATTTATTACTGTGTTTTGTGAGAAGGACAAGGCACAAAAAAAATAAAAAAATATCTGCATGTAATACAGATAGATATCTGGATGTATAGTACAAAGTACCTCTACAGCGTGATAATGGGAAATGATGTAACAGCTTATGAAGTAAGTCTTGGTTAAATGTGATTGAAGATTAAAATTTAGTAGGGGAATTCAGTGAGTAAGCCAGCTGTTCAAGTGAAATAAGATTCTTACAGCACTGGGTTGCTTGAAGACTTTCGTTGTAATGGATCATAACTTCATTCCTTTTGCTCAGTAACAAACCAGTCACAAGGAGGAGTGGCAGTAAGCAAGGCTAGCTTAGAAAATTGCCCTATATATATATATATATATATTTTTTTTTTTTTCCCCAATTTTAGAACCTTTACTCAGGCTACGTATAAGTGTCTCAGTGGGAGGCCATGCTTAAGCCCTGAAATACATAAGTAGTTGCAATGAAAACACCTGACATGTCATTCATAAAATCATCAAGCTCCATTTCAGGTCATATTTCATCCATCTTACTATTTTAAAAAATCATTGTTCCATACTAGAAATAGACTTGTAATTTCTAGCCTAAATTTATTCATGGTTCATTTTCACCCATTTATTCGTATTATAAACTGTCATTATGTTATTTTCCATCTTGGAGACTGACTTTGGAGGGCTGGCAAAGCATGACAGTCTCTGGCCTTGTTTGATTCACTTACATGAGACAAGCTTAATCTACTCTTGAAAGACACATTTTTGGTCTCTATGACCACTGTATTACCTATTCCAAGTACTTACCTATCTTTCTTGTCACAGCCTCTGTGCTACACAAACATATTGCTAGGACACTTTCCAATAAAATGTGGCAGCAGTTAATAAGCAAGGAAGGTAACATTTCTGTTCATAGAAGTTTTTTCCCATTTTTTGCATGTGTCCTCAGTTCTATTTTTTAAATGTTTATGTTTTGCTGCAGAAGTAAGCCTGTATAATCTCTTCCTGCAGAGGTCAATCTGTATATAACACTTTACCACTTCTTTGTAGAAGAACCTCTTACCTCTTCATTTTATTTTATTATTTTATTTTATTTTATTTTATTTTATTTTATTTTATTTTATACCATGAAATAAAACTCAGCACCACTATGTTTTCTATCATCTGAGGTCTTTGAAAAAGGTTTATGACCTATTTTAAAATGATTTATTTATTTTTATGAAACTATTTATTAATTTAAAATTAAATTTATTTTGATGCAACTGAAGTCTACTTCAGAGTCATGAAGGGTATAGCAATAATATGAAGATATCAAGAAGACTAAATGTGAGAAAAAAGGGGTTGACCACATCCAAGGACAGAAAACTGTCAAGAGAACATACTTGTTATTTAAGTAAAGCAAAAGAAAATAATGCACATTCTACATAGATACATGTATCGATGTATTTCAACATATGGTGTTCAATAACAATATAGAAAAAAAAATCACTGACCCATTTTACCTGACTGAAGATTGTGATATTTGTGAATTAGTAATATTTTCCACCTTTTAAACTGATATAACCCACCATTTTCATAGATAAATTTACTTAAAGTTTTTTTCAAAAGACTAGATCTGTCACCAACGACAACATGAAAACTAACATGCAATGCTTTATCACAATTTTCTAAAAAAAAAAAGGAGAGAGAGAGAAAACATACATAAGAATAGAAGCTTTTGAAAGAAAAAAAAAGACTTTTTTTTTTTTTCAGTAAGATGAACTTACTGTAAATACAAATAGATGAAATCTATTTGTTTTCCACAGTGATGGAAGAGAAAGCATAAATTTATAACTGATTAGTAATACTGATTAGTTTTACAACAGGTTTCAAGCATCAGCAAGAAATACTGGTAACTTGCGACTTCAGGAAGAACCACAGAATGGAAAGATAAACCTATTGTATGTGGATGTGTTCGTAGAAATATAAATCTATATATAAATACACATATAAAGAGGTCCCATTGCATTCAGCTGTTTAATTGTCTCTAACTTCCAAACAACAAACTAAATCTAAGTTGATTTTCATTTAATATGAAATCAACTTGCCGAGGCGATCGGCTCCGGGGCAGACGCGTTCTGCAGCGGAGCAGGGGATTGAGACAAGCAGGGCTTTTTTTTCGGCATCAAGGCCACTCGAAGCAGACAAGGAAGCCACAAGGACCCAGCAGCCCTTGTGAGGGAGGTTGATGAGGTGTAGGTGGAGCCAGCAACGCCCCTCTACCCTGACGTTCAAAAGCAGCCCCTAGGGAGCGCGAGCGACCAGGAGCACGGTGAACAGGGCAGGCAAACAGGGCGGGGTGCATCAGAAGGGCAGGGCGTGTCAGTTTGCGCGGCAGTTCACGCAGGCAGGGCGAGCAGGGAGGGCCCCTCGCCGCTCTTCTGCAGCGGTCTTTCCCTTCAGTACTAGTAACCTGCCTGCGAGGAACCTGGCCATGGTATCAACCAGGCAGAAAACCATGGCCTCCGCATCTCTTGTGGCCTCTCCAGCTGCAGTCTGGCAGTCAGGCACACTGGTAATGAGCTAAGGGATGGTATGCTAGAATCAGAGGGACTGTGTGCTAGTGAGGCCCTTCGGTCAGCTACACAAGGTGCTGCGTGTAGGGAGGTGCATTTGAAGTGCTTCTACACAGACTCATGGAGTATGAGGAATAAAATGGATGAGCTAGAAGTCTTGGCCCAGTCCCACAGCTAAGACATCATCGGCATAAGCGAAACCTGTTGGGATGAGTCCTGTGGCTCATGTGTTGCAATAGATGGTTACAGGCTCTTCAAGAGGGATAGGCAGGGTAGGCGAGGTGGCGGGGTGGCAATGTATGTGAAGCATGGGCTGGACTGTGTGGAACTTCAAGCTGGTGATGGCAAAGTTGAGAGCCTCTGGGTAAGGATTAAGGGACAAACAAATAAAGGGGATGTCGTTGTGGGAGCCTGTTACAGACCACCTGGCCAAGACGACAATGCCGATGAATTATCCTTTGCAGAACTAAGAGATGCCTCGAGATCAACTCCCCTTGTCCTAATGGGGGATTTCAACTTGCCAGACGTCAGCTGGGATTACCACACGGCTGACACGAGCAAGTCCAGGAGGTTCATAAAGCACCTAGATGATAACTTCTTGGTGCAGGTGCTAGGGAGCCAACTAGGAAAGGTGCCCTCCTAGATCTGTTGCTGGAGAACAGAGAGGGTCTTGTGGGGGATGTGTGGCAATTGGCGGCCGTCTCGGTCATAGTGACCATGAAGTGGCTGAGTTTAGAATTTATGGTGACAGAAGGAAAACTGTCACCAAAACTTCAGCCCTGGATATGGGGAAACCAGACTTCAGGCTGCTCAGGGAACTAGTCAGCAAGGTCCCCTGGGAAACTGCTTTTGAAGGCATTGGTGTCCATCAGTGCTGGTCAGTCTTTAAGCACTGCCTCCTAAAAGCACAGGATCAGGCGATTCCAAATTATCAGAAGTCAGGCAGGCGGGGCAGAAGGCCGGACTGGCTGACCAGGGAACTTCTACTGGAGCTTAGGTGAAAAAAGAAAGTGTATGGCTGCTGGAAGCAGGGTCAGGCAACGAGGAAGGAATACAGGGATGCTGCTCGTGTTTGTAGGGGGGAAATTTGTGTGGCCAAAGCCCAACTAGAGTTGAAGCTGGCCATGTCTGTGGGAGACAATAAAAAAGTTTTTTTTAGATATGTGAACAGAAAAAGGAGAACCAAAGAAAACATAGGTCCGCTACTAGATGGGGAGGGTCTCCTCACAGACAATGACGCAGGCAAAGCAGAGACGTTTAACGCCTTCTTTGCCTCTGTCTTCAACACTGATGATGGGCTTTGGGACCCAGGGTGCCCTGAGCTGGAGGACCATGACGGTGGGAATGACAAACTCCCAACCGACCCTGAACGTGTGTGGGATTTTCTGCTCCACCTGGATCCATACAAGTCCATGGGTCCGGATGGGATTCATCCCAGGGTGCTTAAAGAGCTGCCTGACGTCATCACGGGACCTCTCTCAATTATTTTTCAACGATCTTGGGAATCTGGAGAGGTCCCATTGGACTGGAAGCTGGCAAATGTTGTGCCAGTTTTCAAGAAGGGTAAGAAAGAAGACCCTAGCAATTACAGGCCTGTCAGTCTCACGTCAGTGCCTGGTAAAATTATGGAGAGGATGATCCTTGAATTTACTGAAGCGCACCTGGGGGACAAGGCAGTCACTGGTCCCAGCCAACATGGGTTCATGAGGGGTAGGTCCTGACTAACAAATTTAACTTCTTTGTATGATAAGATCACCCATCTAGTCAATCAAGGGAAACCAGCTGATGTGATCTTTTTGGACTTCAGCAAAGCTTTTGACTTGGTTTCCCATAGGATCCTACTGGACAAAATGTCCAGCATACAGCTAAACAAAAACATCATACGATGGGTGAGCAATTGGCTGACGGGCAGGGCTCAAAGGGTTGTGGTAAATGGGGCCACATCTGGCTGGAGGATGGTCGCTAGTGGGGTCCCTCAAGGCTCCATTTTAGGGCCAGTCCTCTTCAATGTCTTTATAAATGATTTGGATGTAGGACTAGAAGGTGTTTTGAGCAAATTTGCCAACTACATCAAACTTGGAGGAGTTGTGGACTCGGATGAGGGTGGAAAGGCCTTGCAGAGAGATCTGGACAGATTGGAGAGCCGGGAGATCACCAACCACATGAAGTTTAACAAAAGCAAGTGCCGGGTCCTGCACCTAGGACGGGGCAACCCTGGCTATACGTACAGACTGGGCGACGAGACGCTGGGGAGCAGCCCCGCGGAGAGGGATCTGGGGGTTGTGGTTGACAGCAAGTTGAATATGAGCCAGCAGTGTGCCCTGGCAGCCAGGAGGGCCAACCGTATCCTGGGATGCATCAAGCACGGCATTGCTAGTTGGTCGAGGGAAGCGATTGTCCCGCTCTACTCTGCGCTGGTGCGGCCTCACCTCGAGTACTGTGTGCAGTTCTGGGCACCGCAGTACAAAAAGGACATTAGAGTGTTGGAGAGTGTCCAGAGGAGGGCGACAAAGATGGTGAAGGGCCTAGAGGGGAAGATATATGAGGAGTGGCTGAGGTCACTTGGCCTGTTCAGCCTGGAGAAGAGGAGGCTGAGGGGGGACCTCATCGCGGTCTACAACTTCCTCGCGAGGGAGACTGGAGAGGCAGGTGACCTATCCTCCGCTATCACCAGTGACAGGATCCGTGGGAATGGTGTCAAGCTGAGGCACGGGAAGTTTAGGCTAGACATCAGGAAGAGGTTCTTCACCGAGAGGGTGGTTGCACACTGGAACAGGCTCCCCAGGGAAGTAGTCACTGCACCAAGCCTGTCTGAATTTAAGAAGAGATTGGACTGTGCACTTAGTCACATGGTCTAAGCTTTTGGGCAGACCTGTGCGGTGCCGGGAGTTGGACTTGATGATCCTTATGGGTCCCTTCCAACTCGGGATATTCTATGATTCTCTGATTCTAATATGTAATTTGATTATAGAACAGAAATATAAAGACAGCTAAAAAAAAATGAAACCATGAATTACTATTTGAATCATATACTTTGTTTCATAAATCAAGAAATTTCAGCATCTGGCTTCCCTATCTACAGTAGATGTAATGTGTCTTAAGATGGGATGGATGCAAGGGGTAAAAATAAAATAACGATATAGATGTCCAATGCTTACTAACAGCTTCCTGAAAGAAACTTTGGACTTGAGTTACATTACACAAGAAAATAGCATAATAAAATCTAGATTATTCATAATGAAAGCTGTTATATCTTTATCTCCTTATTTAAATCTAAAACAGATCAGGACATGCCAACTCTTTCCAATTGTAGATTCTACCACACTGAATATTTGGAGTTGAATATATATTTTTAACAGTTGCAATTTTAATAAGATTATTTTTTTTAGCTTAGAGATGCTTTTACAAAAATAATGTAACATCTTTGCCAGATCTCCTGATAGATTCCTCATGACACTGCACAAGTCAGATTTGCTAATTCATTAGAACATCTAGGTGTTTTCATTATAATCATTGAATGTCTTCCATCTAATTTGAATGTTTTTACTTGATGTTCTCTATTTATTCATTTTCTTAAGCAAATAAAGATCAAGTGGGATGACAATATTTATTCCTAATCCAAATACCTAATAAGAATTATTAAGTAATCAATTTCATGTTAAGATGAAGATAAGAAAAAGCACATTATACTCTTAATTATCTAAACTTTTACTATAATTTTTCCTGTCATATTTAACAGGATTAATATAATACTTCGTATATTGTTAATATAGGTTTTCTCACAAATATTCACAGTTTAAAAGCAAATTTCTATTATAATATTCAAACAGAAAGTACACGATGAGACAAAATTTGCCACTTAAGCACTGGGAAGAGTTACAGTTAAATTCAAGGGAGTACTGATAGATACATACCGAGTAAATCATAAATGGATGTTAGATAGGAATGGTATAAATGTAAAACAAGTAACATTTTTCTAAACAAAGCTCAAAAACATCTATTTTCTAGTGCAACTAGAAAACATCTATTTTCTAGTGCAACTATTTTCTGAAGACTATTCATATTCTTATTAGAAAATAACATTTGTTATTTATTTGCATGTTTGTTTTCCTAGGTATTGTACCATGTATTTAGAGCATATAAACCAAACTGCATCTGCAGATGTACTATTTAAGAATAAATAATTATAGAGTAACACAAATAGGTTTTCTCTGTTCTGTGTGGATAAAAATAAACAAACAAAAAGGTGTACTGGGTCGGGCTGGGATGTTAACTTTCCCTGCAGCAGCCCATACGGTGCTGTGCTCTGCACTCGTAGCTAAAACAGCAATGTTATCACACCAGTGTTGTGTCTGCTGCTAAGCAGTGCTGGCACAGCAGCAGGACTCTCTCTAACCCCCCTAGGGGTGGGCAAAAATGTGAGAAAAGAAACATCACTAGGGCAGCTGACCTAAACCAACCAAAGGGATATTCCTTACCATATGATGTCACACTCAGCAATAAAAGGTGGAAAAAGGAGGAAGAGGGGAGGGGTGGGCTCTCGTTGTGAAAATGTCTGTCCTCCTCCCGAACACTGGCTACGTGCGTTGAGGCCCTGCTTCAAGGACGTGGTCAAGCATCGCTCATTTGTGGGAAGTAGAGAGTAATTTCTTTCCTCTGCACTTCCACACATCCTTTACTTGTTTTGTTTAGTTTTCCCTTTCCCCTTCCTTTTCCCCTTTCCTTTTTTCCCCTTTAGTTAAATTGTTAATTGTTTAGTTAAACTGTTTAGTTAAATTGTTTAATTAATAATAATCTTTCCTTAATAATCATTATTTTTTTCTTTTCTTCCCTTTAATTAAATCATCCTTATCTTAACCCGTGAGTTGTTCTTTCCTTTACTTCTTCCCCTCCTCATCTAAGGAGGGGGAGTGAGAAAGCAGTTGTGGTGTTCAGCTGCCTAGCATGGGAAAACCACCACAAAAGGTAAGAGCATTTTACCCACAAGACAAAGAAGGAAAAATATAGCAGAAGTTCAAAAGTTGAGGCCTTCATCACTGCCACTTCTTTTGAAAATAAATAAATAAATATATATATATTGTCAATACAGCTGTCCAGAAATTGGTCACAATTCCCCTGAAGGACTGTTAAAGAATCTTCCTAATAGTCTACAAATTACCTCATTTTTTGAAGAGACTGATGGCTGGACAAAGATCATAAGTTTTATTCTTAGTTTTATGGTTGTGTAACATATTTTAAAACAGTGGTGTTGCTGTCTTGAAAACTGAAAGCAATTCCACTGCTGGAATAAAAGTTTGGACTAAATCATATTCTGATGTCCCTTCCAGCTATAACTCTTTTATGGTCTTGTATGAGAGAATTTGAAAATATTTTTCTTTATTATTCATCTTTGAAAAGCATGAACAGCAATAGATAATATCATCCTCAAAATTTTATATTCAGAGACCTCTAAAATTAATATTTCAGAAATGCTTTGCTATTCTACATATATAAATGTGTGATTGCATGTGTATATATGTATACATACACAGAGCAATGTGCAATACACTGACTGTGCATCCCTTGTCCACACAGATACATGTAAATAGCAAAACTAAGGAAATGACCAATAAAATCCTTCATGTGTATCAATCATTCAGATTTGAATGAATTATACAACCTGTTATAATGATACACCCCTCAGGCTAGTCTTTACAGATGGAGACAGCTGTTTTGTTTGTTCATTTTTAAACCATTATTCTCAGTATCCTCTAAATGTTCCTATAGACAATGAAGTGTGACTTTGTGGATAAGTTTTTTGTGATGCTTATCTGTAATATCCAAACACCTAATGAAAAAACTAGCTTACACTCCTTCAAAGAATACAATCACAATCAATGCAGTCTTCAACTCTGAGGAAGAACTGGGTCTGAAAAATCTATTTTTTTTTCCTATACCTTTCTCCTTGAAAGCACTTGCATTCGTGAGTTGTCAGGTTTTGTTTGCACAATTGTTGCTACATGATGTAATTATCAAAAAGAAATGCTTTTAACTATCTAGAAATAACCCAGCTCCCCAAAAACTGATACAGCAATATAACAAATGAGCAGGAACAGTTACCAATGTGTTTATTAGTGGCATGGTTAATATAAAGCTATCCTCATAGTTTATGAAACCAACAGCCCATTGAGCAAATGCCCTTTTTTCCCTGGAGGTGCAAGGACTGTGGATCCTATATAAAAACATTTCACTAGAGAAGAAATTCAGCAATAAAATTAAAATGAGTTCAACCATGAATTGATTAAATTTACTAGAATAAATGTACTCAATCCTGCCTTTAGAGCATATTTATTCAATGGACAATTGCCATTTAGCGATGTGCTCTAGAGAAAAAAAAACTCATTTACTTAATGAATGTATGCTAGTGCAGCATCTTGAGGAAGAAATTCATCACAATACTTATGTTCATTTCACAGCAGAGCACAGTATTCATAGGGCGTGTGTTAATACTGTTTGTTTTAGATGGTTAGCATGTAGTGCCTATCAACATAAGAAGCCACATCTTCTATTTACAGCCTATCCAGCCAAATATAGCCCCCCTGCCTGTGAGCTATGGGAACTCTGCAATTTCTCATCCCATGAATTAGACTAAGAAACAGAATCATTTAGGTTTGCTGAACAGAGTGCCATTTTCAGGACAGTGATTATTCACTCTCTTTTCTACCACCACAAATTTCTGGTATCATCATACCCTTCCATGTTCAACATAGTCATATATAAAATATGAAGCATTTGCTAACTAATTAAGCTAAAGGCTTAAGGAAGACCCTGCTGTTCAAAGACTCCATAATCTAAAGAATGAAATACAGTGAAAACTATTATATTTACATATGGCAAGTCACACATCCATGATTCAATAAACGCTTTTTAGTCTTCTTTCAAGTTCAGCTTTTACCTTCTGAGTGTTTTGAGACACTAAGAGTTGTTTTAGGAAAATATACTATCACATGCTTTACATAGAATTTATGTATTCAGTAGATTTTTTTTTAATAAATACTAGCTTAGAATTAATTGAGTGAATTATTCCTGATAACATTTTTATCATCAGAAAAGCATGTTCCATATTCAAAGGAAAATATTTATTTTGAGAGGAAAACAACTCAAATATACACCCTAATAAAAATTACAATATACTTTCTTAATATTAAATATAAATGATATTACCCTAAGAGGATAAGTGTCATAAAAATGAATAATTCTCAGAAATTATTAATTTTTCAAGCGATTCTGTAATGACATTCTGGCAACTCCGAAATATATGAAAAAAAAATGTTACTTGATACCATTTTTGTCTCATTTAACAATCATAAGCACAAACATCAAATATCATATGGCACTAATCAGTTCTTACAGTAATTTAAGGGTGACAGGTTTTGTTAACAAATTAGGAACAAAACAGGAAACTGGAGAAAACGCAGTTTTTGAGTCAGGTAAAAATAAACCTCATCTCATGTTTTGTATATCAACACCAAAGACAGATATCCAACCACAAATATTTGTAGTTTGTAACAACTTCTTTACAAGAAAATACACATTAACCTTACGTGCCTTGAACTAACTGGTAATCAGCTAGCTCATGGTAACATATATTCAGATATACATATCTTCAATAATCTTCCGATTTAAAGAATTATAGAATCATAGAATCATTAAGGTTGGAAAAGGCCTCCAAGATCATCTGGTCCAACCATTTATATATCATTCTCTCCTTTTATTACTAAATATCTCATCACATAGACATATATAACCTTCATTTCGTCCAACTGTATTATTTCTTAAAATTAGAGGTTTTATGAGCTCCATTTAAGTCATTTGACTAATATTTTGGCAAAATGTGTAAATTTTAAGGTACTATGTATTTTAACCATTCATTCTTACCATCACAAGTTGGGAGTGGGTGACTCCACCAGTGGTTTTTTTCACACAGCAAAGGCTCCTCATGACTTAGCCTATAACCTGGATCACAACTAAATGAGACAGTGGATCCTATAGAGAAGTCATGTCCATAGCGGCGTCCATGCACCGGTATGCCAGGATCCAAGCAAGAGTAAGTATTAACGGTTACACCTAGATTATAATAAATGAATAAATAAATAAATAAATACATTTAAACCAATTTGTTTGCTTGTTTGCTTGTTTGTTTGTTTGTCTAAGTAATTCCCTGTACTGGGGTGGTGTGGGGCAAGGTTCTATTATAAAGCATTTTCAGTGATTTACAAAGCAATTATAAAGCATTTTCATTGATTTATCCTTGACATTTGTTTCTCTGAGTTACCACTGTAGGTCATTATAGCCAATGAATTGTGTTCTGCTGATATTGCAGACAAAAAACATTGCATAATTTAGTGTAAATTTATGTTGATCCTATCTCAGTAATGTTATGCTATGATTTATAGAAATTGTTTTTATATAAATTATTTTCAAGCCTAATGTTCTTTGATATGTGAGATATTGGGGAGACAAATAAAAATGCAGAAAAAGAAGTAAAGATGAGCTGACTTGATACAGACAATATTTGTATGTGCTAAAAAATTAAACTTTTTACATTATTTTCCATTGAGAATATTAACTTGATTATGAAAGAATTAGGGGAAAACAAAGAACAAAAAACTCTAGGAATATTACTGAGAGTTAACAAATTAGAAGAAACAGTTGGTGTAGGATCTTCTGGGTGTTTTTTCCTTCTACAAAAATTCCTACACATAAGCCTTAGGATATCCTTCCTTACAAAATAATACAGCGTGGAAAGAAAACGATAGCATAAAAAAAATAAAAACATAAAAAAGACATCAGCTTTCAATAGGATGGCTGAAGAGAAAAACACGGAATCATTTAGCATTATTATCATCCAGAAAGAGGAAAACAGAATTGCACTGTACTGGATAATATAAAACAAAGAAGCAATAAAAATTAAACAAAAATAACATGTATACTGAATGTCTGTACATAAACAGAGTATGCTAAGCAGAAAAGCTACTGGAAATAGTTTATTTAGTGTAAAAATTATTAAAGATGCATATTTTTAGAATTCTCTTATAGTATAGTATAAACTGAATTTTCATTCTTCACAAGTTTAAAGCAGAACTCTGGAATGGGGATCAATTTTAATGAAAATGCATTTTATAATGAAATTGAAGAATTCATACGTTTGAAAAGAATATTCAGGTTCCCTTTCAAAATTTAGTTAATTAAAAGAGTAGATATAAAGGCACTTCTAGTAAGTGCAGCTTTCCTCTTTTTGCTGTTCACATTCCTGAAATGTAATTTCTACCATTAAGCATTATATATTTAGCCAATTATTTTAAGAATTAAACGGTCTTTGCTGGGAGCATTAATCTAGTTTTCCTAATGTGTAAGGATAGCTATACCTCAAATTTCATAGAGGATGAGAACTTAACAAAATCATTAGTTCTCCACAATGTAGATGATAAACATGGAAGTACGTGGGTGAAGGCTGAGACAGTAAAGAATTTTGTATCTAATAGTAGATTTGCTGGGATAAAATGCCAGAACTTAACATTTAATGGAGTTCAAAGCAGCCAAAATTTTAAGTGGCAAAGTCCACATATTATATTTAATATCCTTATCATTAGTGATCAGAAATAATGTAAATGGTCAAAAAAATGGTAAAAGATTAAGAACATCTGAAAATTCCTTGGTGGTAGTTCCAACAAGTATGAAATAGAAATAGATAACAATATGTTCTTGATGACAGTAATTACAAAAACTATTTTTCACATGAAAATATGATTTGGTAAAACAAACACATACTTAGAACAACAAAAAGTAAATGACATGATAATATAGCAAGTTACGTGAATTTTACACATTCATAAAAATACGAAATCTTACTGATACTTTCTACAGTGTAGTTTATATGACTGTAATAAGGGAAAAAGAATACTTCTACATAAGATTTATAATCAACAAATCACATACGGGTTTTTAGATCCTTAAAAATCCATAATCGTGCAATTCAGTAATTGTTTTTTCTGCTCATTAATGTAAATCACATTTCCTATTAGCTTTAGAATTTCAGATCCATCAATCAGGACAGTAATTCAGACACTTGCTTTAGAATTTCGTAATTTTCCTGATTTTATGCAGTCTTATACATACAAAAATACATTATATAAAAGGTAAGAATAACAAGACATAATAGCAACATCCAGAAGAAAGGTATTTGCATGCTATTCTTATTTTCTGATTCTTAAAGCACTGAGTACTACAGTAATGACATTAAGTGAAATTACTAGGCATTATTCTGCAGTTTCATATTACCAAACCTTACTCAATTTGAAAAAAATAGGAGGCCTGACTCAGCAGTCTACCAAAGACAGAGCATTTAGACATTTATATTTTTAAGACCATGATAAGCAGAGATGAGGAAATCAAACCACACAGTTCACAATGACTTACTTTCATAATGAATCTTGAATCCATTGTTAGAACGGCTGTTGTCAGTTGTAAAGAGAAGATAAATGAAATTGCTACTGCTAAATAGGAACTGTGGGACCTGAGTACCATTGTAGGATCCCAGAAGTGGAGATAATAAATTTGGTCCATCATGAACTTCCAGAACATCATAATTGAGTTCTGTCTGAAATCTGGAATTGAGGAAACATCCACAGGTACAAATATAAGCAGGTAAACCAAACACATAGCAAGTATGTCACATTTTTAAAACTATTCTTCTTTCCTGACTATAATATTTTAATTATTTCTCCACATATCTACTTTACAATATCAATTATATTATTACATAATTAATACAATAACCACATTTCAGGTTAGTGTCCTGGTAAGATGAGAAATAAGTTTTAACTCCTTGAGCAGGTTTGTATTGCAGAAAAGTAAAAAAAGTAAGAAACTTTTAAAAGAATAATAAAACAATCCTGGCTTGTTAGCAGAGATTAATATTACTTCCATACACTATTTTATATCACATAATGATTTTCAATTATGGAAAAATAAAGTAAATGATATAGAGGTTAGGTTTATATGTTCCTTTATTTTATCTATTCCATTTGGCACAAATATCATCAAAGTACTTTATATTACCAAAAATCATACTCTGACCACCTACCCTCAAAATTGCCTATAAGCAGGGATAGAATCACTTAAATCCTCTTTGATAATCCTGTCACTTTGTGCCAGTCATGGCTCAGTGCAAAGTAGCAGCAGAAGTTAGGTTAAAAATAAATAAATAAATAAATCTTATTTAGAAAGCACTACAAAGTGAAATGTCCCTTTGCAATCTGCATGTGTGCTGTCTTTGTCAAGAAAAAACAGAGTATGACAATGCTGCTAGATACCTCCTTGTTCTTCTTGTTTTTGATGGTATCACCAGTCCCAAACCTCTGTTTGTTATTTTGACATCAGTTTCTCTCTTGCAGTGCTAGATCTTACATTAATCATATTGCTTTAATAGAATCTCTGATGAATTACTGAAAAACCCTTCCAGCATTAGAAAGAAAAACATTAACAACAGGATCCTTCAGATATTCCTAGCTCTCTCTCTGATTCACTTAGATGCCTAATTCAGCTTTGTGAAATCCATTCATGGAATTGCATGACTAACAACAATGTACTGAAGAACTCTGTGTTTCGATATTTATGTCCCAGGCGTCTTAACCTAAAATCTAAAGGAGTCTGGCAAAAGAAGAGAAGCCAAATTAAACCTCCGGAACATGTTTTCTTTTATTTCTGTTCTGATCATATAAATAACATAAAAAGAGTGCAAAGAAATAAAATAATAGGGAGTTAAAAAAATAAAGCAGGATAAGCCTAGAAGCCGGACAGCTGAAAATTTAGGGGAAATGAATGTTGTTTTTTTTTTTGGCTAGTGCCCACATGAGCTCAGAATGATATGTTTCTAAATCAAAAATATTCTTTGCTTCTGTCAGACTACAGTGTTCTTTCCTCCTTAAAAAGCCACTAATCTTAAATTAACCTGGATGCCTTCATTGCTGTGTTAAGTCTATTCTTATGGAGGACTTTCCAATGTTCAGTCAAACGGACAGGAGTGAAACAAACTTTAATACAGAAGGAGATGCACACTTTTTATCTTATTTGACCAGCTAAAGCTGCTCTAATATTTATAACATGCATCTTTGTTTTTGAGACAACCTGTCAACTGTATGTGGTGTTAGGATATAAGCAGAATACCCCAACACACAGTGTATTCTCATTAGTCAAATGTGACTAGTGCTCCAATCAGTAGTTTGCTGATTAACATCCCTAGCATTTAAAGGCTCATAATTAGGCTTCATGATAAACACTTCATTACAATGAAGAATGGCACTCACATTTCTCACTTTCATCATTTCAACTCAGCCTGCATAGCTACTGACTTACAACAGAAATCCAACAGATTATCATAGCTATGACTGTGTAAAAGGAGTATACTTGTCAGACTATTTATTAACAGTCCTGAAGCAAAATATGAAAAAGTCCTTATGAACTCCCTGAAAGCACTAAAAGAAATAGCTATTATTCTCTGTCTGTAGTTCTCTTTCCTTTAAACCTGTGTGTCAGGCTTCATGGCATAGGAACACAATAGTACATACAGGCATCAAATATGGTACCATGCAATGTCTCGAGAGAAACCATGGGAAGATGAGAGATAAAAAAGGGAATATAAGCTGCTGTACAAGTGATAAACTGAAAGTAATGTTAAGGTGTCACTCCGCAGGAAACATGCATAAGAATTTTCCCCATTCTCTTGGAAAATCTAAAAAGAAAGGATATAAAGATGCTAAACGTATAACATATTTACTGAGATATATATATATATATAAAAAAAAAAAATCAAAATCAAAATACTAATGGACCATAGAATTCTGAGTATTTGCACCAAGAAAGGCTAAAAATAATATTCCTCTGTTTTTCAGGACAAAGATGAAATGTTAAGAACTGGACAAAATATGAGTTTTTGTTTGTTTGATTTCTTTACTTTTAAATCACATGGGAAAGCCACTTGAATATAGCTTTAAAGGTGGATATTTAAAAAAAATTAACCTCCAGTCTTTAGGAAAATCCTGCTGAAGGTTTGCAAGTAGAAGGAACAGAATAAGGACAGACTAGAATGATTTTGCAAAATAAGATAATGTATCCATTTCTCAGAATATCAATTTAAATTATAAGGAAAAAATGTCTAAGTAATATATATATGTATATATGTATATATTACACTATGATCATTTATTTCATTATGAGGTTTACATAGTATTTTTTTAATTTACATCCAAACATATATTTCTAAATGCATGAGAGCATACATAGATGTATTTTTACATGCAATCCTGCAAAGAAACACAGAAACACAGACCCCTATATGTAAATAGGGCCTATCTGAATTCACTCTGTTGTATCTCACCAATATAGAAAGCATTCCTATTTATGGCAAGTGACAAGACTGTCTAGAATGAGCATCAATGGAAAATGAGGAAGTGTGACAATGTGATCAGGTTATAAAGAGAACAAGAGCTCCCTCTGTGATATGAAAAGATCACATCTTGTTCTTATTGCTCTTACCTACAAGAGTAATAGAATTTGTGCAATTTTATGACTGGGTTTTAATACATTATAAACCAAAAGTATACACTCAAGACTGACAGATTTAATAAAACCCAGGTGTAAAGAAAGAAAATCCATCTGACACAGAATTTTCAAAAATAAAAAGGCAAATGCTTTTCATTTTGAAATGACTGTCCACAACATAATTTGTTGAAAATGAAATACAGAATTAAAAATAGATTTTTTCAAATGATCTAATATTTTCTCTTTTCAGAAATACGAGTTATTGAAAGTTCTAACATTTTTATTATCACTTTGATTTACAGAATCACTGACATGTCTGAATTTGAATTTGTGCAAAATTTGCTAACTTCTCTTTTCTACTTTAATTAGCAAAAATTTATATTTTAAGCTGATTCACAACACCTGTGTGTTTGGAAGATTAGCTTTCGTTTCATACCAAGGATAGGAAATACTTCTGAAGGATTTATATTACCAGTCCTCTAACTGCATATAACATCATGTAAACATATTATTACAGTGTAAACTTTAACACTAAAAAAAGCTTTTAAAACTATCACAATGAGATTTTTTTCTTACAGAAGATCTTTATTTCCATATCCTGCTTAAAATAAATTTGAAAATGTATTAAAATGAAGCAGTATCTTCTCTTCAGATTGAATGTGACCAGGACCATTCAGAAGATGCTGTATATATAGCAACTGAGAAGTACTTGTATGATATTTGTGCATTATAACTTTTCAAAAGACTTTTTTTTTCTTTTTCTCTTTTTTTACTGGATCATCATCTAATTTCTTAATATTTACAATTAAGAATAATCTAGAATATGCTTAAAATATGTAGAACATATGGAATTTTTTAATTACATTTCTTTTTATGTTTTTTCATAGTGAGTTTAAATTCAACATCCACAGCTTGCTACCATTAGAAACTTAAGGCACCTAACATGTTTCATTCCTTTGAATCAGGAAGGGATGTAACAGGAAAAACTTAGCAAAAGTGAACTGCTGCAGTAATTTGGGGAAACTGTAATTCCATCCTGCAAGCACCACTCCTTTTAGAAAAACAGATCAGATCAGATGACCTCGTAAATATTCATGATGGATTAAAAAAAAAAAAAAGTATTTAATTCAGTTTTGACTGTTAATTCAGATTCTCAGAGTTGAAGATTTCACACATTTCGGAAAGAAAATGGCTTCGTAAGTATAATTTATCACAGTAACACAGTTACAAGCAAATTAAACATGTTAATCTTTATAAAGAGACCAAGCTATTAACTAGGGCAGACAGACTTAATATATGCAAAAGGTAGGAATTTCAAAAGCTTTTCAGTTCATTGAAGTGGAATTTACACTGAAGATAAAATTCATGCTCTGCAGGCACTAACATGTTTTGGAAAATTCTACCCAACAATACAATTACTTGATTTCAGAAAAAGTGAAAATTAAGTTTAGGATAGAGCTAATAAACTATTGCTTCTAATAAAAACAAAACTGAAAATATTAAATAAGAAAAATATTAGCCAAGACCTTTCAAATGTAATTTTGATAGAGTGTCCTGGTTCAGCTTCTATCACCCACTCACAATTCAAGGAGTCTTTATAATACCCAGGCCAGCCTGGAGAGAGGATTACTCCACTGGGAGATGAAAAATGCCCACCACATGGAGCTAAAAATAAAACAAAGACAAAGGTGTAATAACACAAACTTATGATAAGTAATTAATCATTATCGATTTCATTATAGCATATTTATACTTAAATTAAAAAAAATCCATCTGCAGGAAGATGCAACAACACTTGAAGCTGACAAACTCTACAGGGCTTGGAATTAGATGGAGAGGACTGAATTATAGATAAAGAACTGAATTAAGATAAAATTAACATTATTCAGAAAGTGCTGACATAACCTTTTATACTGTATTTTTACAGATACAATACAGTTTACTGTAATAAAGGACATAGAGCAAAACACAGTGTTTAAAACCTGGGATTGTTTCTGCTTTTAATTATGAGCAGAGAGATTTGAAACAAAACAAAACAAAACAACAACAACAACAAAAAAACTATGCAGAAGTTTCAGTTGAATATTAAGCTTGAAATTAATAAAATTTCATTTCAGCTTTGACACAGATCCACTGTGAGATCACATACATTTTATTTGTGAGGTTGGCAGTTCAAATTCCGTATTCATGAAACCGATATACTTACCATTTTTACAAGATTAGCTAATATTTTTGAAGCATTTGGCAAATACATTTTAAATGTTGTAAAATATCCATAGTCAAACAGAACTATTAGAAACAATATGTACTATTTCTCTCTGCAATAGTAAGCAAAGATGAGCTATTAAGACACAACTAAAAATAAAGTATCTGATAATCACATTCAAAGCTTTTTAATGGCTTAATGATGCATTAATTACAGGAATAATCTCCACAGCTGTAGGTCTTGCAGAGATGTCTGCATTCCTGCTCGAGGTGTCACCTAGAGCAGGTTGCCCATGAGCAGGTGCAGATGGTTTCTGAAGACCTCCCAGGAGGAGATCCAAAACTTCTCTGGGAAACCTGTGCCAGTGTTCTACCTCGGCAGTAAAGTGCTTCCTGATGTTCAGTTCCTGTGTTTCAGTTTGTACCCATTGCCTCTTGTTCTGTCACTGGGCACTACCAAAAAGAACCTGGATCCATCCTTTTTGCACTCTCCCTTCAGGTATTTATAGATATTGAACAGATCCACCTTGATTTTCCTCTTCTCCAGGCTGAAGAGTCCCAGCTCCTTCAGACTTTCCTTATAGGGGAGATGCTCCAGTCATCAAATGAGGCATCCTTCATCATCTCAGTCAATGGTCCTTTTTTAGACCCCTTCCAGCATGTCCATGTCTCCCCTGTACACAGTGGAGCACAGAACTGGATGCAGCACTCCAGATGTGGTCTCACTGGGGATGAATAGAGGAGAAGGATCACCCCCTTTGACATGCTGGCAAAATGTTGCCTAATGCAGCCTAGGATACCACTAACCTTCTTTGTGGTGAGTGTACATAGCTGACTCATGTTCAACCTGGTATCCAGGTTCTTTTCTGCCAGGCTACTATCCAGCTGGATGGCCTCCAGCATGTGCTAGTGCCTGACGTTGTTCCTCCCTGAGGACAGGATTTTGCACTTCTCCTTGTTGAACTTCTTGAGATTCTTGTATGCCCATTTCTCCAGCCTGGCGAGGTCCCTCTGGATGGCAGCACAAACTATCAACCACTCCCAGTTTCATGTCATCGGTAAACTTGCTGAGGGTAGACTCTGGCCCATCATCCATAAAGCTATTTATGTATTTAATTATCAGAAGACACATACATTTATTTATTTATTTATTTATTTATTTATTTATTTATTTTGTTTATTATTACTAGTATCATGTAAGTATCCGGTTAGAGGGCAGAAACTTTTGGGGAAAAGAAAGCTGCACTGTAAAGTGTCAGCACTCTTTCAATTCACTCTTTATGCATACAGGGTTACACAATGATGAAAAGAAATCTGCTACATTTTATATGTCTTACTGTATTGTTGGCAAGTCTCTTTACTAAACAGTGCATTTAAAAAAAAAAAGTTTCTTACATTTCATAATTTTTTTATTTATATATATTTTTTTGCTTAGACACCTCATACTGTCTGCAAAGCATTTTTTCCGCTCATTTTGATGAAGCAGCACTGTACATGCTACTGTCTAAATTATTCTGGACTTCTCCATTACAAAAATATTTTAATTTTGTTCCACTTGACACACCTTCAAATTGAAGATCATGAATTATCATATATTTATCTGATCTCTATTTTTCTCAGGAAATTACCAGGGTCCTGTATTGAAATGATGAACTGTTGTAATGAAGCATTTTATATTTTTAAGGACATTTTATATTTTTAATCCCTTCTTTGTCCTACTGTGTGGAAAAATATATATATATATATTCTAAAAGCTATATAACATGTAAAGTTCAGAACTAACTATATTGCAAACATCTCTAAATATGCAATTTTAGAGTTTTAGTCTCCCCAATCCAAACCCCTACCTGCTTGTCTTAAAATATCAATTCTCAAATTATACCTTAAGGTCCTTTTGTCAAACTACCTTCATCAAACACTATCAGTCAAACAGTACAGTATTTAAACTAAGAATTACATCAATAACTGTAAGGTTAACATTAAAACATTAATCATCCCTACATTTTATTGTATGTAACTACTTATGCATATCCAAAATACATATGGAGTTGATATACTACAAAATATACTAACAAGAGTAATACCAGATGGTCTTATCCTGAGCCAGTGTACTACCATAGTTGGCACTTAGTATTGCTAAATTTGTGCAAAGCTCCACTTTATCACTAAATTTACATTAAACTGTTAAAGATTATATTTGGAAAACAGAAAAGAACTCTTACAAAAAATGCTTCTATGAATATTACATTTGAAATAATACATATCTCTTTATTAGATTGTGTAAATTCACTATGATTTCTCTTTGTATGTGGGATCTAACATAATAGTTTTGCTTTGATGTTTTTGTTGTTTTCTGTTGTTTAAAGAAAATCTTTCTTGTCCTTCCCATGATTATGGTTCTTCCTGATGTCTTCAGTGCAAATTCTTTATCTGACATTTACTATCACATGCTGATTTCCCAGATCCAAGAATCCTTCCCTTCAGAATAGCTGGGTGACTGGGCTTATCTTCAAGAGCTTTGCTTTTCACCCCATTTTTTTTTTTTTTTGCATTGAGTTTTAGTCCCTGTTCTTTCTTCCAGTTCTATTTGGTGGTTGACTGGCAGATTTATACCCACTGTCAGTGGGTTAAAAACAGAATACTAGAAATATACCATAACCAGTGTTTGTCATCAAACAGAATATCTTTGTCAAACATGAGCTTATGCCAATTACCAAAAAACAGTCTTAGCCTGATCTACGAATTCCCACAAATTCATTTCTATTTATTTCTATTTCCTTGCATACTAAGGTACGGCAGTTGAGTCAGGAAATTTCTATGCATGAGTATGAGGAAAACTTTGAGGATGACAGGCTAATCAGTGAACAGAACACTTTGTAGGTTCACAGTTCTAGACTTTTTTTTTTTTTTTTTTTCCAAAAGCTTATTACTCATTGTAAGCATTACAGGAGTCATGCAGGTAGACCAAGAGCAGAGCTGCAGTCCATGTGTAGCTGGACTATATTACAAGAGATTATGCGAAAATCCTTCATATGACCCTCACACAAGGAAGATGAAAGACACAGGGACATGAATCCTACATGTAAATGCATAGTGGAATCACAAAATCAGGACTCCTCTGCTAGGTAAATGAAGATAGGAGCCAAGGGTGACAACACACACAGAGGCAGTTAGTGCCCTCACCAACACAGCATCATTGCACACCATCTAGTGCATCTAATGCATGACATTGCTAGTCGGTTGAGGGAAGTGATTCTCCCGCTCTACTCTGCACTGGTGTGGCCTCACCTCGAGTACTGTGTGCAGTTTTGGGCACCGCAGTACAAAAAGTGGAGAGTGTCCAGAGAAGAGCAACTAAGATGGTGAAGGGCCTAGAGGGGAAGACATATGAGGAGTGGCTGAGTTCACTTGGTTTGTTCAGCCTGGAAAAGAGGAGGCTGAGAGGAGACTTCATCGCAGTCTACAGCTTCCTCACGAGGGGGAGTGGAGGGGCAGGCGCCGATCTATTCTCGCTGGTGACCAGTGATAGGACCCGAGGGAATGGAGTCAAGCTGCGACAGGGGAGGCTCAGGCTGGTTATCAGGAAGAGGTTCTTCACTGAGAGGGTGGTCGCGTGCTGGAACAGGCTCCCCAGGGACATAGTCATCGCACCAAGCCTGTCGGAGTTTAAGAAGTGTTTGGACTATGATCTCAGTCATATGGTCTGAATTTTTGGGTAGACCTGTGTGGAGCCAGAAGTTGGACTCAGTGATCCTTGTGGGTCCCTTCCAACTTGGGATATTCTATGATTCTATGATTTGAGTAAGGTGAGAAGGACTAGATTGGTGACAGAAAAAGGGTCTGGTGACATTCAAGTGACTATCAGATGAATGATGAAGCAGGAGTTGAAGGGGCAGGGACTGCCAGCCCCAGGCTGAGCTGAAGTGGGGTCCTGGGCCATGGACAGGGCTGGGGGGAGGCCCCAACAGAGGCTGCGGCAAAGCCTGCCTGTTGGTGCGTCAGGCATATTGCCCTGACAAATGAGTATGCTGACCCTACCCACCTGTACCACATTGATTATTATATGGTTCTCTCCTATAAACTGTAACAGAAGACATTTCTGCAGTGAAGAAAAAACTTCACAGTAGTCACATTCAGTATCTCCTGGTCAGCGTGAGGAGTTCATGTCTTTGACTTGGTATGTATGACAATGAGATGATGAGGTGTGTGAAAGGCAAGCAGACTTGAGCTTATATGAAATGGCATTGTGTTATGAAGTCAATAAAAATTCAAAACACCCCATAAGACCAAATTAATGACAATAATAGCTTACAATTAGATTCATTTGTCTTCAAGCTGTATCTTCAATCTTAAAAATATACTTAATTCTGCAGTAGATAAATACACTTAATTCAAATATACCAGCTTCCCAATCCTAAGGATTCCAGTCTATGTTCCATCTAGAGTCTCAGACCATTTGAGCCATCTGAACCATTTAGAATGTATGGTTCAGACTCTGGTATAGAGATAGACATTTAAAAATATTCCCATTATTTTAAATATTTTATTAGCAGTGCTAAACAGCTCCATAAACACCATAATAAAGTAAGGTCCACGACTGTGTATCATCTAGGGAAACTGACCCATCTTGTATCTATGAAACCATTAGAATTTTGAACTTAAAGTTAACTGGATATGAATAGTATAAGGAGTCACATTCATATATTAAAATTAAGCAAATTTTGTTAGGAAGGCAGTTCAATAGTGAAAATCTGAACTAAGCTTTTATTTAATATAAAACGTAACAGACTGTTTGTAAATCACATATTATATCATCATCGATCAAATTGTATTTTTTAAGAGGTGAAAAGATCTTAAAATACAGGAAATGTAATGAAGCAAATTTTATATTTTTATACCTCTTAGTATAAACAAGTATACGGAAATATTCTTAACATTGTTTTAGAGGTTGTGATGTATGGGAAGTACTTAATTTCTTTAATGAGAAAGATCAATTGTCAAGAGAATCTTCCAGAGGCTATGTGTCATTGTGGATAGAAGAAACATAAATCGTGCAACAGACAACTAAGACCTCTCTAATGGTTTAAAATATCAAGATCTGAAAAGAGATCAGCTTCTCCATTCTAATCTAATATGGCGCTGAGTGCTCACTATTTAAAATCATTTACCTGTCTGAAGTCAGAAGTTAATAATTGTATTTTGAAGAAAACTTTCTAAATGAAACTCGGTGAAAATAACTGAAAAAAAAAAAAGAATTTGAAGGACAAACTTCTTGACTACTAAATACTAAATACGGCGTGGCAAATTGAACTTAGATGTTTCTATTTGGAAACTGAGGAACAGAAATCTTCAATATATTTCAGTCAGATTCAGTGAAAACAGTGATTTTCTTTCCTGCTATTTCTTTCTCCTATATATTGACAAAGCTGATCAGGATACTGATTGGAGTGGAATTTAAAAATGAAGACATCAATATTGTTGGTGTACTGTTAGCACTGAATCTCATTGCTCATGCCTCACTAGACTCCTTATTATGGAGTTGATATTACAGGAGCCTTCTGCTATCCATTATCAAAAGTTTGAATTCCCTTTAGTCACAACTTAAAAGACATTACGCTGAGTCTTCATAAATCAGAAAGAAATATTATACATACCTCCACACTTAGGAATAGGTCCACTCCACATTACTTTTCCATCCACTAACATGCAAGTAATTGTTTCAGTTCCCTGTGTTTTGATAAATCCTTCCTCACAGATAACAGAAATTGAACTCCCCAACTGAAAGTTGTCACCAAAACGCCGGGCATTGATTGGTACTCCAGGATCAGGGCACTCGTTATGTCCAAATGCTATGTAAAAGGTTAAAAAAAAAAAAAAAAAAAAAGGCAGGGGAAGGAAGGAGAGAGGGTAAATAGTGTGATAATTTTTGCAAGTAATTTGTCAGAATTTTACTCTGTCAGTAAAACCGAACCATGTAAGTAAATTTTACTCTGTTAGTAAAACCAAACAATGAGAAAGTAAAGCTTGGCCAACAGCAGAAAATATACACTGGTAGAAAAATTGTCTTAAAATATGATAAAGTTCTGTCAGCATAAATCTCAATTTGGACAGCCATAGTGCTGGCAGACTGTGATGGCTAAGTTCTTCCCAGCGGCCCATCATATCCAGTGACAGAATGGGTGAGAACTTTACATCAGAACAGTAGGGCAGGCGTATGTGATATAATCGATTTATTTGTTTGTTTGTTTTTTAATTTACTGTCATATTCACTACAGCTGCACTGACTTCAGTGTGCCTGATATTTCTATAGTATGTTTTTTTGTTTTGTTTTGTTTTCGCCAAACTAAGAGCTTGTGATAGGGGCGATGTTGGAGAAAGAAAGAAAATCTGAAATTTTCACCATATGGTTATATTTAAGGTCAAATAAATAGTAAATTCAAAGTTTTGTACAAATCCTTCAAAATTTCAAGTTCATCTATGAACAGATTAAAAAAAAAAAAAGTAAAAAAATTCCATGTATATATCTGGAGATACAGTAACAAAGATAGTCCATGTTTATTACTATAGGATTCACCTTATATTGGGAGACCATGGTCATATTAGAACAAGTCCAGAGGAGGGCCATGAAGATGATCAAGGAGCTGGAGCACCTCTCATATGAAGACAGGCTGAGAGAGCTGGGGTTGATCAGCCTGGAGAAAAGAAGGCTCCAGGGAGACCTTATAGTGGTTTTCCAGTAAATAAAGACTAGAGGAAAGCTGGGGAGGGACTCTTTGTCAGGAGTGTGGTGATAGGGCAAGGAGTAATGATTTTAAACTAAATAAGGGTAGATTTAGATTAGATATTAGAAAGATATTCTTTACTCAGAGAGTGGTGAGACACTGGAACAGGTTGCCCAGAAAAGTTGTGGATGCCCCATCTCTGGGAAGGCTGGACTTTGAGCAACATGGTCTAGTGGAAGGTGTCCCTGCCCATTGTAGGGGGGTTGGAATCTTTAAGGTCCTTTCAAATCCAAACCATTCTATGGGAACAGACAAATTTATCTTCATACCAGAAGTGAACAAAATCATATTTAAAGCAATATTGTTCAAAGAAAAGATATGCATTCATTCTCTATTATATTCTGTAAAAAGAATGCTGCATATAAATATTAGATTTTAAAAAATGATGTTTTTTTCAGCAGGAACAGATATCACAAGCACAGTATCCACCTTCCTCAGGTGTGATGATTTAAACTTATTTCTTCATAAGAATGCCTGTATTTGAAGGAGACATCAGGCAGAAGATAGGACTATATGCTAAAAAGATGATTTTTCACAATATTTTTCTGCAGTTTTACTTATACATCTGTTAGACAAAATGTATCCAAGCTACCTCATGAAATTTCCCAAATGTAAACATTATTCAAAAAGAAATATTAATTTCTTAAAACATATTTAAGAAAAATGGATTGTTCCACTTTATTTCCAGGAGAGTATTCAATTTACTGTTAACTGAAATCAAACAAGGTAATCATATTAGTTTGCTTTCACGCTTTGATTGCTTCCTGCAATGTGCAAGTATTCAAGAAGGTTCAACAGACACTCACACAATAATTATGCTAGTAAAATAATCTTTACAGAAAAATAAAAGATACGAAGAACTTCCAAACATGTTAGTATACAAAATAAAATGGAAATGTTTTATTATTCTTATTGTTACTATAAATAATATCTACCTTTTTAAGAATATTTATTGTATATTAAAGGAATGCAAATGTTACACTGCTCTGGCAAGGATACAGATCATAACATGATTTTTAAATCAAAATACTTTTAAAATGAATAAACATCCTTCTTCCCTTTCAAGAAACTCTTATATAAATATAGCATATTTTTTACTAAAATTGTTAAATCACTTTGTATGAAGCAAGACTATAATTAAATATTATTAATTATAATAACAACATTATTAATTATTATTAATTATAGTAACGACACATGTATTGGGAATAAAAATAGTGCTTCAATAGTTATCTACTACTGGAGGATGGCTTTCAAAAATGATGCAATCATATACTTTTTCCACTGGGGTCACAAAATTTTTGTCAATACTTTAAACATATTTCTCACTTTTAGTGAAGGACTGATTGCATGTTTTTTTCTTACTAGCTTCAGACCAACCACACAGAGATAGATTTTTAATAGATATCTGCAAATTTAGATAAAAGTCAACTCCAGGTATAGTTTGCTTATGTATGACACCAGCTTATTAAGGTTATAACTTCGGTTTATTGCTCTATATTTCAGCTCAGGAACTGAGTTATGCTGCTACTGTTGCTCCTGTGGAACTGACTGCACTGCATGGGGTGGCTCTGGGAGGCAGGAGAGTGACAGATAAGCCTTCCCAAAAACAGTTGTTCCCTCAGTCTGTCCTGGCTGCAGTTACGGTACTTGATTCAGTATTCAGACTGCCTATACTTCTGAAAAGATTTATGGTGGAAATGTAATAGTAGATATGACTGAAACTGAAAAGAAAAAGCACAAATTTGTATATTCTTAATATTAATACGTGAGCCATCATCTATAGATCAAGAAACAATAGAAAAGTTCCTCATGAAATATTACATGTAAATAGGAGATACAGCTTTCTTGACTTTTACTTATCCACTATTGTGTTTGCACTGCTATTTCAAGCAGAATCCCAAAAAAGCTATGCAGCATAAACATAGTATAGGGTGACGGTTAAGTACTCTCAGCTCTGATATTAACTCAGAAGGATTTTAAAACCTGCATTTTGCATCAAAAAATGTGAAGAGGAGGAATGGCAAAGATCTGAAAAGACAGGAAGGTAGGAATGAAGCTAACTGTAACCATAACATCTGGTTTGAAACCTGCTCTGAAAGGTCCTTGGAAACAGGGCCAGAAAGGAGTAGTCCACTGGCATGATTAATTGCTTTGGTAGACTGTCCTGTGAAGAGTTTTAGCTGAGAAGTCTAGCAATGGATTTGGAATAAGTAACTCTTTCAGAGGAAAAATATCAAAGAGCAACCAAGTTAAGAGAATATCAAGTAATAACTGATATTTCATTAAAAACAAACAAACAAACAAACAAACAAAAAAACATGAAAAGTTGTTAAAAGTAATGTAAACAACTAATAGGTTATTTGGTACTGTTACTCGTAAACTCATACTTCTATGTAGCAAACAACACAGTGTGAGGAATTCTATCCTGGGAAGTACTGAGGCTAAAAAGTCTAGCAGGAGGGAGTGCCAGCAAAAATGTCTTGTGATGGATATACCCTATCACAGCAATAAAATGGACTAAAGCAGTCTTTGGATATAAACACAGCGCCTGGGAATGTCAATGTCATGGACTACTGAGATAAAATCACTCAAGTAATTTGGCTGATGTCAAATGACCAGACACACTTCCCCCAACCTCTGACAACTCATTCCTCTGTCAGTGAGGAAAGGAGAGGTAGAGATAATTTTTCTGACTTTTTGGTCTTCTTTGTATTAAGTCCTTTGTCAGAGAAGCAATAAATATCCATACAACTTCACATGGGTCCAACTGTTGCAGAGAAATTAATGTACACATTTTGCCTGTCCTGACCTAAACTAGGAAATCTAGACTGAAGCAAAGCAACTATATAGCTGCACTGATGTAATTTATGCGACTATATTCAGATAGTGTGTCTAGTTCTGATCTCCATAATTCAACAGAGATGTAGATAAAGTGGGAAGCATTCATAAAAGAGTCACAAATGTGATAAAAGGTTCAGAGTTCTCCCTTAAATTGACGAGTCCAATGCATTTAGCTTATCAGAGGGAAGATTAAGGGATGACTGAGTTTATAAATAACTTCAAAGAGAACAGAAATGTCATTAAGGTCTCCTGGGTTTGGGATATAAACTGGAAGTAATGAGCCAGGAGTAAGTATGCAGTTCAAAGCAACTTAAACCAATGTAATTTCAGGCAGCTATGTTCCTATTTTCTCTGCTACCCAAGAAAGCACCTTCCAGCCTCATCATCTCTTTGACATCAACAGCAGTGCATAGGCTAGATATAAGTAAACCCATACACGGATCTGACCTCACTGAAACTCACAGCTTTTGGAGTTGCTAGGTCTTTGGTTACTTAAACGTTTTCTGCATCATCCATTTTCATGTCACACAGTTCTGTGGGCTTGTTCCAAAATTTAAAATCAGTTAGATTTCTAATGAGTTATCAGATTTGTTGAAGACTTGGAGTAATTCTAAGATGAGATATTTGAAAAACAAAGCAGTTTTTGTTTAATTCCAAGAGAAGCTGAATTTAGGTTTAATTTTACTGAGACAAAAATAATTATCTGAAACCACATATGTCACTGTAATAAAAACAAATATGGGATAAGAACAGTTTGTGAGAAATGCTATTAAAAAATCAGATCATGTACTAGCAGATCAATTTTACTCTTCTTTATCCTATAACTAAGAAACTTATCAATGAAGTTATTTATGCTAATAGCTTACATTATTTTTTGAAAAGACTAATTATGTTGTACCTTTTCTGTGATACACTGTTTCTACTCTTGAAGGTGAAAAAAGAGACTGATAGCTTTGAAAAGGTTTGGATATATACACAGGGGAAGTATTAGCAGAAAATGGATATTTTTAATTAACTTTGGGTTTAAAATTGCCAAGACAAAGAGAAAATTATATTAATTCCATATTTATTCTGTCTTGGTGTTCAACTATTTATTGTGGAAAGATTGCTTCTGTAATTTATCAGACTGCAGCTGTCTTTACTGAAGTAAGATTGGACACATTTTCTTCAATTATTTTCTCTTTTGGAAGTAGATATTAATTACAGTTAAGAAATGCACACACACTTCCATTCTAGCTTAAACATACCCTCCCCCCAATAAAAACATATATATGTTAAACTGCTCATATATATAAAATAATTCTTTAAAATAGATCTTTTAGAGTGAGTGAGTTTCATTATACAACTAGTAAAAATTAGTATTGTATTGTTACTTCTTCATTAAAATAAAAGTGCACCATTTGGCATTATCAAGACGTTATTTGATGTGATTGATAGTTGACTGATATCATAATTAGTCTATCATGTAAAATAGCTAAACAAAATATAAAAGGTGACGGAGATAACTGGCTTCTCTTCCAAAGGCTAGGTACAATTCAGAGCTCTAAAGACAGAAGCCCAACTACTATTTACTGCTGCAGCTCTGAATGGCAGCCTAGAAATTTCTCTCCCTGTGTCTGTTACAGCTTTAAGTTAGAAATATATTAATCAGGATATAAATAATATTAATTTACCTTCAGCCTATATGTAAGCAAACCAAAACAGTGTGACTAACAACAGAATTTAAGAATTCTTTTTAATCTTGTAATGGTGTTGCCAGACTCAACATATAATCATTTTACATAAGCATGTGAGCAATTTGATTACCAAAAAGGAGGGATAGGCAGGGCAGGTGAGGTAGAGGTGTTATGCTGTACATAAAAGAGAGATTCACAAAATCACAGAATCATCTAGGTTGGAAGAGACCTCCAAGATCACCGAGCCCAACCTCTGACCTAACACTAACAAGTCCTCCACTAAACCATATCACTAAGGGCTACATCTAAACGTCTCTTAAAGACCTCCAGGGATGGTGACTCAACCAGCTCCCTGGGCAGCCCATTCCAATGCCTAACAACCCTTTCAGTAAAGAAGTTCTTCCTAATATCCAACCTAAACCTCCCCTGGCACAACTTTAGCCCATTCCCCCTTGTCCTGTCACCAGGCACGTGGGAGAATAGACCAACTCCCAACTCACTACTGCCTCCTTTAAGGAGTCCATAGAGTGTGATAAGGTCACCCCTGAGCCTCCTCTTCTCCAGGCTGAACAATCCCAGCTCCCTCAGCCGTTCCTCTTAAGACTTGTTCTCCAGACCCCTCACCAGCTTCGTTGCCCTTCTCTGGACTCTCTCGAGCACCTCCATGTCCTTCTTGTAGCGAGGGGCCCAAAACTGAACACAGTACTCGAGGTGCGGCCTCACCAGAGCCGAGTACAGGGGGACAATCACTTCCCTAGACCTGCTGGCCGCGCTGTTTCTTATGCAAGCCAGGATGCTGTTGGCCTTCTTGGCCACCTGAGCACACTGCTGGCTCATATTCAGCTGACTATCAACCAATACTCCTAGGTCCTTCTCTGCCAGGCAGATTTCTAACCATTCATCTCGCAGCCTGTAGCACAGCTTGGGGTTGTTGCGCTCCCGGTGCAGGACCCCGGCACTTGGCCTTGTTGAACCTCATACAGTTGGCCTCAGCCCATCGGTCCAGCCTATTCAGATCCTCCTGCAGAGCCTTCCTACCCTCAAGCAGATCAGCACATGCACCTAACTTGGTGCCGTCTGCAAACTTACTGAGGGTGCACTCGATCCCTTGCCATTAGGGATGATGTGGTAGAAAGCTTCTGGGTGAAGATTAAGGGGAATGGACAGTAAAGCAGATGTCATCATGGAGGTCTACTATCAACCACCAACCCAGAACAATGGCACAGATTAACTATTCTACAGGCAACTGAGGGAAATCTTGGGACCAGTTGTCCCTGTCCTGATGGGAGACTCCAGCATCACAGACATAAACTTGGAAAATCATACTGCCACAACAAGTACGGGAAATTCCTAAAGCATGCTGAAGACAACTTTCTGTCTTAAGTATTGAGTGAGCCACTAGGAAAGGTGCCCTCCTAGATCTGTTGTTTGAGAATAGGGAAGACATTGTGGGAGATGTCATGGTAGACGGCTGTCCTGGTTTTGGCAGGGATAATTTTATTCCTAGTGGCTCTTACGTTTCATGTTTTGGATTTAGGAAGAGAATAATGCTGTTAACACACTGATGTTTTAGTTGTTGCAGAGCAGTGTTTACACTAGGTCAACGGATTTTCAGCCTCTCATACCGTCCTGCCAGTGAGGAGGCTGGGGGTGCACGAGAAGCTGGGAGGGGACAGAAACAGGACAGCTGACCTAAACTGGTCAAAAGGAAAATTCCATATGACATGTGGATCATATCATATCATTCAGGACAATAAAAACTGGGAAGGTTGGCGTGGGGGGGAGGACCGCTGCTTGGCAACTGGCAGGGCATTGGTCAGTGGGTGGTGTGCAATTGCATTGTGTATTACTTTTTTTTTTTTTAATATGTTTATTATTAATAATATTCTTTTTCCATTCCTTTTCTATCCTACTAAACTCTCTTTATCTCAAATCATGAGTTTGCTTTTTTTCCCTTCCAATTCTCTCCCCCATCCCACTTGGTGGGGAGGGGAGTGAGTAAATGTCTGCGTAGCGCTTAGCTGCCTTCTGGGTTAAACCACAACAGTGACTGTCTTGGCTGCAGTGATCATGAATTAGTTGACTTCAACATTTTTGGTGTAAGGAGAAAAAAGGTCAGCAGAGTTGCCACCACGGACTTCAAGAGAACAGACTTTAAGCTTCTGAGGGAGCTAGTTAGCAGTGTCCCCTGGGAATCTGCTCTAGAGGAATTAAGGGTCCATGAGCTGTTTGCTTGTCAAAAAACACCTTTTAAAATCCCAGAAGCAGACAATCTCATTGTGCTGCAAGTCAAGCAAGTGGGGCAGAAGACTAGCCTGGCTGAACATGGAATCCCTCCTGGAACTAGGGCAGAAAGAGACAGTATATGACCTGTGGAGGCAAGGTCTGGCTTCACAGGGAGATTGCAGAGCTGCAGTTTGCATTGAAAAGTAGAAAACAAGAAAACCAATACCCAACTTGAGTTGCCAGTGTGGTGTCAGACAACAAAAAAGACTTTCTGAAGTATGTTAACAGCAAGAGGAGGTCAAAGGAAAACTTTAGACTGATGCTTGGAGCAGATGGTCACTTGAAATGTAACGAGGAAAAGGTCAAGGCATTTAATGCCTTTGTTACCTCAGTAACAGTTACAAGGGCTTCTGGGCTGCCCAGACCTAAGTGTTGGAGGACCATGACTTTCCATCTGTGGTCACTGAAATTGTAAGGAAACAGCTGTATCAACTTAATGTTCCTAAGTTCATGGGGCCTGATGGCATTCACCTCAGAGTGATGAAGAAATTAGCAGATGTTATAGGTGGACCCCTCTCAACAATTTACCAAAGGTCATGGGAGTCTGGAGAGGTCCCTGCTGACTGAAAGCTAGCTAGCATTATATCCATCTACAAAAAGGGCATGAGACAAGATACTACATACTTGTAAGTCTAACTTCAGCCCCTGGAAAAGTTACGGAGAAGATTGTCCTGGGGGATATTGAAAGGCACTTAAAGAACAAAGCTGTTATCAGGCATAGTCAACATGCATTTATGAAGAGAAAGTCCTGCCTTAGTGATTTGTTCTCCTTTTATAATAAGGCCACCCACTTGGTGAATGAAGGGAAGGCAGCTGATGTAATCTTTCTGGATTTCAGTAAGGCCTTTGATACTGTCCTTCACAGTACCCTCTGGACAAATTGTCCGGCTGTGAAATAAACATGTTCATTCTATGCTGGGTGATGAACTGGACCAATGGTAGAGCTCAATGTGTTACAGTAAATGGAGTTACATCTGGCTGACAGATGGTCACCAGTGGTATTCCTCAAGGCTCAATTCTGGAGCGAGCTCTGTTCAACATTTTTATCAGTGATGCGGATGCAGGATTGAAACTCATCAAGTTTGCTGTTGATACTAAACTGTGAGGTGCTGTTCACTCCCTGGAGGGACAAGAAGCCTTGCAGAGGGATCTAGATAGATTAGAGCACTGGGCGATTAGGAATGGCATGAAGTTCAACAAAGGAAAATGCTGGGTTCTGCTCCTGGGAAGGAGTAATGACAGACACAATTACAGACTAGGAGACAAGTGGCTAGAGAACAGCTCAGCAAAAAGGGATCTGGATGTGCTCTTTGACAACAGGCTCAACATGAGTCAGGAGTGTGCCCTGGCAAGCCAAGAGACCAAACTGCATTATAGGGTGCATTTAACACAGCACAGCCAGCCAGACAAAAGAGGTGATTTTTCCCACTATGGTTAGCGCTGGTGTAGACTCATCTTGAATAATGTGTGCAGTGCTGGTCTTCAGAATATAAAAAGGATGTTAAGGTACTTGAAAGCATCCAGAGGAGGGCAACAAAGCTAGTAAAAAGGATGGAAGTCATGTCCTATGAGGAGGGGCTGAGAACACTTGGGTTGTCTAGTCTTGAGAAGAGTCTAAGAGGTGACCTCAGTTCTCTGCAACTTCCTGAGGAGGTGAAGTGGAGAGAGAGGTGCCAGTCTCTTCTCACTGGTAGCTTTTGACAGGACACACAGGAATAGCACAAAGCTGTGCCAGGGGAGGTTCATACTATATATAAGGAAAATTTCTTTGTGGTGAAGGTGGTCAAACACTGGAACAGGGTTCCTAGAGAGGTAGTTGATGCCCCATGTGTGTCATTGTTCAAGAGGCATTTGGACAATGCCCTCAGTAATAACCTTTAACATTTAGTTACCTCTGAAGAAGTCAGGCAGTTGGACTAGATGATCTTTGAAGGTCATCTGAACTATTGACATCCAACTGAACTATTCTATTCTGTTTTATTCTAAAGGCAAAGAAAAATGAGTATAGTTGCACACAAAAGGTACCCAAGTAGCAAAACATTGCCAGAGGGCAAGATAAGCACAAGGGGCTGCAAATAGCCAGCACATCATCCTGAATACACAAAGATGACTGGTAAGACAAAAACGTTAAAAGATTTAATACTACCAATGAGAACAAGATATCTGTTTGTCAGGGAGTGGAGAAAATAGCTTAAAATCATCAGGCATATGGAAGGAAGATCAGACAAAAAGAAGATAAGGTTAGTGCAGTTCAACATATCAAATAGTTCTCATGGCTCCTCACCTTGACCTCAATGACTAGGAACCAGCAAAGATTGCAGCCATCAGCTCCAGGGTATTATATATTCACAGCTAAATTAGTATATGAGTTCTCAGTCAGTTTTGTATGTGTAATGATAACTATGTAACATTTAACCAGTAGCACAAACTTAAAGTGCTTTTAACAAATTTATTATAATTTTACAATTTGAAAATGACCTAATTTTCAGTCTTCTAAACACTCCCATCACAGTGATCTCTAATGCAGTAAGTGATAAATATGCACGTTTTCAGCTATAACATTGCATCTGAAAGGCAATCTGAAAACCTAAATCAAGTATTTTTTAGGTATATAGGATTTGTGTGAAGGTGTCCTGTATTAGTGTAACATCCTTTTTACATGCTTATATATTTCTCTCAAACTATGTTGAAAACAAAACATACACTTTCATTAAAAAACAAAACAAAACAAAACAAAAAACTATTACTCACTGTTGTAAGTGATGTTAAATCCACGTCCTGACATGGAATGGTCAGCTTGAAATTCCAGCCGCAAAATATGACCATTACTGGTAAGATGAGAAGGAACTTCAGCACCAGTAAATGTTCCTATTATAGGAGAATCTGGAGAGTCACCATCTTTAACTGCAAGGAAGTCAAACTGAGATTCCAAGTCAAAGTCATTAAAAGAGAGATGGATTCGGCTCCCAGGATCTGAAATTATTGTCCAGATACAATTTAAGTTATTTCCATATCCTTCTGGATAATCAGGTGAAAGAACAGTTCCCATTGGTGCAGTGAAATTGGAAAGGCAAGGAACTGCCAAAAAAAAAAAAGACAAAGACATTAGACAATAGAAGAAAACAATTTAAGAATGATTTATATGATTTATAAGAGATCTTAAAACTTGGAACTTGGTTGTTATCACAGCTGCATAATTGAGCATTTGTTACAATCAGGTGTGAAGCCAGAAAGGAAGGTTGTTGAGCCTCCAGGTAATAATGAATAGCCTTGTTGCATTGGAAACCTACAGCAGCCCTTATAATGTTCTCATGTTCAACAGTCCTTAATCAGTTGGCACCACTTATTTTCTCCTTTAGGGAACTGTTTAGATGAACAGGCCTCTCACAAAGACCACTAAGATTCAAAAGGTCAAGAGTACCCTTATCATTTGTTGTTTACACAGAAGCTCAAGATATTAACTAGCCTCAAAGAGACGAAAGAGTTGTTTTGCTTTTATCAGGATAATATTTTATATTCAACCATTTCAGTTAAGCCATATTAAATTGCAAGGATGAAAGCAACTGATTGCACTCTGAATATATTTGATCTGTAATACTTTAGTGGAAATGTTAAGGAAGAAATGTGTTGCCACAGACACTTATCTCAACATTATTTTTACTTATGTTGCGTAACGTAAATGATAAATGATCATAGATATGTATAGCTCTAAATTCTAAATTGTGTTCAGGTATAAGACATGGGGAAAAATCTGTAAATAATTTAAACCCTTGATTACAGTTCAGCAATTGGTAATCTAGGGAAATATATTAACTTCTTAGAAAATCTACAGCTTCCTATAAAAAAGCCAATAATAAAATCTTACATCAAATCACATAAAGGCAATTCTTGTAATAATAAAAGAAAAAAACATATTTTAGCAGTTGTAGAATTTTTATTATGCATAGCCTTTAGGGAAACCCACCACTGAACAAAAGCAAATTCATTCTGTCAGCAGAATTAATTATACTATGCTTTTTAATCAATCATACAAATTATAAGTGAAAATGCATTATAATGCTACGTATTGTAAAATAATAATAACAAAAGTTTTGTTACATACAAATACAAATTGGTATGTTTGCAGACCACTGGTTATTTTCTTGGCAAATGATAGATTTCTCTCCGATTAATTCAAATCCAAACTGACACTCAAATCTTAAAACATCCCGGTTGGAAAATCCATCCCCTTCTCTGATACCATACAGTGGTGTTCCAGGATCCCCACAGCTTTCCTTTTCAATTTCTGTTGAAATAAAAAATAAAAAATAAAAAATTATTTCTAGAAGAATAAAACATATGCTCACATGTAGAACAAAACTACATAGTATAAGCAAATGAAGACTATTTACATAACAGCTGCTGAAATTCACCACTGAGTCTGGTTCTATGCTCTAACTTCTTATTGAGGAAATTCTGTGTAAGGATTTTAGAAAAATCAGAGCTCTTTGTGTTAACAGGGCACTTCAAATTAAAAGCAAACGAGCAAAAAATATTTCTACTTACTTAAAAAAAAAAAAGGCAATAATAGTATCAAGCAAAATACTATTTGCATTATGCAAGTGTTTAAAATTACCAACTGAGACCAGTATCCCACTCTGTCAAACACCGTCCACATTCCAATACACCTTAAATTAATGAACCAATGAAATAGAGGGGGGAAAAAAAGAGAGAGAGTAGGAAGTGTCCTCAGGAGGTCTCTAGGCCAAGCTCCTGCTCAAAGCAGGCCCAGCTCTGAGGTCTGACCAGGTTGCTCAGTGCTTTTTTTCCAGTCAGGTCTTGAAAATCTCCCAGGATGGAGAGACAGTTGTGGGCAATCTCTTCCACTGCTTGACTGCCCACATGGGAAAAACACTTTTCTTTATATGCAGTATGATCTAATTTTAATGGCCATTGTCTCCCATCTTCCCATCATGTACCAACGTTAAGAGCCTCTGTCTTCTTGATAATGTCCTGTCTTCTTGATAACCTCCTCATAAGTACTGTCAGGCTGACATTAGGCCTGACTTTTCCAGGTTAGGCAAGCCAAGCTCCCACAGGCCCTTTTCACAGGGCAGGAATTCCAGTCCCCTGAGCACCTCAGCAGCCCAGTTCCAGTCCCCTGAGCACCTTGACAGCTGTCCACTGCACTCACTCCACTCAATTGATCTCTCCCTCAAACATGGATAGACTATTCTAGATACAGTCTAATGAGTGCCAGGTAAACAAGAATAATCACTTCTATCAATCTGTGCTCCTGTTAATACAACCCAGGATGCTATCACCCTCTATCTGCTGCCAAGGGCCTTTCTGAAGAGACATTCCCCACCCCATGTTGCCAGGAGTTATTCATTCCCAGGTGCATGGCTTTGCACCTGACCTTGCTGAATTTCATTGAGTGACAGTAGGCACATTCTTCTGGTCTGTCTAGGTCCCTCTGGATAGCATCGCTCTTCTTGAGCATATTCAACTGTTTCAGTTTCGTGTCATCTGCAAACTTTGCGAGAGTGAACTCCATAGTGTCTTCACAGTCCATGACAAAATGGAAGATCACAGAGTATACTCCTGTAGTACTCTTCTTGCTCCTGGTCTTCAGGTACAGTATGATCCATTAACTACTAACCTCTGTCCTTTCATCCAGTCTTACCACCACCACCACCACCTTCGGACTTTCTTTCACACATCTGGTTATCTTCTACCTTCTGGTTATCTTGTATCCAAGTCAGGACACTGTATTCACAACTCGGGATGAGTGGGTAGAGTCTAAAGCCACAATAAGGCTGGCATAGGCAACATCCACTGCTCTCTCCTTGTCCAGTAATCTAGTGATTTATTATAAAGAACAAACACAGTGGTCAGATGCGATTTACCCTTGGTAAATTCATGCCGAATGTTCCCATAAATGTTCTTCATGAAATGAATGCCACGAATGTTCTTCATGAAATGGCTTCCAAGAGGACTTGACCTGTGATTTTCCTAGGAATTGAAATAAAGATGACCAGCCTGCAGTTACAATTGCGCAGATCAAGTTTTTGGCTTTTGTTGAAGATGGGTACAACCTTTTTCCAGTCTTTGGGGATATCTCCTAAGCTCCACAAACTGTCAAAGATGTTAGAAAGTGTCCTTGCAAGAAGATCCCACAGCTATCTCAGCACCCTTGAATGCAGTCTGTCATGTCTCAGAAACTTGTAGGGAAATTGTTATGCTCAAGGTATGAAATTTGGTTCATTATCATATAGATTCATCATCTATAAACACAGAAAAATTGTACATAGGTAATGGAGATTCAGTACAAAATTATTTTCTCTGTCTAACCCAATCATCACAAACTTCTTTCGCAAGGGGTCCTAACTATAAAAAGGACAGAAATTTTAAAATAAAATTAATGTATAATGTGTATTAACTGTAGCAATAAGTATCCCTAAACTATATTTTGAACATTTCACTTTAAGGGTCTTGTTGTTAGTTATTCCAGGTTTCCACATTTGGTAGTTTAACAGTGAGGGAATAGCAAAACAAAACAAAACAAAACCACAACAACCAGCAATTGTTTCAATTTTCACTCAACTAAGTTTTCTAGAGTCATATTGTCATCAATGGAAGCCTTTCTGAAATCCTTCTATTATTCCTCTGAATACAACTGAAACATGACAAAATCAAATTTACAATGTTAATTTCAACAAGGCAATTAAAAGGAGTTGAAGATTTGAAGAAAAGACTGACTCTTCTTCTAGAGGTTTGAAAGGTTTTATTATTCCATTTGATTAAAGAAAAATCAAACCCAACCAAAAATCTAACAAAGCACAATAAATATCAATACTTATCATTTGTATTTGTTCAAACACTCCTAGGAAGAGGAGAATATGATTCATAATTGAAGAAAGATAAAAAGCAGGTTCAGACTCTCCCCCCAGAATATACTAATAATACATAACAAAAATTAGAGCTGGTCTGAAGAAAATATCTTAAAACATCCTAAAGAAGACAAAAACTCAGTCCTCCTACCTGCAATGTTGATGAGACTGTGAACGTCAAACCTATAGAATATAAAACTGTTAATTGCCAAAGAAAAAAATCTAGGCTATCCTGGGAGATTAATAATAATCTAAGTACCTCAGTCACTTCATATTTTGTTTGGGAAAACAAATATATTCTATAAATATCAGTTCTCCAACAAGTAATTACATCAGGTAACATTATGTAGTTTTCTTACAGAATATATGATAGACAGTAAATGTCTTTATATCTACTTCTATATATTATCTTCTGGGGCTACTGTTCTGAAATAGCTACACCAATGGTTTTCTCTAATTACTATTTTATAGTAAGTAGCAAGAGTTTCCATGTCTTTTTGTCACTTTTAATAAAAACATAGTGGACTGAAGCTGATACAGTGAGCTTGCTCATCTTGTCTCCTACCAGACATCCCTATTAAGAAGACTTAAAGGAATTGATTCTGCATTTCGAAAAATCTTAGATGGCATATAATTATTGACAGGAGTAAGTTGGAAAAAAAAAAATATATATATATACGTTATGCATTTATTTATGTTATGTATGTGTGAGAAAGCATCCATAGGTTCATATTCCTTTTACTTTTATAAATGGCATTAAGTTGAACGAGATGTTGTTTAAATGACAGTTTTAAATGAAATAAACCATCCATAATCTTCATTTGTATCCATTTACATTTACAGCAATATTTCCTGTATTACTTTACTTTAACCTTTCCTGTACACCTTTCTTATACGCTACACTCTAAATTTCACATTAGCATCAGTTCATTTCTGAATTTTAAACAGAACACTTTTGTGTCATTACTTAGTTCTTCCTAGGAGTAGAAATGATAGCTGTTTGTTGGATTTAGGTGCAAACAGCTTTTGGATTTGTTTAGAGAATGGCAATGACCTTTCTTTGAAAAGAAAAAACAAAACAAAACAAAACAAAAAAAAACACTGCTTACACTGCTTACTGGGCTTTTGTCAGATAATCACATTTTAAGTAATACGATTTTAGGATAGAGTACTATTACAGCTTTGTTTGAAATCCCTACCAGGGATAAATGATATTCAGATTTAGAAATTTTGCTGCTAGCTCTACAAATCTGTTTCAGCTTCCCTGCACTGAATATGTTTCAGTAACTCCTACAAAGTTAGTTTCAGAGCCTGACAAAGTCTCATTTCTTGTTATGAACAGGTTCCTTATTGAAAATAATAAATTTGTAATAAAAAATATACTTCATGGTTGTTTAAGATTATCACAATAAACAGTAGATTTTAATACAGTTCATTGAGTAATGCCATCAATAAAATTTCATTTTTAAACAATATATAAATATAGCTAGATATATATGACATAGAGATAGAGACAGAGATAGAGATAGAGAGATTAGATATAGATATATATAGATATATAGATATATATAGATATAAATATATATAGATACAGATATAGATGATATATGTGTAGATATAGATGGATATAGATATGGACATAGATATAGATATAGACATAGATATAGATGATAGATATAGATATAGATATAGATATAGATATAGATGATATAGATAGATAGATATAGATATAGATATAGATATAGATATAGATATAGATATAGATATAGATAGGTAGATATAGATATAGATAGATATAGATATAGATATATAGGTTAGATATAGATATAGATATATATTAGACATAGATATAGATAGATATAGATACAGAGGGGAGGGGGAGAGAGAGAGAGAGAGACAGAGAGAGAAAGAAAACTTCGGTGTGATTCAGCAAATAGCCAAGAGAAATAGATGGCATTATGCGTTAATATCCTAGAATATAGCTGCATTTAAAGAATCTACCTCTGTAACTTTTTGACGAAAAACATCACAAATTATAATACAGGTTTTCATACAATATATACAACATATAACAAGTTGCAATTTACAGCAGAAGTTGTTATAGAGTACATTTTAGTGTTTTTTATTACTATTACTAATTTTACTTATATTTTAGCGTTTTAGTACTTTTGTGTTTTGCTATTACAGGATATTGGATAGTATAACTGTTTGAAAGAAGTCTGTTACGTGTAATGACTACCTTTGAAAAGTCAAAAGTAATCTTACTGCTCAAGCACATTTTTGCAGTTTATTTTACATTTTGGTTACTTTATATTTTTATATTTTGCTTTATGTTATTTTTTATGATTTATTCTGCTTTTTGAGATTTGCAGTTCACACTAGATACAGTAAGAGATGGCTAGGATGGATTTGTCTTTTTTTCTGTGATCACTACCACCAACTTAAAGTTTTATGATCCAAAACACCAGTATTGCTATTTGTGCCTGAGAAAAAATGACTCATCCTAATATTATTTCCATTAGATCATCCTTTCTTTCTTTGTAGTCTACTTAAAACAAAATTAAATTAAAAAGTACCTCTATGCGAAATTAGAGTTTGCTAAATGTGTTAATAATTACTCAGGAATCTCAGGTTTAAAGCTACTGATAGGAGCAACAAAAAATGCAATCAGCTTGTTTTCAGAAATTATTTCAAAACTCCACAGGAAAAATAAAAATCAAAGGGCATGACCTATTAAAAATTCTGTTAACATTGTAATATAGAGATATGCTAACGCTTTCAGCATAAATATTTCTTTCCCCACTACTCCCACCCCGTTTCTGAAGGCAAGTGTCTTATCTAGGGAGAGGAAAAGAGGGAATGGAGTCAGCTGGAACCAAAATGTTTTGTGATTTTTCACATATTCCTTCGAAGTCCACTTTACCATGTGGAACATAATGACATGGAAGGGAATTAAAAGAGGCATGAGCTCTTTTTTTGTTAAAGACTAACTCTTGTTGGGACTGTTTGGGATACCCTTTATTTTGGAAACTTGATAAAAGAAAACTGATAAGTCTGTGATCCCAGTGCACCAAATCAAGCTTATAATTGCCAACATATTTTCTAACAAAAAAAAAAAAAAAAAAAAGGAAAGAAGAAATACAAGGTAATCATGTCATTTTGTTTAAAATTATATTTTTTGTTGTGTATCTTATTGAAGAGTTCCATACATTTCCAGTCAGTGATGTACTGAAAGGGAGAGCCCAAAGCTATAGTACCTATCAGTTCAGGGATATCAATTAAGGAATACTCTTTTTCTCTTATTCTCTGTCTTTGTGAAGGACAGGCATATTCTGGAGGTGACTAAATGGTCCTCAGGGAAAAGAAATAGTCACTTACTACATAAATGCACTTTGACAGAGGACACTGGAGTTAGGACTTCTCTATCTTACCCTCCTGTAATTCAAGGGTAAATAAAAGAGGAGAATGTTTCTTATAGGGGAAAACAATTCTGAAGGAAAAGATTACTGCTGCACAGTGAAAAAGTACATACTAAAGATGTGAAATCAGCAGAGATGCAAAGAAATCTATAGCACTTCATGGAAATATTACTCAAAGACCAATTAGTCTTTAACAACATTTGAGCGTAATGTCCATTTGTTGCTTCACTGACCACATGAATGGAAGTAGGACAAAATTATTTTTTTTTTTTATTATTAAAATTGAATTTGAATTAATTACATACTATTTGTTGCAACAAAGCATACTGGATTAAATAAATAATGGGATATGAAAAGAAACAGCTTTAGTGTTTAATTCTAAAAGAATAAAGCTGTCTGTTAGATATTTGAATTTTCTACAGCAAAAGCTGCAAACATTCACCATTGCATGTTGACATCTGGCATTTTGTAAGACAATGGGACAAAATCTAAATTATCACACTTTCAAGTATAAAGGTATATACAATTTTTATATATACAAAACCGAGTACACCTTATGTATCTAAATTTGGTTGTGAAATAGGCATGCTAGTGTTTCCACTATGGGACTTGCGTACTCGAAATCCTAGGAAAAGACATTATTATATATTTGCACAACTTCTGATCAAAAAGCACAAAGGTACGAGTAATAGTATAATCATCTATCTTGTCTTGACCATTAGAACTTAAATCATACAGAGAAAAAACACTCGAAAAGCAGCAAGCCAGAAAATAGTGTCATTTGGGATTATGCAGGCAAATGGTAAATCATGCCATGTCTTCACAGTATCTATCTTCAAGAAGAATAATCTTAAAGATACACAACAGACAAACAATTTTGAAGCTATTTCAGCAAGACTTTAGATTTTGCTTTCCAATTTACATGGGAAAAGATTAGATGAGACTTAGTCATATTTGCATGAAATAGGGTCTAGTTATTGCTATGATCAGCAAACAAAACAGAAAACAATTTGAATGATGTTAATGATTACACCTAAATATTACTATGTCCATATGCTACTTCAGGTAAAGGAAACTGTTTTGGCTGTTAACTATTACTGTTAAAGCATAAGTACTTTTATAAGCAAAGGATGGAAGCCATTTACAAAAGAAAAGACTCCAGTGCAGTGTGACTTTTCAGCTATATTTTAAAGGTTATCAATACCCTTGCTGCACTCTAGCCACCAGAATTTTTCTACAGATTCCATGCTTGGGTATTTCTAATACATAAAAGAGTTGCCACACTTTCCTATCCAGAACACCTATTGCAATGTATTTAGCCTCAATTCTGATTACAGTAGGTTTTATGTTTCTGGGTTTCATTTTGGTTAGTTTGAAAGAAAGATTTGCTCTGACGTGTGTAGTGGCAACTTTTCTAGGAAATAGCAAATGTAAGTATGAGGAATGAATCCTGCACTGCATGCAAATACTTATGGGCTAGAACAATATCTGTATCAAAATCAAGAGACGGTACACTCCACAGTGCCTCCAGCTGTACCTCACTGCCCCAGCTGAGAGAGTGAGCGTGTTGTAGCACCTTCTTCGTCTGTGCTCCTGGGTGCCCTCATAAAAGAAACAGGTATGCAAAGTGAGGAAAGGAGAGAGGAGGGGCTTTATGCATGCAGCCAGGTCGTCTCCCTGAATGGATTCACAACATGATAACTGTACAGTGTTTTAGGTAGAACACCTGTTAAAGGGTATACAGACAGCCAAAGAAATTCTATGAAAAAAGAAAAAAAAGGGAAAACAAAATTATGCAAATGAAACAGCTATTCTTTCCTTGATATGTTGGTGGTGGTAACTTTCTGCACACTTGCTGAACTGCATCAAATGTCAGGATGCTTCTTGTTTCCTGATCATGTAAAGCAAGAGGCCAGAACATGACCATTTTGCAAAGGAAAAACTGTAATTGATTGACTGAGAGAGGGTAATGAGGCTAGGATCACTTAAGGAAAAATAAGGTGAAGTTCCTCTGAGAATGCAATGAGAAAACAATAGCAGATATCATTCTAAGTAATACTTCATGTGTATCACAAGCGCCCAACATTTATAGTATAAGTAAAAACTTGTTACAGACGTTCTCCATGACAATAGATTTTTCAGATGGACAAGTTATATCTGTATGATTTTTATTGTATTGTATCTAAGTTTTGCTATAAGCAGGGAGTATCTAATAATTATGTTCTATTATATATTGTAGGTACCTATAGACTTCATGGATATACATACTTCTTTCTTTTTCTATTCAGTGCTATGTTCTGTCTTTTCAAATTGAGTTATTTACCTGTCAGCTAATGATAAGCTGCCCAGGTAATGAATGGGCCCTGTGGGGCTTTACGGAATAACTGCACTTCCAATGAAATAAGTTACTCTTGCAATTTAGATTTAGCAAATGAAGTGCTCTCTTTAGAACTCATTCCACACTGATAGTTTAATAGTACCATGGGCCTTATCATTTGTATAACTGTTCACAAAAAGCTGGGGTTGAAGTGCACGTATTTTGGAGAAAAATGAAAAGATGGTTGGATATATAAGTATTAAAATAACACAAATAGCACTGGTTCATCTCTCCCATCTCTACACCCCCCCCCTAAAAAAAAAAAAAAAGTTCAAATGCCTTCATCTCTAAGTAGTATCTTTATTTTTCTTATGGAAGAAGAGTATTCTTCTCTTGGAAAAGAGAAGACTGAGGGGTGCGACCTCGTCAATGTATAGAAATATCTGAAGGGAGGGTTTCAAAAGGATGGAACCAGACTCTTTTCAGTTGTGCCCAGTGACAGGATGAGAGGCAATGGGCACAAACTAAAGCACAGGAGGTTCCGACTCAGTATCAGGGGACACTTCTTTACTATGAGAGTGACAAAGAACTGGAACAGGTTGCCCAGAGAGGTTGTGGAGTCTACTTCTCTAGAGATATTCAAAACCTGCCTGGATGCTGTCCTGCACAATGTGCTATAGGTGATCCTGCTTGGCAGGGAGGTTGGACTAAATGGTCTTCAGAGGTCCCTTCCAACCTCACCCATTCTGTGATTTTGGAATAGTCTCTGGTACTTAATTCAGGAGGATATTTTTTCCACAGCTCTTTGAAATACATATTGAAATTTACAGACACCAGTCTTCAGGATGTTTTAAAAATTCTTTTAGCACAATACTGTCTTTACAGTGTGTTATGTTTGCTCTCATTAATACAGTCACTTCTGCCTGGAGGAACTGAATTTGAGTGTTATTAACCAACTTAATTCTCATTTTCCTGATTGTTCCTTGTCTTTAGCTGGACTAAAGATGGATTACTGGGTAATTTAAATAAAGTTTCATCCAACTATTGACATTTTTATTAAAGGTTGAAATACAATCCCGTATTCAGGAGTGCTTTATCACACAGTTACATAAAAAGAAAAAAAAAAAAAGCTTTGATAAACACAGCAAACACCTATATTTTTTTCTGAACCTCTCCCTAAAATGTAAGTTTTAATAGCAGACAACTATGTTGTGAATTTTACTTATGGAACTACAGAAACTAGGCAATAGCAAAAAAGAATGACTGAAACAGTAATACCAAGGAATCTTATCGAGATCTGCTATCCTTTACGATAACAGTTCCAATAAGAAGACACAGAATATTCCACAGTCCACAGATTATTACTTGGTCTGTCAAAAAGAAATCACAATGCAAGTAGAAGCTGAACAAGTATTCTCAATTAATAAAATATTTGCAAGAGAAGTGCCAAAGCCACAGAAATATTCCAGGAAGAAAGATGCTAACAAAAATTGAGCAATAGCTTCTGAATAATTTTCCTAATTCTTGACTTTGCAGGTCTTTTTTAAGGAAAACAACAACAACAACAACAACAACAAGTGACTGGAAGCAACAGTTATAATCGCATTTGAAAACTATATACTTTGGACATGGCAATATTCACCATATGCAGAAATGACTGAGATCGTTTACAAGGTTGCATTAAGCCTGAAACCCATTTATTAACAGTTACATAAACTCAATAATTTCTGTCTTTGAATCTTCTTTCTGTAAGTGGATGGGGTATAATATGGTGATTCTTTTTCTTCATTTTAAAATAAGAAGGGTTTTGTTCCACAGACTACATCCCTTGATTTCAATGAGAAAAGTATAAGCACATTGTTAAAAACCATAAAGAGAACGAAGGTGAAGAGAATGTGGTCCTCCAATGCTTGCAAAGTATTCTGAGACTTGATAAAAACATGCAGTATACTATTTTACTAATATGAGAAGCAGCAGGAAACTCATCTCTGTCACTGCTGATTTGACTAAGGCATTCCACTGTCAGCTTTAGAAAATCTTTGGGGAAAAAAAGAATGTTTTAATAGATTCAGTAGCTTCATCTCCATCTGCCAGGATGCTTATGAAGACCATATAAATGAAAACAGAGGGTTTCAAGGGATTTTTCTGCTATTATACGGGTCAAGCAGACCTTTACATACTGCGTTCACCCTTTTGTTCTGCATAGTACTGCTCTTTTTCTTCTTAATATGGTGTTTGCAGATAGATGTCCAAATGCAAGACTACTGAAGCTATCATCCAGAATTCAGCTCTTCACACATCCAGAAATTACCTGTTGACAACTGTGAATTTATTTTCAATCAGTATATCATCTGTAGAACTTCCAAATCTGTTGATGTTTTTCTTACTAGTAATATGAAGACAGACTATGTTTTCAAGTTGCATCAGCTCTGCAACTCTCCTTAAGTGGAATTCAATGAATCTTGTCTTCCATTTCCTTGAAAAACTCATGATGGTCATCTGCATCAGATTCTGAATATATACTATACAATACCATCAAGGTTTTAATTTGGTAGCATCCTTATCATCGTTAAAAGTTTCCAGTTTTGCTGACCTAAACATCTAGTCAGGATGTGAGACTATTAGTTCCAGCTTGCTTTTCTATAAGAACATTCGAACACTGCAGAATTTTAAGGACACTCTAAAACTTCCCTTGGGTCTTGTCAGACCAGTGCCAATAGGAAGAGGAAAAAGTTAGCAACAAATCTGTGATGAAGGCATCACATTTTGGATGAAGCACCAAGCCAAGATCAAGGTCATAAAACAGAATAAAATAAAAAGCCTGTAGAGAAACAGCTACCAATGACTACATATATATATATATATACATATATATAATAAAAAAATACATGCTGGACCTGTAACCACAGTTTTTTCTTGTGTGCTGATCTACTCACAGGGGTGTAACAACATGAACACTACGAGTAAATTCCTGCACAACACTGAAAAAAACCACAGTAGTTCACAGTAGCAGTTCACAGCTATAATTAGACGATATAAATTATACAGCAAAAAGCAATTATCATTTATAGTTGTTCCTCTATCAGCTTCACTTTTGGTTGCATCTGTCTCTTGTCTGTTGACTTTTTCTTGGAATGTAAGCACACTACTGCAAAATGCCTGCCTGTGGCAGGTCTATATCAGTAAAATTATCCTGTTTGTGACTCATGTTATTCACCCTAGCCACTATTACACTGTTATGCCAAATGATATTATCATATGATGTATTACTGTTATTACGCATGACAAAATTATTAATTCATCTAATATTATTTATATGGAGTTTAGCTCCTGATCTCACTTATCTGAGTGGAAAAACTCTTTCATTCCGAGTCTCTTGCTTCCTACACAGAGCATAGGCTTCAGATGCACTTAGAATGCCAAAGTGACTTGATTGCTTTCCTACCCAGTATAGTGTTCCCATGATCCCTCATCCTGCACCTTTCTAGCTTGATCAGTTAGTCTCTTCTGGCACAAGGCACCCGGACATTTTGAAAAGAATACTAAGGCAGAGTAAAAACAAACGAACGAACGAACAAACGAATGAACAAACAAACAAAACACAGAGAAGCCTAAAATCAACAAAAAAAAGGTAATTACCACATTCACTCTAAAAAGTCAGAGCTAGGTTTACTCCTCTAAAATTATATAGTAGGTTTTTATTGGGTCTAAGCGGTGAGGCATCAGCAGCATGTCACACTACAGTGATGGCCTCTGTAAGAAGAGACCAGGAGCTGCCCCTGCATTGGTCAGAGCCAACTCTGGATGGCTCCAAGGGATCCACCACTGGCAAAAGCTGAGCCCATCAGCTATACTTGCATCACCTCTGTGACAACATATTTAATAAAGGGTTAAAAAATACTGCACAGCAGCTGTGAGGGAATGAGAAAATGGGAGAGAAACAACCCTGCAGTCAGTGAAGATGGAGGGGGAGGAGGTGCTCCAGACGTGAGAGCAGAAGTTCCCCTGCAGCCAATGGAAAGGACCATGCTGGAGCAAGCTGTCCCATTGCAGCTCATGCTGTACCATGTCAGAGAAGGTATCAACACTGCAACCATTGGAGGACCTCACACCACAACAGGTGGATATGGCCTGAAGGAATCTGTGGCACATGGAGAACCGCAGGAGCAGACTCTGAGCCAGAACTGCAGCCCATAGAGACAAGACCATGGTGGAGCAGGTGGTCTAGCAAGAGCTGCAGCCTATGGGATACCCATGCTAGCGCTGTGCATTCCTGCAGGATTGCACTCCATGGTACAGACACTTGCTGGAATAATTCTTGAAGAACTGCAACCCACATGAAGGACCCACGCTGGAACAATTTGTGATGGAGTGCAGCAAAGGAGAAGTGTAAAGAAGGAGCAGCAGACAAGCATTATGAAATGACCACAACCCTCATTTTCTATAGTGTGCCAGGGGAGGAGATGGTGGAGCAAAGGGAAATCAGGAATGAAGGAGAGAAGTTGAATCTGGGAAGAAAAGAGTGTACGAGGCAGAAAGTTGTTTTTAGTTTTATCCTTGTTTCTCACTGCACTACTCTGCTATTAATTAGCAATAAATTAAATTAAACTTCCCTGAGATGAGTCTATTTTGACCATGATGGCAACTGGTGAGTGATCTCCCTGCACTTGCCTCAACCCATTTGTTTTTTCACCTTATTTTCTCCCCTTGTCTTGCTGAGAAGGGGGCTTGGTGGGCACCTGGCAACCAGACAGTATCCCACCAAAACATTGCATCTAAAGGTCGTTGTTGAATGTAGATTTTTTTCAGGTTAGAAATGCAGTACATTCACCACCACCACCCCCAAAAATAAAGAGAGAAAGAGAGATTGCTGGAAGCACTAATTAGATTGCAGCTTGGATAAGGATGAAGCTCTTGGGGATTTTAGTATCTATAACCTAAATCCTCTTAAAAAAATGAGTAAGCATATGTAAATTAGAATTTTACAGACTGAATCTGGTTAGATATTCTTCTGCTTGCCAAATTTCAGGGAGATGATCTTATGTGCAAAAATGCTAGAACTTATCAAGAGGGTTGCCAGATTATATTTAACAGCTACAAAAGAATGTATTTTCCTGAAGCCATGTTCTTCAAAGCTACTAACGTGTTTTGCTTTAATCTGCCTTTAAGCACTACAAATGAGACAGCCATCAAGTACAGATAATTTCAGCCCAAACAGTTAAACTTCAGAATTTCTAAAACGGTAAAACACAGATTAAACAAACTGGGTTTTATCTTACTTAGGAAAGGATGATTCAACCCCAAACTAATGCTTCAGCCTCACCCATAATATGTCTTATTATTTCACTCTCTATTACGGTTAAAATACATGTTAGAGAGAAAATATTATTTGTATGCGTGTGGGAGAAAATTATGTAAAGTTAAGAAAAAATACTTTCCCACTGTATAAAATAATGGCAAAGACATGACTATGACTGTGTTCCCAAGACTTTTGAAAAGATATTGAAATACTAGAGAGATGTAAATCTCAGTCTAAAAAATGTATGATTTACTTTTAATGCACATTTGAACATGAGAAAGTCTCAGAAATATCTAAAGAATGTGAAACAAAGGTATAAAATTCCAAACTCTATGCACATGCAATTTAATAGCAAATATTTTAAAGATTAAAACAATTAATTAATGACAGAAATCAAAGGCTTAGCTTCTAAATTGTAAATTTAACAATTTAATGCTTTTTTAAACTGTATGTTCCAGATCTTCTGCAGGCCATTGAGCATATCCATCCAACAAAGTACTGAAGCACATCAGCTATTCTTCCTTTTTCCCCTCTAATGTTCTCCTTAGGCTGAGGAGGATCAAGTTAGAGATCATTTAGGCAAATTTGATACAAAGTAATGGGCCTGGATGGGATGCACCCGTGAGTGCTGAGGGAGCTGGAAGATGTCTTTGAAAGGTCATGGAGAACAGGTGAGGTGCCCGAGGACAGGAAGAAAGCCAATGTCATCCAGTCTTCAGAAAGGGCAAGAAGGAGGAGCCAGGTATCTACAGACCAGTCAGACCTACTTCCATCCCTGGAAAGGTGATGGAGCAGCTCATCCTGGAAGTCATCTACAAGCATGTGGAGGTTAAGGTGATCGGGAGTACTCAGCATTGATTCACCAAGGGTAAATCACATTTAACCAAACTGGTAGCCCTCTATGATGGAATGATTGGCTGGGTAAATGAGGGTGAGCAGCAGATGTTGCCTACTTTGACTTCAGCAAGGCTTTTGGCACTGTCTCACACAACATCCTCAAGGGTAAGCTCAGAAAGTGTAGGTAAGATGAGTTGACAGTGAGGTGGATTGAGAACTGGCTGGATGGCAGAGCTCAGAGGGTTGTGATAAGCAGCACAGTCTAGATGGAGACCTGTAGCTAGCGGTGTCCCCCAGGGACTAGTATTGGACCGAGTCTTGTTCAACTTACTCATCTGGATGAAGGGACAGAGTGCACCCTCAGCAAGTTTGCTGACGGCACAAAACTGGGAGGCGTGGCTGATACACCAAAATGCTGTGCTGTCATTCAGAGGGACCTGGACAGGCTGGAGAGTTGGGTGGAGAGGAACCTCGTGAAGTTCAACAAAGGCAAGAGAAGGGTCCTGCAACTAGGGAGGAATAACCCCAAGCACCAAGGCTTGGGGCTGACATGCTGCAAAGCAGCTCTGCAGGGAACAACCCAGGAGTCCCTGTGGACAAGTTATCCATGAGTCAGCAATGTGCCCTTGTGTCCAAAAAGGCCAATGGTATCCTGGGGTGCATTAGGAAGGGTGTTGCCAGCAGGTCAAGAGAGGTGATATTTCCCCTCTACTCAGCTCTGGTGAGGTCACATCTGGAGTATTGTGTTCAGTTCTGGGCTCCCCAGTGCAAGAGAGACCCGGAGATCCTAGAGAGAGTCCAGCAACGGGCTATGAAAATGATTAGGGGACAGGAATATCTCTGTTGTGAGGAAAGGCTGAGCAAGCTGGGCTTATTTAGCCTGGAGAAGAGATGGCTGAGAGTGGATCTTATCAATGTATATAAATATCTTAAGGGAGGATGCCAAGATAATGGGGCCAGACCCTTCTCAGTGGTCCCAGAGGTGACCCTGCTTGAGCATGGGTGGTTTGGACTAGATGATCTCCAGAGGTCCCTTCCAACTTCAACCATTGTGTGATTCTGTGATTCTCCCCACTTTCCTCCCATGAAATATACTGAACCTTACTGACAGTTTCTACAGCGGGTAAATATAAATAATTCATTATATTATTATAATAGAATAGAAAATAACATCACAAAATAAGATCAATGTTTCAGCCTTACAGACTGTCTAAAAACAGACTGACTTTTACAACTGACTCAAAACATTGTAAAGAGCTTTTTATAACCGTTCATTAACCTTTCAATTTGCATTGATCCATGGTACAATGCATTTGTCTGGATTTTAATACATAGACCTCTCAGAAGAAACCCACACAATTATATCTTGGACTGAAGAATACTTACTACAGGCATCACATTATGAAAGGCCATGTGCATTGTTAGTAAGGCTGAACTGGTAAAAGCAGAAGTAGAATTTATAATCCCGATTTATTAACAAGAACTAAACTACATTCAGGAAACCATTATAAATAGGGTTCAAAAAGCTAGGCATAGAACCTTACAGCAAGAAAAACACTAAACTACAATTAGATTAGAGAAACGGAGATAACTGTAAACAGAGAATTCTGTGCTGCCATGCACATCTACTAAATGAACTATACATTTCTACAATTACTTGTAAAAATGTTTAGTATAAGTACTGAAGAAAAGCAGACATTGATTAAGTATGACATAACACCTCATCTAAGAAATATAGATGGGAACCTTTTATTGCTTTTATATATACAGAATGTCTCTCAAATATGGCTGCATACAACCTGGTAATGGTTTTGCTATATCAGAAGGACATTTTAGACTACCTGAATATATTTTAGGAGTCTGTCTAGATTACCTCTTATTAGCTACCTGAAGAACTAATGTCCTTTGCCTGATTAACTAACTTCACGTAAAAGTAACTTTTGACATTTTCTGACCATTCCATACTGGATGAAAAAGCAGAACACAAGGCTTCTACAGTTTATAATCAATGATGAATTTATTGACCAAAGAATATATCAAATGATTTGAGAAACAACTAAGAAACAGCATAAATGAAAGCTAACATGTACGCAGCATGAATGACTGAGGAATTAAATCTTGGAATGAAACAGGAGGTGCATTAGAATAACAATGCAGGAACAGACTAACTGAAAACATTTTAAAGTTTGTTATATAACTGCTCATTAACCTTTCAATTTGCAGCTTACCTGTCCATACCTAATTTGTCCATGCTATGCATATTGGATAACCTTATATTAAGCAGAAGTGTTTTCCACTTTAAACATGTAAACGGGTAATAAGAGTATTGTTACAAGTTTACCAAGAAGTGCTACAGGAAACTTCAGGTTTGCTATTACAGAAGTCACTGACAAAAAACACGTTCAGAAAAATCAACATGCCACCTACTGGGATATTTATGACACTGTTGCTACACCATTGACTTGACAGATGTTACATGCCTTTAAAAAGCATTAGAGAATGCATTGTAAAAAACCCTGAATCTTCTTAACATTGAACTCATCTATACAACAGACAAAGCAGAAGAATAAAAATAATATTCACCATTGTATGGAGTTAGATAAATCCCTGACAGCAATACAAGATTACTTTGTAAATAGACTGTGCAGATTATTCAGAGATGAGCTTCAGTAGTGTGAAATAACACTGCAAGCCTCTCCTGATCAGATGAACTACATATTATTTTTGAAGCAATGTAAAGAACTGATCATGAACAGCCAAATGTATCTACACCATGTGTTACCACAATGTGAATAGTGGTATCTCTGACTACGCACCTGGGCCAGTACTTTCTCGACTCCATAAGAAAAACACTGAGAAAGACTCACACCTAGAAGAATTACCATCAAAGTGCTTGAAGATGCAATAACTTTTATTCAAATTGTGTGCGCATCATATGACAGCCCAGTTAAAAGGATTCAAGCAAATGACTATGAATAGACTGATGGACAGAAAAATTACTTTAATCTACCTATTACTATTTTCATGCACCTATTACCTGTTCCCCTGTGCCACTTGGGGGAAGGAGGTAGAAAGGGGGGATGGGGGAGAAGAGGGAGGAGGTGGTTTTAGCTTGCTTTTAGTTTCTCACAGCTCTAGTCAGTAATAGGCAAGAAATTATATTTATCTCCCTATGCTGAGTCTGCTTTGCCTGTTATGGTAATTGGTGAGCAATCTCCATGTCCTTAGCTCAACCCTTGAGCCTTTTTTCGTCATATTTTCTCCCCATTCTCTTGAGAACAGGGAGTGAGAATGAAGTTGTGGCTCATAGCTGCCCATCAGCATGAAACCACCACAATGGCCCAACAATCTCAAATACCTTACACCAGTTCTTCTAGAACACTGAGACTACAGCACAGATTTTCCCAGCAAAGTAGCTGGAGATTATTACAGAGTCATTATTTCAACTGGTTTGCCAGTTAATATCATATACCAGGGCCACAACAAACTCTTAGAACAGAACACCACTTATGCAGCAATTATGTTTACTGTCAGAGCTGGATGTTGAAACAAAAGCTGATAAAAAGCTCTGGTTATTTTCCAGTCTCACGACAAGACCCAGTGATTCTATTGCCAAGTTCCACACTTCTGAGAATTGTTTTCAGAAGAGATCAAAATCTGAAAGTTAGCCAACAATGATTCAAAGATCTTCTTAGAACTGGAAAGCTTTCTGAAGACAAGTTGTTCCAGAAGATCACCTGTACACTACTTCCAAGCTAACATAAATATTGAAAACCTCACAAGAAATTTGAAAGGAAGTTCAGAAAACAAAACTCAGATAGAAAAGCTTGAAATGGCATTCACTTCAGATTTTCTTCAGCATTCTACATTGGTAGAGGCTTCTTTTTAAATTATACATAGTACTTTCTCCTACCACTAGTAAAAAACAGTAAGTCAAGAAATGCATCTAAGTTATGAGAGAGTATTTTAAAAATGCACTAAATATTTAGTAAAGGTGAATAATATTTCTTTCCAACCTGACAAGTTCAGCAACAATGGAGCTTGGCTGCTGAAGGCCACCAGATCCATTTTAGGTAAAGCAGTAAAAGAAGTTACTAACACTGAGCTAAAATTAAAGGTGTGTACTACAGAACAAAAGCATTATACAGCTAGCTGCAGCACAATTTACAATAAGAATAGTCAAATGCTATCCTGAAGTAATACAAAGGATGTCTATCAAGCAGGTTTTAGGATGGGCTGCTCTGATGTTGACTAAGTGCTACAAAACTGTAAAGGACATTTTTAAAGTCTTTACTTTTTTTCCCTAAAATGTCATATGACATGATTTCACCTGCAGCTGGTTATTAACCAGAAGAAAAAAGAAAAAAAAAAAAAAAAAAGAGGAACTTGACCAGTTTTTCTCTTCTGTAAGATGGGTAAGATGGGCATCAGAAAATTATTTGCTTCCCTAATAAGTATGCACTTCTCAGAGTGAAGAAAATTTTGCCTGTACATCTCTCTTTCAGGAAGAAATTTACTCCTCTCTTATCTATCGCTTTGATCCACATACTCCAAACAGAATTGTTTAGGACTGTAACTTAGGGACAAGTTCTATTTTCTGATGCAGCAGAATAAACTACTCCCCATTTTGGAGGAAAAATCACAGGAGAAAACAGCATAAGACAAACACTCTAGACAAACAATAGGCATTGTAGCCAAGAAAAACGTGAAGAGACTTGGCTAAGTAAAGAGTGGTCTAAAAGAAATAAGAAACAAAAATATTGGTGAAAATTATGATTTGTCCAGTGAACAAACCAGGTTGCGCCTCATGCAGCAATTCTGGACATACAGCATTCATTGATTAGGTCTATCTGCACAGATTGTCATAAATAATATATTAAATAATAAGTGATATAATAGTTTTGAGGCTAGGTAAATATTCTGCCTCATCTTGTGCAAATTTTATACACTTCTGCATGATATATAGAACTTGTTGTTGCAACAAATTGATATTTGATGCGTTAGAAGTTTATTAAAAGTCCTTAAATAATTAAACTTTCATATAAAGGTTCTGGGACTTAAAATATTCTTGGGCTTCAAAGCGATTCTGGACAGGGGTTATAGGGTATCATCCAAAAATCAGAGGTAAAACTTTTGTCTGTGATTAACATTCAAGTGCCAGTGTTCCTGACCTTACCAGTATTTCATCCTAGTTAGCATACCTTACTATGATGAAGCATATCCTGTTAAACTTACTCTCATGTCTTGTGAATACAGGGTAGAAATCCAAGCATGTATTTCCCACAGTGGGAAAGCAGCAAGGACTAAGTGTGTTTGAGACCAGACTAAGTACTTCATAACAAAGGGGGTTTCCTTTAAGTGTTAGAGCTGTATTTTTAGCTTAGGCCTGAACCCAGTGCCCTACTCCAGGAAGGTTTAGTCCAGAGACTTCAAATCACTGTCTTTGTACCTGAATTAGGGTACAAATATACATGTATGATTGATGGAAAGCATCAATTTCAGCTGAGAGGTTGCAAAAACATGTCTCAGCCTGGAAAGGAATGGAAACGGGTAGGCCATATTCAGTTTGAATACAGTCTTTATTACACATAAACTTTTTTGGAGGAAAAAAACACTGGAATCAAAAGACTCACAATAGCCTTCAATACAGAGGTACTGGATTTACAGGCTATTTTCCTTTCTTGTGACAACTCTTTTTATTACACTATTCAAAGTTTGCAGTTGCATTGACTATAATGTGTTGTGTTTGCATTGCAGAATAGCTGACTTACTTAAAGAGTATCTTATTTTATATACTGATCTGGATAAATTGCCTGCCATTATTATATTCACGCATTGTCTTGATCAATCACTTGGTCAATCCCATCCAGATCGATCTGTCAGATATAAAGTGCAGAGTTCACACTTCAGAAAAGTTTGTTATAGTTGTCCTAAAGCTTGCTTAATGACAAACAAATGAATAAAACAAACAAAAAACAGCACTAAACATAATTTTGATAAATTGGATCTACTTTCAGTAGATCCAGACCACAGGCAGTGTATCTTTGTAATACGTTAGAAATAACCAGAAACCCATATAAGAGCAAATTCAGAGCAAATTACTTTATGAACTGATTGTCTAGTTTCTTAGATAAGTACAATATTCAAGTTAGGTGAAAATGTACCAAATACCCAAAAGGTAGGGCCTCAACTACCTCATGAAGTTATATATCAACACTGAAGCTAAATTATGCGCTAGAGTTTATGGACAAGGAGACTAGTCTAACACAATGAAAGAACTTAAATTATAACATTCTTCTACAAGTTAGTCAAGACAACAATAATAATATATATATATATTTAACTCCATCCAGTCATTTGAATGGGAATTTATTAAAGAAAACAGAAAATTTATGTTCTTAGACAATACTGGATTTTATAAAGAACTTGGTAAGGAATCCAACATTTCTATTCCTGTCTTTAAAAAAAAGTCTTGTTTAATTAAAAAATAAATAAAAAATCCCTACAGTTTTATTTAAAAACAGGACATCTGATTCAAAATCAACCCAAGCAACTGATTAGGTTTAAGAATAAACATCTATAAGCATCATTCATGCAACTATGCCATGGTTTTATCTGCTACTTGTAATTTTTATTTACAGGTACTGCAGTGAGGTGGGCTGGTAGGTCTTTACAATGAACACTGCCAAGTTATGTCTACATGTATCAGTTTTATGGGAGAAAAGAATGTATTGTAAAGTCATTTATGAATCACTTTATCAGTGTCCTTTTCAATGTTCATCAGGACACTGTATTCAAAGAATCGTAGCTCCTGAGACCCACTGAATGGAACTGAGCCCTGAGGAGGTTTGGGTGTTTCTTAAGACTGAGAATCAAATGGCCTTTACATTTGCCTTTATCTGGCAAACTTTGCTCCTGATATTTAAAAATGTTTGTAGTTTTCATTTCCTTTTTACCTATATTCTTCAAATTACATGTTGTGTACCTACAAGTTGTTGTGAGGCCCCATTAGGAGTAGTGCATCCAGGTCTGGGGCCCCCAGCATAAGAGGATGTGGACCTGTTACAGATAGTCCAGACGGGGGCCACAAAGGCCAATCAGAGTGCTGAAGCATCTCTCCTATGAAGACTGAGAAAGCTGGGGTTGTTCAGCCTGGAAAAGAGAAAACTCTGGGGAGACTTCATTGAGGCCTTTCAGTACCTAAAGGGGGCTTATGAAAGAGAGGAGAGTGACTTTCTTTTTTTTTTTTTTTTTTTTCCACAGGCAGATAATGACAGGACAAGGGGAAATGGTTCTAAACTAAAAGAGGGGAGATTTAGATTACATATTAGGAAGAAGTCCTTTACTCAGAGCATGGTAAGGCACTGGCACAGGTTGCCCAGAGAAGCTGTGGATGCCCCATCCCTGAAGGTGTTCAAGGTCAGGTTGGATGGGGCCCTGGAGAACCTGATCTAGGGGGTGGCATCCCTGCCCACGGCAGTGTGTTGGAACTAGATGATTTTTCAGGACCCTTCCCTCAAGCCATTCTATGACTGTCTCCTTAAGAACCTTAAAAACAAACAAACTAACTAACTAACAAACAAACAAACAAACAAAACACCCAAACTACACACATACCGAAAGCATATTTTTGTAAGTATTATTGCTATAGAAAAGATACAGGATGCAAAGACCAACACACCATGCTAATTACAAGGAAGAACAAACAAACAAACAACAACAACAAAAACACAAGTAAAACAAACAAACAGTTTCTCTCTTCAAAAATATAAATCTTGAACAGTAATTGTAAGTTGGAAAAAGTGTTAATTCCAATTGTACACCAAACTTTGACATATAAGGAAAAAAGATCCCCCAAATTTAAAAACTAATTAATTGCAGCAAGTTTGTATGTTGGCACTGACCTACCTCAGTGTCCAGCAAATCCTTTTCTGAATTTAGCAACTTCTGAACAGATTAGTTGATACTGATTCTTATCTCAGTTTTATATAATTAAACTACACTAAACCAGGAGTTCCTAAATATGAAAAAAAAAAAAGAAGAAAAAAAAGAAACATCATAACATCAGAGAAATATTAGCAGTGTCCAGATCCGAAGACACAGATTCTCAAGACTTTGGTGTTTTTTTCCAATTATTTTTGAACGTAAAAACCTCATGTTTATACCATTTACAAATAAAGCCTATTCTTCCTATTTGCATATATTAATAACTGTACCACTCAGGAGAAGCTGCGTGTCCTTCAAGTGGTAAAGTGTTAAGGACGCTACAACAAACAACAAAGACAATGGGTTAACTTACAGAATGTTTGTGCAGAAATACATTACCTCTCTCTCCCTCTACCATATAAGATACATATTCTATGTTTGTTTTTTTGTTTGTTTGTTTGTTTTAACTGTAACTTGCACAGAATTAAACTAATGGCTAAACATTTCTTCTAAAATCCAAGAAATGATGTAGTATTTCCTCAAAGAGAGAGTCAGGTTTGTCAAAGCAAATATAATATTTCTGGATAACATAAAACTACAAGTCTACAATGGGCAGTATAATGCTTTAGAGTTTTTTCTATGATGAACATGGTGACAAAGAAAGAAGAGTCAACATACAATTGTTCACAATCACAGATAACCTAATAGATAAGAAGGCCATGAAGAAAAGAGCAGAAGACTTCAGGACTTAATGAATCTTATTTTAATGGCAGTGTATTTTCATGATCTAGTGTCTCAGATAATAGGAAAAAAAAAATGCATACAGGAAAACAAAACACCAAAATAAATAAATAAATAAATAAATAAGACACACCAAAACCCTACATTGCTAAATACTCCTAAAAGTAATAGAAGGAATAAATAAATAAATATAGAAGGAATAAATAAATAAATAAATACATTTTGAAAAAGACATTGGAAATCTTTCTTTAAATCCCGACTGGGTAATATATCACTAATAGGTGCGGGGACTAAAATTGTTGAAAATAGAATAAAATTTGACCCGCCATCCATCTTTCTCAAAACCAGATAATTATTGATTTAATTGACTTGGCACACTATACATCACTCTACATATGTCACACTAGATCAAGTGATTTGGTTAGTACGATGTTTTAGAAAAGATGCCTTGAAGCTTTCAGGTAACTCATTTCTGGTGGTTCTATTTTACAGACATTTTTTATTTTGACAAAATCTATGCCAAGGGCCTAAATTCTCCCATGTGCAGCTTTTACTCATTTTAATGCAGTACTAAAGTAGAAAACAATGCACCACACCATTATGCCAAATGTAATTTATTATTTATTACATTGTGTTCATGCTTTCATTTTATGAAGCCTGTGGCTGGGCTGTCAGGTTTCATATGTCCTTTACGCTGATATAAAAAGTTAGCTATAGAGATGGACTTGTTAATAAAACAGATAGCAACTGCTTACTGTCCAAGTATTAGTCATTCTCCCAGCTTACAGACACACTGACACAACACACATTTTCAGGATTATTTTTCATTTAATATCTCTATTTATCCTATATATTTAAGTACATATTTGAACATGCATATTTACAAGCCTATAGATATTTGGAGTGCGGGTGAAAAGTTAGCAATTTGTTGTGAAAATAGCAGTAGCAAATTAAGTTTCAATAAACAAGCTGGCACTGCAAAACAATGTCTTTAGACAGCCACAGTGCTCAATGGTTTTGACCAATGTATATGACCTTTTAGAACTTAAATATCATCTAAAAATGTCACGTGGAAGGCAGCCATAACAGTCATTCTAGAGAAATTTTATTCTTCTTATTGTAAAAATTCAGATTTATATTTAATTACATTTATTATTTTTTTTCAGTATCACACTGCCAACATGAGCTTAGAGGATTTAAAAACAGGTCTTCAAAACCATTGCAATGTATGCAACCTATAGCAATTATGTTTGTATCTATTTTAAGCAACCTCAAGATAACTGTCCAAAACTAACGCATGGTTTTAGGTTATATTATTGACAAGTTCAAAAGCTAATAGCTGAAGATGATATGTGCTTTTGTATTTTGAAATATTCTGCTACTATTTTCATCAATTAAAATAGGAAGAACAGCTGTAATTTACATTTTTTTTTGTCAAATCCTGAGGAAACTTAACTTTGCCATTGTCTTAAATCTTATTCTTTGTCAATATATTTTGTGAAATTAATGCTAGAAGCTGCAGAGGTTAAGTAACTCTAATCTGCACTGAACAATATCACATTCTACAGTCCCACTACTCATTGTCAATTTATATTGACTATATACTGACTTAAAGAACACATTTTATTTCCTCAGTGAAGTATTGTTTTGTAACTAAATGTGTATTTATTACAGTGTTTGTTTAGAAGAATATCTCTGAAAGTTCAGGGTGTCTATGTCTTTTATCCTCTAAGTTATCAGGATGCCACAGTAACTGCACCTTATATTCATTTACAAAATATTAAAATGATGCGAGATAGTCCAACTTATAAATACAAGCCTCCAACAACACGAACAAAGAAATATAGCTTTTACTTGACAAAAACGAAAACAGTTCCAGACATTAAAAATTAAAATCAAATATTACCAAAACTAAGTATTATCTATTCTGATCTTTCATGACTTTTAATGTTAGAGAATAAGATCATTTTACATCATGAAATACAAGCTCAAAGAGTAAAAAGCAAGCATTTACATGTTAGATTTGAGGACAGATCTCCAACATAAAAGCGCATTACTGTTCCCTGAAATAAATAAACTCCAAAATAGGTAATTTGTGATAGTAACTAGGATTTGCCAACAAGAAACTGACTATATTCAGTCTGAACTATGCACGCTATTTTTACCACTGAAAATGAAAAAACATAGACAAAAATGTTGTCTTAAAAATCAGCTAAAATTTTAAAATGCATTTCCTAAGCTGTCTTTCATTTTCTTCGTCATTACTGATACTATGCTACTATCAAAAGCTTTTTTAATACTGTTTCTCAGATAGTCAAGTGAAGTCTTTCCCCTTTTGAAATTTCTCACGGTTAATGCTTTCATTTTTTGTATCATCTACTATAAACTAATCTATAAAAATATTAATTTCTCTTTAATTATAGTTACCTTTGCCACCTGTCTGATCTTTCCCTTATCACTTTCACTTGCGACATGGGAAATACCGCTTTTCATCCCTGTAGTGTTAGAAGCATTTCCACATAATTTGTTTTCCACATAATTAATTCAGACACTTTGACATTACATAACAAAATATATGTACTTATGTAGTCTGTTTCTTAACATCACCTAAGCATTCACCTGGAGAGAATTCTTGGTTGTGGACCCCAATCTATGAAAATATTTCGTCTTATTTTAGGCATACTATGTAGCCCAGTAAATACGATTTACTGCCCCATTACCATTAAATGACCACAGGCATCTCTTTGACCTGTCAGGGCAGGACTTGGGTGTTTGGCTGGGTTTGCCTTGGGCAGTACTGCATTTAAGTGGTTTCTGCTGAGATTATGATTGTTTGTTAACAGAGTGGCTATTTCTTATTCTGTCTGAGCTGAAGTTCTGCAACATATACAGTTAAACCCTGACTAAGCTGGTAGACATTACAAAGCATTCAACAGCCCTTGTGTTCATCTGAATGGGGGAAGACTACTACGAAAACTCAAAACAGGAGCTGGGAATCAAGAAAAAGATGGCTGTTTGAAGAAAGTATGCAAGAATAGTAGCCCAAGCAGACTCAACGATAGCAGCTACACTATGAACATTATACTTCTCCAAGCAATGACCTTGGGATGCTGTCAAATGATAGAACGCTCCTCCCTACTCCACTCTGCATGAGGAAGGCAAAAGATGTTAACATTACGACCCAAAGAGACACTGGGAGGGTGAGAGCAATTTCTGGGAAAAGGATTAGATATTTAGGATGGTCATGTACATCAATATCTGCATTCTTAATAATATTGCTCTGTGCTAATTAGATAGTCTTAATATTAGACTGTTAAAACATGAATTCTTAGCTTTCCTTATATTATGTTCCCTTGAGCTCGTAACTAGATTGAATGCGGTAATAGGCTCCACTGAAGTGCAAGTTATACTTCTATCACATCCTTTGGCTAGGTTTGGATGGCACAGCACTCAACATCCTTTTTTTTGTCAGCTTACCTTCCCATATAGAGAATTCTGGAATACACTTTCTGGATTTGAAGCTCCTGTTAGGTACTAGATGTTTAAAAATCCACCTAGTATCAATTTAAAAAACTTCTTTAAATTTGGAATAGGCTCACTTTGTAGTGCTGATTATTTCCAAGAGCTTCAGTTCAGTTTCAGAAAATTTTACCAGTAGATGATCTACTAATTTCCATAGATTATTATATGCCTACTGAAGTTCACTGTCCTGGTTTTGGCTGGGATAGAGTTTATTTTCTTCATGGTACCTTGTATGGTCCTATGGTTTTGTATTTGTGATGAAAAAACAGTGTTGATAACGCACTGAAATGTGTGATCTATTGCTGAGCAGTGCTTGCACAGCATCAAGGCCTTCTCTGTTTCTCACACTGCCCCATCAGCAAGTAGGCTGGGGTAGGCAAAAAGCTGGGAGGGGACACAGACAAGACATCTGATACAAACTAACCACAGGGATATTCCAAACCATGAGACATCATGCTCCATAATAAAAGCAGGTGAGAAAGAAAGGAGGAGGCAGTGGGGCCTTGGAGTAATGGTGTTTCTCTTCCCAAGTAACTGTTAAGTGTGCTGAAGCGCTGCTTTCCTGGAAATGGCTGAACATCTGCCTGCCAATGGGAAGTAGTTCCTTGTTTCACTTTGCTTGCACACACAGCGTTTGCTTCGCTTATTGACCTCTCATTTTCTCAGCCCATGAGTTTTCTCCCTTTTACTCTTCTGACTCTCTCCCCCATCCCACTGTGTGGGAACTGAGTGAATGGCTGTGTGGGGCTTAGCTGCCTACCAGGGTTAAACCACAATAACTGGGCAAACCTGAAGAACCTAGAGTTTTATAGCTCACAAGAGATGTGTCTGGAAACATGTTACAGAAAATGTCAGTCAAGAGCAAACCAAAATAAAATGCCAAGAAATATAAATTACAGTCTATTCTAATACAGCACAATTAACAGATGTTTCTCAGAACATGAAAATACATGGTGAATGGGCACTGCTGATGTCGTAGTTTTACAGCATTACTGCACTTACATAAATTAATTATTGATGGATTGGGTTATTAAAAAAGAACACTCTCATGGCATAACACTTGGCAATATGGCAAACTCATAAGTCCAAGAAAGAGAACTGCAGGACTCTGGTTATACTGATTTTTCATCTGGAAATATTTTGAGAAACTCCATTCATACACACATTTTAAATTTAAATTCTGTTTTACACATAGTACCTAACTGCTTGTAGCCATCATACATACTAAAGTATGCAAAACCAAACATGTTTCTTTACTCTCCATCCAAGCAAGTAAAATACATTTCTAGCTCTCTGTTCCATGAAATGCCAAGAGCTAACGAAATTTATCAATAACTATATCATGACGTTATCTCAATAGATAGCTGGAAGCCTTGCTTCTGTCACCCTTTCATAGGCTGCCTTAGCAGGAAATGCATGTGAACATTTTGAAAGGAGACATCTCCAGAGGCTGTCACATGCAGTCCCTTCACCATTTCAAGAAACACACCACAACCATAAGGGAGACATTCAACCACTCGATTTGAATAAGTGTAATAAAAGGAGATTAATCGGGTATATTACATTCTCACTGTTGCAAAATATGAAAAGGAAAGGAAAGCACCAGGCTTGAACTAAGAGTTCTTTGCTAGCAGCAGACAGTACTGAGGTGAATTCATACAGACATCAATAAGACTTACTAAATATAGGCACAGAACCTGGAATTAATGGAACTTCTTAAAGTTCTTCAGCTTCTAATTGCTATTCTATTATGCTGGGGTTTCAAATTCTACCCTGTGCCCAGCAGGATTTTTCCAAATGCATGAATTGTTTTACTACCTGTCTGTGGGGTCACACTACCAGCTACAAAGTCCAGAAATGTTCACAAGAAAAAAAATAAATTTCCACAAATGAACAAGCATCTTTAAATATAATTTCACCCCAAAGAGGTAAATATTTCTATCTTGTAACATATATGTTTTATACATAAGGCAATTGAATTGAATGTAATTGAATACACATTGAATTGCTGAGGGGGATAAGTCAGACTAATTGTCATTTAGCTTGGTGTCCTGGCTCAAGCAGTAACTAATACTAAACAACATAGCAAAAGATGACCTTTCCAAATAGAATGTATTCATTAATGCTCAGCAGACTAATGTCAGGACAGAGAAAGTCCTCCCCCTCTTCCTTGTAAGTAGTATTAGAAATCAAACCTTTGTGAATGTTTTTCATTACATATTGTAAAGCAGTTAGAGTAACCTACAGTTATACTGAACAAAATTAAAATGTCATGGGAGTTGTCTTCAAATAATAATTTCTCCGCCCAGCTCTCCAATGACATGAGGAAAGTTGTAGAAAAGGATCATAAATTGTCTCATGATCAAATCTCATGCAATTTATAATCCGTCTCTATATAAAGCATAAAATAGTAAAGTATATGTTTTTAAACATTTATAAATTATAGATTATATACTAATATTTGAGATTTCCTTGGATTATAAGTATACAAATGTGTTTAAATACACATGCACATAGTCAAGTAGCTTCATAGTCCTGACTAAGAGTGGACAGCACGTTGTCAGAACAACATCAATCTTTTCATTGAAACCCAAATGCAAAACACTTACAGACAGTAAATTTCCTATCAGCAGAACACAGAAACTTTTCTAATAATAAATTGTAGTGGGTTTATGTGGCAAGGTTTTGGTAGCATGAGGCTGCAGGGGTGGCTTCTGTGAGAAAAATCCAGAAGCTGCCCCATGTTAGATAAGGGCCAGTTTCAGCAGGCTCCAAAAGGACCAGCTGCTGGCCAGAGCCAAGCCAGTAAGTGATGTTGTTTGTGCCTCTGTGAGAGCAGGGAAAAAAACACGACCACCACCACCACAAACAAACAAACAAACAAACAAAAAAAACAGCTGCACAATAGTAGCTGGGAGAGAAGAGTGAGAAACAGCCCTGCAGACACCAAAGTCAGTGCAGGAGGACAGGAGGTGCTCCAGGCATGGAGCAAAAGTTCCCCTGTGGCCTGTGGAAAGGCCCCTAGTGGAGCAGGCTGTCCCCCTGCAGCCCATGGGTCCCACATGGAGCAGATCTCCACGCTGCAGCCCGTGGAGAAGCCCCTGGTGGAGCAGGTGGATGTGGCCTGGAGGAGGCTGCGGCCCATGGAGAGCCCCCGCAGGAGCAGGCCCCGGGGCCGGAGCTGCAGCCCGTGGAGAGGAGTCCATGCAGGAGCAGGGGGTCTGGGGGGAGTTGCTGCCCGTGGGGGACCCATGCTGGAGCAGTTTGCTCCTGATGAATGGATCCTGCGGTACAAACCCATGGTGGAGCAGTTCTTGAAGAGTTGCTGCCAATGGGAAGCCCACACAGGCTCAGTTTGGGAAGGATGGCATCCCATGGGAGGGACCCCACGTGGAGCAGGGGCAGAGAGGGACCATGAAGGAGTGGCAGAGACAAAGTGCTACAGACTGACCGCAGCTCCCATTCCCCTTTTCCCCTGCACCGCCCAGGGAAAGGATGTAGTAGAGTGTGGACGGAGGGAAGGTGTTTTTGTTTTGTTTTCTTTGTTTCTTACTTCTCTAGCTTGTCAGTAATAGGCAATAAAATTCTCTAATCTTCCTACAGCGAGTCTGTTTTGCCTGTGACGATAATGGTTGAGTGATCTCCCTGTCCTTATCTCAACCCTTGAGCCCTTTCCATCGTATTTTCATCCCCTTTCCCTTTGAGGAGGGGGAAAGAGAGAGGAGAAGTGCTTCAGCATTCTGATCATCCTTTGTGGCCCTCCTCTGGACTAGCTGTAACAGGCCCATATCTTTCTTGTGCCGGGGGCCCCAGACCTGAATGCAGCACTCCAGATGGGGCCTCACAAAGGCAGAGTAGAAGGGGAAAATCACCTCCCTCAGCCTGCTGACCATGCCTCTGTTGATGCAGCCCAGGATGCAGTTGGCCTTCTGGGCCGCAAGCACATAACCACTGGCTCATGTCAAACTTTTCATCCATTGAACTCCCAAGTCCTTTTCTGCAGGGCTGCTCACAATGAGCTCTTCACCCACTCTGTACTCATGTCTGGGATTGCCCTGCCCCAGATGCAACACCTTGCACTTGGATTTGTTGAACCTCATTAGGTTTCTGTGGGCCCCCTTCTCAAGCTTGTCCAGGTCCCTTTGGATGGCATCCCTTCCTTCTGCAGTACCAACTGCACCAGTTAGCTTGCTGTCGCCTGCATACTTGCTGAGGATTCACTCAATCCCACTGTCTATGTCACTGTTAAAGACATTAAACAACACTGGTCCCAAGACAGTCCCCTGAAGGACACTATTTGTCATGGGCCTCCACTTGAACATAGAGCCATTGACCACAACTCTCTGTCTCCCTTCAAATCCATCTCTCTCCACTACAGTGTTCAGGATGTTGTGTGAGACAGTTCCAGGGCCTTAGAGAAGTCCAGATAGATGACATCAGCCAGTCTTCCCTTGTGAACTAACATATGGATAAAAAAGATATCCACAAAGTAGCATGGCTTTTCTAAAGGAAGGTCCTGCGTTACAAGCCTCCAAAGGCTTTCAGAGAGATTAGAAGGCACAGAGTTGAGAGAAATCCAGTTTAAGTAAAATATTTGCACTTTCAAAGGGCATTTGCGGAAGTACCTTATGACAGGTTCTTACAGAGACTAGAATTTCTGTCTTAGGTGCAAGCTTGATGGATGCTTGTTTAAAATATATTTAACAGATGGTAGCAGTAAAATGGTTGCTTCCTCTGGAGTAAAGAAGTCAAATAATGGACTTCTGTATTATGCATCCTGTTTGACGTTATCCATATTATTATCCATATATGACGTTATTTATGTTATCCATAAATATTCTGGAAAGAAGATGATTAATGAGATGACCAAGTTTGCTGATAGTATTAGCTCATGCAGAGTAGCACTGTTGACAACCACCTGTGAAGAAATAATGGTCCTGCGAAACTGAGTAAGCAGTGATATGGTAGATTAAGTACAGTCTATTCTACAAAAAGAATCAAAAGGCATCACATGAAGCTAGTAAAACCAACATGAACAAAAAGGTACTACTGCACTGTAACCTCTCCAGCATAAAAAAAAATTGGAATACTAAGAGTGTGCATGGGCTTCAGATGAAAAATAGACAGCTCCTGGATGAAAAAGCATTCAAGAGCTACTTATTATAAATTGACTAGACTTAGGAAGCCTCTGTACCACAAATTGTTGGAGCGTAGGAAATAATTCCAAAGAAGCAACACTATATCATTACTTGTTCTGTTTTCCATAAGCAGTACTTGGATAAAAGGATATTTAGTATGACTTTGTACAACTGTTCTTACGTATTTTATAATGTAGGGATTACAAACAGGAGCTCTGATACTTTATGTCCAATACATTGAGATAAATAGATTAATAAAACATTTGGATAATACCGACAGAGTAGGTCTCCACTGAAAAAACTTGCTGTGAGACTTGTGAGCTACCAGGCAGGAAGAGCAAAGAGTAAAATAACGCATGCTGGCAAAAAGCTAGCCAGGAAGATGTCCCAGTTTTCTGTACTGGATATCATTTTGCTTAGTATATTCAAGAGAGATGCAAAACAGGAATGAGATTGAATTGCAACACCTGTGAATAACACACTTTCAGCAAAAATTGAATCAGGTACAAAGAAAAGTGTTATATTTGTGAAGTTTCTATGGGTTAGTAGAGTTACACTAAAAGTGTAAAGTACTAATTTTTTGTGACTATACTGCAGTATCTGTATTTGAGTATTTGAACTATTCATGAGACTTAGAAAATTCAAAATCGTTTGTATTCAATTAGCACAGAGATTTTAGCCATTAATGTGAAACTCTGCTTGTCATTCGTTCTGCAGGATACAGTTAGGATGCACAAGGAATAGAATGGAGGGTATTAGAATTTGATTAAATAAATCATTGGTACAACTCCATCTAGTTAACACACCACAAAACACATACAATCACATGACAACAAACAGGGGAGAGTGGATACAAAGGCAATAGAAATTATCTAAAGAGTGGAAACAACACAAGAGAACAAAAACTGAAACGAGTAAGACTGAACAGTTCAGAAACACGAGGTTTGACATGGATTTAATTCCTGATTTTGAAGTGCAGAAAGTACAAATGTTTCACTTCCTACTTCATCATTAAACAAGGATGAGGTAGTATTTAACAAAGTTTTGTAAAACACAAAACTACAAAATGAAACTGACCACACAATCTCACTGAGTTTAGTAACTTACATTTAGAAAATAGTCTAAAATAATATGAACAAAAATAATTAAAGTTGTATTTTTAGTTGAACAGACATGAAGAGACAGGCTACTCTCATAACTTGTAGAAATCAGATGAGACATTTCTAAAGCCCATATTATTGTAAACATATCTTGCTTTTCACATCTGAAATATGTGTTTGCAAACATAGTTAGAGGACTAACACTGTATTAAGCTGTCTACCTAATGCAGACTATTCAGTGTTCTGTCATGAACAGAAAAGCAAGTGCTGTTGGGCAGTTAATCCTGGAAAAACATCTGTGACAAAAACAAAAGAAAACCCATACACAGATGTCTGCAACTTGGTGTTTACTGCTATGAAAACACGATGAAATGTGGATGACAAATTCCAGAAGGCTATCCCAGGCTACAACAGTACCCCAAGCACTGAGGCGCAGAAGCCATGCAGGCAAGCAGAATGAAAGTTATGCTTTAAAAAGAAAAATCTTCTTAAATACTGAGTGTCAGAGTGTAAATCCCAACCCTAGAATTAGATCATCTATGCAGAAAAATAAATAAGGAAATCTACTTCGCTTTAAATTCACTTTTTTACCTCAGTCTTATCTAGCTTGACATCTTAGACGAGCCTATTGTAAACCTTATCATTACACTCCAGTCTAAGTAACCTTTATTTTCTTATACAATTAAATTTACAGTATCTCTGATATATCTCAAAACTAAAAAAAAAAAAAAAAAAAAAAAAAGAATTTGTGCAGATAGAAGATAAAAGGCAGAGATATGAAAAGATCCTACTTGATTCAAGAGTTTTTATTAGTGTGAGGTCAGTTACCTTGAGAAAAATAAAACGAACAAATACATAAATAAATAAAAATTTAGAAATCACTCACATCTGACCACTGCTCAGAACCTGAGGGTGTGGTATAAGGACCTGACAGAACTAGACTACCCTGAGGTTTAAATACGCATTTTTTTATTTCAACCCTAAGAGGATAGTGTCCTATGCATGAGAGGAATAACAGAAGCTTATGCACACTATGCTAATGCAGGATGGTTTTGAATATGTTCACATGACTTTGATTTCATTCCTTAAAATATTTTTTCCTATGAACTATCACTGTCATTATTTATTATATTCTGAACTTCCACAAATTCTATGGTTAAAAGTGTCTTTGGAAAAAGTGGATAAAACATATATCTAGTTAAAAAATAAAAAAAAATCAGATATACCCAAAGTTATAAAAGGAAGCTGTTTTGCAGTATAGCTACTTTTTCCTCAATTCTAGATGTACAACTTTTAGTTCCAGTGTTAAATATGTTGGAAACTGCCTGTTTCTCCATTTTTATTCTGATGGAAACTTCTTTCCTCTTCAGCATGGCTTTAGGAAGTGATTAAATGGCATCATAGAATTGCAGAATCATAGAATCACTCGGGTTGGAAGGGACCTTAAGATCATCTAACTCCAACACCCCTGCCATAGACAGGGATGCCACCCAATAGATCAGGTTGACCAAGGCCCCATCCAGCCTGGCCTAGAACACCTCCAGGGATGGGGAATCCACAACTTCTCTGGGCAACCAGTGCCAGTGCCTCACTACCCTTACAGTGAAGAATTTCCTCCTAATGTCTAGTCTAAATCTATCCTCTTTTAGTTTAAGACAATTCCCTCTTGTCCTATCACTGTCTAACCAAGTAGAGTCCTTCTCCGTCTTTTTTACAAAATCCCTTTAAGTACTGAAAGGCTGCAATGAGGTCTCCCCAGAGCCTTCTCTTTTCCAGGCTGAACATCCCCAGCTCTCTCAAGCCTTTCTTCATAGGAAAGGTGCTCCAGCCATCTAATCATCTTTGTAGCCCTCCTCTGGATTCCTTCTAACAGGTCCACATCTTTCTTGTGCTGGGGGCCTGAAACTTGGATGTAGTACTCCAGGTGGGGCCTCACGAGGGCAGAGTAGAGGGGCACAATCAATTCCCTCAACCTGCTGGTCACACCCCTTCTGATGCAGCCCATGATGCAACTGCTGGCTCATGTCAAGCCTTTCGTCCACCAGAACCCCCGAGTCCTTTTCTGCTCTCAGTGAGTTCTTCTCCCAGTCTGTACTCCTGTCTGGGATTGCCCCAGCCCAGGTGCAGCACCTTGCCCTTGGACTTGTTGAACCTCATGCGGATCACATGGGCCTACTTCTCCAGCCTGTCCAAGTCCCTTTTAATAGCATCTCTTCCTTGTTTGGTACCAAATGTACCACTCAGCTTGGTGTCATCTGCAAACTTGCACTCAATCCCACCGTCTGTGTCATTGATGAAGATACTGAAAAGCACCGGCCCCAAGACAGACCCCTGAGAGACACCGCTCATCACCAGTCTCTACCTGGACATACAACCATTGACCACTACTCTCTGGGTGTGGCCATTGAGCCAATTCCACCAGATTGTCCACCCTTCAATTCCATAACTTTCCAATTTGGAAATCAGGATGTAGTGTGGTATCGTGTCAAAGGCCTTACAGAAGATAACATGGGTCAGTCTTCCCTTGTTGACTGATACAGTCACTCCATCATAGAAGGCCACCAGATTGGTCAGGCACGATTTACCCTCGGTGAAACCAAGCTAGCTGTCCCAGATCACCTACTTGTCCTGCATGTGCCTTAACATTGCTTCCAGGAGGATTCATTCCATGATCTTGCCACGTGTAGAGGTGAGGCTCACCAGTCTGTTGTTCCCCAGATCTTCCTTTCTAGCCTTTTTAAAAATGGGAGTGATGTTTCCCTTTTTCCAGTCACCGGGGACTTCACCTGACTTCCAGGACTTTTCAAGAATGATGGAGAGAGGCTTGGCAACTACATCAGCCAATTCCCTCAGGACCCTGGGATGCATGTCATCAGGCCCCATAGACTTGTAGTTGTTAAATTGCATCAAAAGGTTCCAAAGTTGCTCTTTGCTTACAGTGGGAGGGAATCTGCTCCCCCAGCCCCACCTAGAGGTTTGGAGACTTAAGAAGTGTGGGAAGCTTTACCACTAGTGAAGACCGAGAAAAAGATGTTGTTAAGTACCTCTGCCTTCTCCATGTCTGTTGTTACCAGCCCTCCATCTTCATTTGTTAAAGGCGATACACTATCCCTAGTCTTTCTTTTGCAGCCAATATACCTGTAGAATTCCTTCTTGTTATTCTTTGCATTCCTCGACAAATTTAGTTCTGTCAGTGCCTTGGCTTTCCTGATCCCATCTGTGCACATCCGAACAGTGTTTCTGTACTCTTCCCAGAGTATGTGTCCCTGTTTCCACCATCTGTGCATTTCCGTCTTTTGCCTAAGTTTGACCAGCAGATCCTTATTCAACCATGCATGTTTCCTACCTTCCCGGAATCATTTATTACATATGGGAATCGAGAGCTCTTGCGCTCCACGGAAAATATATTTAAAGAGTAGGCAGCTCTGATCAGATCCTCAGTCCCTAAGGACCATGTCCCATGGGATCTCACCCACTAATTCTTTGAACAGGTGGAAGCTGGCTCTTCTGAAGTGCAGGGTCCTGAATTTGCTCTTAGCCAGGCCCATTTCCCTCGAGATCACAAACTCAGCCAGGGCATGGTCACTGCAACCCAGGCTTTCTCCAGTCTTAAACTCTTAAAGAGCTCTTCTGCATTGGTGACCACCAGGTCCAGTAACACTTCTCCTCTGGTTGGTTTGTCTAATACCTGGAAGAGGAAGTAGTCCTCAGTGGACTCCGGGAGTCTCCTGGATTGCTTATTGTGTGCTGTGTAGCTTTCCCAGCAAACATCTGTGTGGTTGAAATCCCCCAGGAGGATGAGAGCCTGTGAGCACAATGCTACCTGTAGTTGGAGCAAGAAGGCCTCATCAACAGGCTCCTCTTGATCAGGTGACTTGTAGTAGACCCCAACCGCAAGATCTCCTTTGTTGGTCTGGTCCTTAATTTTTAGCCACAGGCTCTCAACCTGCTCTTGTCTGTTTCTCAGAGGGAATTCTTCATAATCATTTGATTTCTTAACATAGAGGGGAACACCCCCACCCTTCTTTCCTGCCCGTCTCTCCTGTAAAGATCGTAGCCCTCCATTCCAATATTCCAGCTGTGTGATTTGTCCCACCATGTTTCCGTGATAGCAATTAGATCAAAGTTTTTTAATTGCACTGTGGCTTCCAACTCCTCCTGCTTGTTTCCCATGCTGTGTGCATTGGTGTAGAGGCACTTCAGTTGGGCTGTGGGCTGCACTGTCTTTTTAGAGGTGTCCTTCCTAATTCCTATGGGGCAATTCACAGGTGTTCCCCTGCTGTTAAAGATATTTCCATTCAGGGGTTCTTTTGAGTCACTTACAGGTGCATCCCCTTTCCCCACGGAATCTAGTTTAAAGCCCTCTTAACGAGTCTGGCCAGCTTGCTGCCCTTTTCCTGAAATTGCATAATTTCCTGAAATATTGAATGATGTAAACTATTCATTTAACTTGCCAGTAATAATCATTAATTTGTAGTTTCCTTTCATAACAGTGATTTGGAAAGCCTAAAAATATTTACTTGTTTTATTTGGTAATAGTATTAGCATAATAGTCAAAACTCATATATAATGGAAGGACTATGATTGTCATGGAATCGTGAAAATTATGACTTTGAAATAATGAACTTACAATTTCAGAATGCTAAATATTCCATACTTTCACATAAACCACAAAATCTACGCCAACATTTTAAACACAAAAACACATTACACAACAGCAAGAGAACAGAAAAATAGAAAAAAATATCTCTATAATGAATCTGAGCTTGTGGTTCTCTCCTGCCCATTTCTGATATTTATTATTTACCTAAGGAGGTGTTTTTTGTAGTTGTTGGTGGTGGTTGTTTGTTTTTTAGTGGGATACTTGAATATGAATTAAAAAAAAAAAAAGCCAAAAGAAACCACCAACACACATTTACTTTAAAATATTACTCTTTCTTAAATGTTTTAATCTCTATTTCATTTTTCAAAGATTCTAATGAGATCTAGGTATTAAAAGCATATAATGACCACATACACGTCTTAATCTAGAAAAGGTCAAAGATTATTATTTCATGAATACTTTCTGGATTCTCTCAAATGGCAGATAGGCAAAAGAGAACAAATTGTCTTTCTGTAATAACATGAATTTCAAAGAATTCTTCAGCTGAAAATCTACTGTATTAGAGAATGCAGAAGTACTCAAGAACTTACTTTTCTATTTTTCATTATTAAAAACGGTATCATACATTACATATTATTACAGTCAGAAAGGATTTGACCTTCTATTTCGCACCCTAGGTAAGTGCGAAAGGACCATTTTGGAGGACAGTGTGTAAAAAGCACTGGGTAATGACATTCCACAACTCTTTGTTCCTCCTCTCATATTCCACACAGGACTTAGAACAATTTATATTCTTGAAAATCCTCCCAGACTCAGACATAAATATCAACTGGATGGAAAAATGTCTCAAATGAATGTCAAAATGAATTTTGATGGCACGAGGCAGGCACATCTCTGCTACCTCTGAAGTTAGTTGAGTTTCAAGATTCACAGAAGCAGATATTTAGGCATCAAAACATTTCAGTGGGAAATTATTCTGGCTATTAGTGAGTACATTATCAAGTAATTAGCTCCAACAGAAACAAGATTGTAGAGTGAATTAACAGAAGATATAGTGTCAATATAATCTATAAAATTGCACTCTGTTTTTGTGTTTTTACTTTGGACAAGCTTTATTAGGACCTGCAGATTAAATGCAGATATTATATATCATGAATGTTATTCAAGTGCATTCTGTGAACTGCCTCAAAGAAATCTACCTGGTGCCTTTCAAGATTGCTCCATCGTGAAAATTGAAGCAAGGGGAGTGATTAGAAGACTCACTTCAAAACAAATTCCTGGATCTAATCTAAAATGCTAATGTATTTGTACCTCTTATGTAAGCAGAATCTTACAAGATCTAAATATATAATATATAAAAATAGATACAGTATTAGCTATAGTTAAGGTGTCTGTGTGTGTAGTGGAAATTGTGAGACAGAAGGAGCCAAGCTCTAGGAACGTTATTTCATCTAGTCCATTAAAGAGAAATACAAGCAAATTGGGCATGCGTTCTTAGTAATTTATATAGTCATTTAAACTAAAACGTCCTTCAACCCTGAAACTTAGAAAAAAAGTTTTGTTAAGTAGTTGCAAACATTTTTGAAAGTCTTTGCAATTTTATTTATTTATTTATTAGTACAGAAGGCAGTGATACGTCATATGCTTGAATGAATCTCTGATTTGGCTTTCAATTCATAACTTCAAAAATTTCTGTAATTGCAAAACTGCTTCTTGTCTGTTACATGTTATATTATCTGTTTCAATTTCTCTATTCAGAGTCTACCATCACTATCAGAAAGGACTTCAAAAATATTTTATGAAAGGGAACATTGACTGTTTCTTGGCATCTTTAATGAAACACCTTCTCAACAATAAATGCAAAGGAAACTGATACAAAAATCTTACCCTGTAATCTAGATTAAAAAACAACAACAAAAACAAAGCAAAAACAACATCTATTTGTTGAAAGCTTGGTGCATTCACATGCTATTTAGTTACCTAGTATAAAGTATCAGCATAAGAAAATAGATAAATACAGACTCAATGTTTAAGTGTACATGCAATTAAAATTGATTATATGGAGATGAAATTGAGAATAGTCACCATTACTGTCCCCCTCTACATACTCATATTCAATCAATTTTATTTTTGCGAAACGAGTGTTTATAAGAATTAAAAATAGCTCATGAATAAAACAAGATATAGTACACATTTTAAGACACTAAACAATAATCCTTTGCCCCCTGAAAACTAAAATTGCTGCAAGTAAAACTAATTTTATTTTAAAAAAATCACGTAAATAAAGTCAAGAAGTACTGGAGCTCTGCAAAATATTTCAAGCTCTGATACATAAAGATTCCATTTCCATTTTGTTATGGTTCAAGGTTTTTTCATATTAACAAAAATGCATGCCAACAGCCAAAAGAAGCTTGGGGACATAAAGAAAGAGCAACTCATGTTTTACAGGTTGACTCCCGATATGCCTATCCATTCCATCTGTCATTCTCATTCTTTTGATGTACCTAGCTTCCCCCCTGTTCCTTAACCTCCTGCTTCTCATAATTCCATTCCTGTCACAGAATGATGAACCTCAGTCCTTCTCCCTGTTCTCCAAATTATTCATAAATTATTGTTGTTTATTTGGTTCAGCTTCTGGCTTTTCTGTCTTCCCTTATGGAGAATAATTATCACACACTCTATTGCTTTTTGGCAGCAGGAAAGGACCTTGTAACTTTAAAATTTGTTTCAAGAAACACATGCAACTATGTCAAATTTGATATTAAAATAATAAATGTAACTATTCTATAATAATTCAGAAGTGTTCAGGTATGTTATTCTTATGTTTTTGGCTTCTTCTGCTGTTCATGATATATGAAAATTATTCATTCTCCCAGAAGAATTAAATAGCAACAGCTGTTTAATGTTTTGTGTTAAAGATCCCTCACTTCTTTAAAACAATAAGGAACAACAATATTAGGTCATTTTTTCTTTGTCTTGTCCCAAAACTTTTAAGTAATTCCAATTTCTGGCTTCTGTGTTTTTTTTTTCTTTTTTTTTTTTTTTTTTCCCCCTACTGTAGTAGGCATAATGAATGTTTCAAAACCACAAAGGTATTATGTGCTTTATTTGTGCATTTAGCATTAAATAGTCATATCATCATTTCATTTTTATCTTTTCAACATGAAATAACACAAAAATGTTAATCTATATGCCAAAAATTCAGTTTCTGTTATAACACATTTAATAAAAAGTAAATAAAAAGCAATTTCATGTGACATAAGACTTTTAAAGAGAGAAAAAGTATTGTTTTTTTTGTATATTTGTCCACTTAATTTGCATTTTCTTGTTTTGAAAACCAACAGAACTGGGAACAGAATGAAGATAAAAAAGAAAAATATGAAATAAAAACATTTCAAAATATTAATTTTGGTATACACTTAAAACTACATCTAATAATACATTGTTACCTTTGTAATTAACCTTGAAACCGATTGAGCCCACACTTTCATCTGTTTGAAGATGCAACCACATCTGATTACTCATGCTCACAATTAGGTCTGGTACAAAGCTCCCAGTTAACCTACAGGCAGAAAACAAACAAACAAACAAACAAAAACAGATGTAAAAGCCAAGAAGGAAACCTTAATAACAGTCTCAAAGGACTTCCACCATACCAGTAGCAATCGAGTACAATTACAATAAAAAATATGTTAAGTATTAAATAACCAGATTATTTTTTGCTTTTTGTAAGTTTAGACCCAAGATAGAAGGATTTTAAGTAACTAATTTTTATGGACTTTTTTTTTTTTTAATTCATCATGGTCAGTTCACACCAAGTGAGCCAATACAATCCTCAATGATCCAATGACTACAGATTTGATAGTTTCAAGGTTCGAATTTCAATGCAATTCTAAATGTGTATCCTCTTTGCTGAATGACATAACGTAATAGTAAAAAAGACATATTCTGAAACTTGCAGTTTGATGTTTTCACAAAATTTTGCCTGAAATTTGGTAAAAGTTTATCAGCTAAAACAGAATGTTGAAAAGTAGCAATACATTTTCCATTCTTGGAAAATGAATCACAAGTACAAGACTGTATAAGAGTGAAAACTGTTTCTTTTTTTTCCCCAGTTCTAATCATTTTTAAAACTAGCTGAAACTTAAAATGGACTATTTAAAATATATCTTGCAGTTAATTTTACTTCTCCCCTCTGATCTTTTTTAGTTTGCTTCTTTATAAAATGCTCTGCTGTGGGAGAAACTCCTGTCAAATCCCCACATCTGTGTTCACAGATGGAGCTACTACAAAGACTCTTGCCAGAATCAAACAAGTAACTGCATGGCCAAAATGATGTACTAACTGCTCATTCCCACACTAAGGGAAAGTGGTTTCAGACTTTGCCAAATTGAAAGATTAACAGGATGTTACTCAGAAACAACACTGTTGTAACAGCTAGCAGAGTTTTGTAACTGTCAATGGTGACTGACAGCAGACTTGGTGAATATTAAGACCATTGGGCATATTAATCTCTTTGTTGTGTCAGACAGAATTCCTATTACAAAAAAAAAAAAAGCAAAACTTTATTATTTCTATTTTCTGAAGTAAATTATAAATGCATATTTTTTAATATACATTTATTTTAGAAACCATATTTTTCAATGACATAGTACATGGGATAAAAATACAATTTGTAAATGCATTTTCTGAAAATAATCAAAAAAGAGAACACAGAAATCACTTGTCCTTGCTCTTTTACATCAGTATTTTAAGTTACACATTTTGAAAAATAGTTGTCAAATTCTTAACAGCTATAAATTCCTATAGCTCTTCAGCATCAACTGAGTTGCTAATAAGCAGAGAAACTTCTCAATGAGGGAACGACTTTCTGCAAGACAGGTGTGAGCGTCTGAGACAGGCATCTAAGTAAACACAGCTTGAACAGAAAAGGTGCGTTCATAAAAGCGTTACAGTAATAAACGTTCAAGTAACGATCTCTTTTTAGTAAAAGGATACAAGTTGGACTTTCCTTTTTTTTTTTTTTGGTGGGGGCGGGGGGGGGGGCAGATGTAGAGTTTTAATGGCATTTTATACATAGGATGTCTCCTGCCCTTCATCTCTGATTCCAGAGAGACACGGGTTATCTGTTATTTCTGCACCTGCAAGACCTGTGAAGTATCCTACAGAGTTCTGTATTAAGTGCTTAGTGATCCCTGTACAATATTTGGGAAGATTTGGGGGCCATCGGTAAGATCAAGATAAAAAATAGCATTATGCGGTATATATATATATATATATATAGACTTCCTCTACTGTGGAGACCTCTCATGGATGTAGGTTCTTAAACCTCTTTCAAAAGCTGAGCAGTGAACACTGTCAACAACATAAATGGATAAATTTTGTTATGATGCCTTCCTTTTTATTATACAGTTTAACAATAGTTATGACACTCAGCAAGGTGTTTTCCCCCTTTCCCTCTTCAAGACTACCTTTCCTACATACTAGTGGAAGTCCTGAAATCACCAGGACTGCAATTCTCAAGTTAGGAAGCATAATTCTATTCAAATGCCAAATGAAAAAACAGACATATTCAAACCAATGTTCTTCAGCAATTTGCTGGAGGAAAAATCATTGTTTTAAAATTTACAATCTAAAAGTAAATCTATAATATCTGATTTATTTGCTGTGCATCATATCTCAAGCAAAGTGTGACTGGCTCAGGGGAGAAAATATTTACAAGCTTTTTTAAGAACCTAATTATGCTCCATCTTCTATGTAATTTTTTAAAGTATTTTTAACCTAATAAGCTCAACTTTGATAGTCCTGATCACAGAATAACCAGTGAGCAATCCACTAGCAAATGAAAACAATACATGTGACTGAATGACTGATTTTACACTGCTATTTAATATTTATATATATATATATATAACTGGGGGACTTTCTGCCTTCTACAGGATCCTCATAGTAATTATTCTTAAAAAAATATTTCTCTAGTTATCTACAGAACAGATTCACTTACATGTTAATACTTGCCAATTCTAAATAACTCTTTAAAAAAATAAAATTATTTAGAATTCCTTTGTATGGATTACAAGTTTAATTCTGCAGCTCCATCATTTTTCCCCAACATGGGTCTCATCATCAGACATACTTCTATAAAATATCATTAATGAAATAAAATTGGACCTTTAATTAAATAAAATTTACTACATTCATCAAAATTTAAAATATTTTTGTACTGTGAGTCATTGTGTTAATTTAATTTAAATATCAATACTTCAGTTAAATGCTAGTAAGATTTGGTGAATTGCTGCTTAGTAAAAATGCTTTCCACCTGATATGATAGTCAATATTGTTTAGGCATCTAAGAATAGAGTTTAGTAGTCTAAGATTATGTCATATTGAATTATAGCACTTTAAGAAATATATTTTGATGGCTTGGTTCTGTTACCCTGTTTATAAAATAGAAATTACAGTAGTTCCCCACTTCTCAAAATTATTGTTAATAACAATTAGCACATCTAAAATCCTATGAAGAAACTTTACACTATCCTAAAGAATTTGCTCCTGAAATGCCTGTCCAAATACTGGTCTCTTCATGACACTGAAGGAACAGAAAAAGTACAGAAATCAATAAAAAATGGAAGGTCAGATGGTTTATTTTCTGAAGGATAAAAGGGAATTCATGATGAAAATCTGTAAATCCTGAAACAAATGTATTTTCTGCTCAAAGTTTTGTGATGAACAATATTAATTAGATGAAATTAGGAAAGAAAAAATGAAGGTAAACTGGCTCCTGAATATTCAAAACAAACAATTTTTTGTTATGTAAAGCTACAATATATACAAATAGTTTGAATAAATTTCCATTTGATATACTGCAAGGGCTGTCACTCTAAGGAATCCTACAGTTGTCATTCTTTTATTATTATTATTATTATTACTAAATACATTTTGTAGTAAACATTTAGCACACCTGCTTCTGTTACGTGACCTGCTGTTTCAGCTTTTAACTTGTTTGAAATTCATCTATAGAACTGATGAACATAAGGTACTGACTGAGAGGCCAGTTTATTGAAAAATAAGAAATAAATATTATTTAGAATCACAGAATCACAGAATTGAAGGGGTTGGAAGGGACCTCAAAAGATCATCGGGTCCAACCCCCCTGCCAAAGCAGGTTCCTTAGAGCAGGCTGCCCAGGTAGGCGTCCAGACGGGCCTTGAATACCTCCAGAGAAGGAGACTCCACAACCTCCCTGGGCAGCCTGTTCCAGTGCTCCATCACCCTCACCATGAAGAAGTTCTTTTGCATGTTGGTACGGAACTTCCTGTGCTCTATCTTGTGGCCATTACCCCTTGTCCTGTCCCCACAAACCATTGAAAAGAGGTTGGCCAAATCCCTCTGTCTGCCACACCTCAGATATTTATACACATTGATAAGATCCCCTCTCAGCCTTCTTTTCTCCAGGCTGAACAGACCCAGGTCTCTCAGCCTTTCCTCACAGGGAAGATGCTCCAGGGCCTGTATCATCTTTGTGGCCCTCCGCTGGACTCTTTCCAGGAGATCCCTGTCTTTTTTGTACCGGGGAGCCCAGAACTGGACACAGTACTCCAGGTGAGGCCTGACCAGGGCAGAGTAGAGGGGGAGGATCACCTCCCTTGACCTGCTGGCCATGCTCCTTTTCATGCACGCCAGGATCCCATTGGCCCTCTTGGCCACGAGGGCACACTGCTGGCTCATGGTCAACCTGTCGTCCACCAGGACCCCCAGGTCCCTCTCCTCAGAGCTCCTCTCCAGCAGGTCATCCCCCAGCCTGTACAGATATGTTGAGTTGTTCCTTCCCAGGTGCAGGACTCTACACTTGCTCTTATTAAACCTCATTTGGTTTCTTCCTGCCCATCTTTCCAGCATGTCCAGGTCTCACTGAATGGCAGCACAGCCTTCTGGCGTGTCAGTCACTCCTCCCAGCTTTGTGTCATCGGTGTACTTGCTGAGGGCAGACATTATTCCCTCATCAAGGTCATCGATGAAGATGTTGAACAAGACCAGACCCAGCACCAACCCCTGGGGAACACCGCTAGTCACAGGTCTCCAGCCGGACTCTGCGCCGCTGATCACCACCCTTTGAGCCCGGCCAGTCAGCCAGTTCTCAACCCACCTTACTGTCCACTCCTCTATCCCACACTTTCTCAGCTTTGCTATCAGGATGTCATGGGAGACAGTATCGAAAGCCTTGCTAAAGTCAAAGTAGTTGACATCCAGTGCTCTCCCCCCATCTACCCAGCTGGTGATGCCATCATAGAAGGCAACGAGGTTGGTCGAGTGAGTGTTCTGGACTGAACACAACCCCTGTTCCCCTGGGCCGCTCAGGTGGAAGACACAGAAGAGGGTGGATGGTAGGGAAGGTGTTTTTGGTTTGTTTTAGTTTCTCACTGTTCTTGTCTGTTAGTAAAAGGCAATCAATGATATTAATCTCCCTGCACTGAGCTTGCTTTGCCCATGATGGTAATTGCTGAGCAATCTCCCTGTCCATATCTCAACCCTTATGCCCTTTTTTATCATATTTTCTCCCCCTCTTAGTTTCAGGACAGCCCGTGAGAAAACAGCTGTGGTGGAGTTTAGCTGTCAATCAAGGTGAAACTACCAAATGTACTTAACCAACACGTCACCTTCAATCACTTTTCAGAATCTCAGTAAAATTATTTTTTGTTGGGATTCAACTGACTGTAATCACTATTAACTCTCATCAAAATTCACATTAATGATATTCTGTAATGTATATAAACTGTAAATACAAAAGACTTACACTTGAAGCACAGTTTTAGGATCACCCACTTCTCCTCCATCACCAATTGTCAGTGTGTCATAGCCAATCTCCAGATCAAATTCTTCAAAATTTATCTGTATGACCTAGGAAATAAAATAAGCAAATGTATTTTAAAATTACAGAAATGACCTGAGAAATGCCTGTAAATAAAGTTTTCAGCACTATAAGAAAAAGACGATTTCAAATTAATAATTTTATTTAACTTTAGAATATCTTACAATAAATTATTGCAATTAACCCAGGCTTACTTCATGAAACGCAAAATTATAATAATTTTAAGGTATCATCTCTGGTATCACTCTGCTGACCTCCTCAAAATACTGTCATTTCACTTATTTATGCAGTTGTTACATATTTAATACAATACTGAATAATTGTATTACATTTTGATTAAGATATAGTCAAAGGGCAACATAATTGTATTTCATGCAATACAACTGTCTTCAAATAGCAACTGAATAACTGCACTTTGTTGAATAAATGCAGTAAAGGTGCAGAACATAATTTACACCTGACATCTGGCTCAAGTGGCATAATGCTGGATCAAAGGTATAAACCAATTTTTAATGAAAAATGCAACCTTCAGGAGCACAATTTTCTTTTATATCCTGTAATCTAAACTTCAATATGCATATTTAATGCTTGAAGGATGAAAATTTCAGCTCTATTTAAAGAATACAATGAGTATTTCAATTACAGCAAAATTCAACCATATTGTTAGAAAAGAAACATATTTCTCCATCTATAAATTAAGCATACATACTCTTTCTTTATGAAAATAGCAAAAGTTCCGCAAATATTCATATATACAAAAATGACAGAAGGCCTATGCACAATAATTTTTAATACCCATGTCTATAATAAATGGTCTTTAATTATTGTTATAAGTGTGAACTAAGAATGTGCTTGAGGTGTGGAAGTAATTTTGATGGATAACTATTGAGTCATTGACAGCTCATGCTACTGCCATGTTACACTGGGGTTCTAATAAGTGTTTGAAAAAGGACATATTTTTATGATCTTTCTGAAAATATATTTTAAATCACCTGTTACTTTTCTTGGCCCCAAAATATTATGAGAAATAACAATAGAATTGGGAAAGAATATATGGAAGTGGAAGACAAAAGCTAGTACAGGCAAGTTGGAGAAACTGATGTATGTTGCAAGGAATGTAATGTTCCAAAGGAAGGAGGAATTCTTTTCCTTACATGTGTAAATAGGAGTATATGTACAGTGAGGAAGTGTACACAGTTTACTCAATGTATTCACATATGCAAACATGCATGTTTATGTGTATGCATGTGTGTTATACCCCATGAAATATAGTCAGCTACAGATAGTTAAGCACCAGATGGAGGGGAAAAGGAAATTGAGTAGACACTTAGCTGCTTTATTCTGATTGAGTAAAGTAGACAAAATCTTCCTAGCATAAAAACAATATTCTGGATAGCTTGTATTTTTCTAAGAATTTAAAGTTTGCCATAAGAATTTAAACTGAAATCCATAACTAGATTTAAGGTCGATACATATCTCATTTATTTTTTTATTAAAAAAAAAAAAAAGTCTTCATTTCTAGCCCATCTTTAAATTATGTTCAATTATATGTACTGTTACATCAGAAGAGGACAAAAGCTAAACCACAACATGGGAGTTTTGGGACAAATAATGTTAGTATTGAAATCACTTTGAACATATATATTTTGCTTATTAATAGTCAAATAGATTTGCCTATCAATATCAAGACATGCTATATGAGTTCCCTATGCCGTAAGGGAACAAGAAATCTAAGATACAAAGAAAAAAAATGTATAATTGGTTCATCCAGCTAAATCCTCATCCTGTGTTCCACTAAAGATAAAAAGACCTAATCTCACTATCATGTATTTCTAGGTAAATGCAACAGTAAACAGTAACTGATTTTTAAAAATTTAATATCCTAACAGATAATTCATATTCATTGGATACGGCCACATTTATGGAAAGCCTCTGTCTTTCTGTAACTGAATTACTTGACTTTAAGTGTCAGAATGCTAAAATAGCTTTTCATTAGAAGAATTAACAATACTTAATACTTGGCATATTTCACTGGAAAGGAGAGGACTGAGGATGAGGAAAAATATAAGATGTTCCTTTGCAAGAGTTTCATGGGTTTACTTAGGGCTGAAACAAATATATTTCTTTAGAGATGACATTACAGTTCAAAATATTTTATTTCACTGGAAAAAAGTATGATTTCTCCCATTATTTAATAATGTTGCTCAGAAATAAAGAAGTAAGAGAAACTCCATGAAAATTGTCTAGCTGGTAAGGGATTATGATGGAATATGAAAAAATAACTGTGGCTTTTTTTTTGTTTGTTTGTTTGTTTTTTTCCAAATCACAGGCTTCAGCTTGAGTCTACATGTCTCCGGTGAATCCCTGAGTTATTTACTTACTAGATTATTGGCTGTTCTGATGTAATCTCTCATTCTTTTGCCATCTGACACTCTTTTCTGAGATAAAGAATGCTTTTATTTTCACTCAAAATGGATATACAGGAAAAAAAAAAGTTTATTTCTTGCTTTTCTTGCATTAAATTCTTTCAGAAGAGCCTGTTTTATTAGAAGATTTGTAACCCACTCTATTTGTAACTCACCTAAAACTGCCATAACAGGAAAGGTACAAATTTGAAAAGTGTACCTGTATAGAGACATACATGCATTTCTGGGATTTCATGCTGTGCTGTTTCTTTTTGACATGCCAAGTACACAATATACAATATAAAATGTACTTGAAATCTTTGCAAGTGAATGGCAAGAAAATAAATACTCTGAGCAATAAGATATACCCTTAGAGTCCTTGTTTTACAATGTATGATTTAGTTTGATCAGACCCCAAGATGATTAGAGCTGGCTTTGTACTGATTATTCCCTTTAGAATACTGATCAGGTATTTTGATGATAGCATATAGAGTTGAGGATGGTGAATCCTTTCAAAATAAAAACTGAGGTTTAGGTAAGATAACTGAATAACATAAATCTTTGTAGTAAACGCACCTGAAAAGGTGATAGATCTGTAAATGGCAGACCGAAGTTAGGTGGCATCCTTGAATTAATTTAACATGAGAGCAATACAAGGTAATTCTAGATTTTAGTCTGCTATTATTTATGAGGATAAATAAATACTTCAGAAAAAAACTGTGCTGATTTATTACTATATTCTCCATATTTTTAAACAAGATCAGCATTACTAAACTGTGCCTTTGATCTAGGTACTACATACACAGCAATCAGAGGCACAGGGACTGGTGTTCTTTATATATATATTCAAGTAAAGTATTTTTTTCCAATTTTCCAGAGCAATGTGGAATCAGTATTAATGGAAATGAGATATGGGCTGAAAAACGTTGCAGGCCCCTGCAGGAGCAGGCCCCGGGCCGGAGCTGCAGCCTGTGGAGAGGAGCCCACACAGGAGCAGGGGATCTGGGGGGAGCTGCCGCCTGTGGGGGACCCATGCTGGAACAGTTTGCTCCTGGGGGATGGACCCCATGGTACGGAGCCATGTGGGAGCAGTTCTTGAGTAACTACTGTCTCTGGGAAGTCTAGACACAGGAGCAGGGGAAGAGAACGGCCACAAAGAGATGAAGCATTATCGGCAGACTATAACACCCATTCACAGTTCTGTGCCACTCAGGGGAGGAGGTGGAAGTGCATGGATGCAGGGGGAAGGTGTTTAGAGTTTGCTTTTTGTTCTCACTGCTCTAGTCTGTTATCAATGAGTGATATTGAATTATATGTATACATGAATTACATTAATCTCCCTTACGCTGAGTCTGTTTTGTTCATGACAGTAACTGGGAGGTGAACTCCCCGTCCTTATCTCAACCTGTGAGCTTTCCTTTCATCGTATTTTCTCCCATTCTGTTGAGGAAGGGGAGTTGAGAGAGTGGCGCAGTGGAGCTTAGTTATCCATTGAAAAGCACCACACTATCCTGATACAGACTAATTATATTTTGAATTTTATTTCAGATTAGTTTATTCCAGGATATTATTAAAAATGTTTCTACAGACTACTACCAAGGAAAAAATGAATTATTTTACGTTCCTCCAAATATATAAAACCAACAAATTTATATAAAAATGATATACTGCGCTATGCACTCCTTATTCGCTAAAATAAAGAGAAAAGTAGCTAAATGGAAGGTAATATTCTTTCTCCATGCTGGACTGCTTTTGCTGTTTACAAACCCAGAAGCAATAAACAATTTATAATTCATAGATTCACAGAATCATTTCGGTTTGAAAAGACCTTCAAGATCATCAAGTCCAACTGTTAACCTAGCACTGCCAAGTCAATCACTAAACCATGTCCTTAAGCACTACATCCACATGTCTTTTGAATACCTCCAGGGATGGTGACTCAACTACTTCTCTGGGCACCCTGTTCCAATGTCTCACAAACCTTTCAGTGAAGAAATTTTTCCTAATATCCAACCTAAATCACCCCTGGCACAATTTGATGCCATTTCTTCTTAGCGTATCATTTGTTGCTTGGGAAAAGAGTCCAAACCTGACCCCAACTGGCATTAATTGTTGAATTAAATTTATAAACCCAAAAACAAATAACAAAAAGATGGTAATACTAATGATAACTATCAAAAATATACAGAAAAAAAAAACTATCTGAAAATTATGATGTTAAACTTTATTCTCCAATAATTTTGTAAGCACTCTTCCAAAGGAAAAATGTGAGCACAGATCTAATGTCTAAAAAACTTCAGTAGACCTATCACATTTTTTGCCTTGGAATACAACATCCTTTGGAACCCACTCATTGGACAAAAACTAGTTTGCTACTCAGACTCAGAAGTAACACATCAGAAGACTTTTCTTGAAAGTTAATGTCTAAATTTAGACCTTCCCATAGTTCTTCTGAAGGAGAACATGCTTACATGGATGTGTTCCAGACAGCAATCTTTCCAGACAATTGTTCGATATTGTCTAGTTCCTAATGGAACTAGCTCCTCAAAGATTTTTCAAGAAAAGCAGTATTTCAGATGGAATATATATATATATATATATATATATAAATGTTTTTAAATTTTAAAACATATGAAGCAAAATGGTGTGTAACAGAAGTCTATGTGCATCAGAACTGCTTCTGAAGGGGAAGTGTAAAGATTTAAAGTTGTATGTATTTCCATATGTGCATCTGTTATCCTAAAGCTTCCAATGCAAATGTAACTCTAAAAATATTTTTGGATATGTAGTAATATTTTCACTCCATAAAATCTGTCATTTTTACCAGTAAAATAAGTATGAAGATATTTCTAAAAATGGTACAAATCTCTCTCCTCAGAAGAGTACTTAAAAATTAAGCTAAGATATAGCTTAAATAAGCTGTATCTTAAGACAATATTGAGAAATGAATTTGAAATAAAATATCCTGCCAAGAATACAATATAATTACACACAATTTTGCTGCATACTGCACATAATTGAATGATTCAAAAGATCCAGGAGCTGCTAGCAGCTGTGTAGCATAACAATAATTTAATTTGCTCTTCGGTAGCTACCTACTACATGAGCAAAACGTAACCCAAAATGAAAGTCTAAATATTAAGCATTTCTGTCCTTTTATTTATTTATTTATTTATTTTTAGCATCAGAGGGGAAGAGAAAAGGAGGAAAAAAGGAGACAGAAAATTTGGAGATTTATAAAACATTACAGGAAAAGGTTACTCCTTCCAGAAGACAAATACTCACTAGCTCATCCTACCACATTGCTGAATCAATTTGTTAGCAATAGGACTCAACTGCAGGCATCTACAGTGCAAACATCAGTATTTGGTCTAGGTTTATTCATAACCAGTGAAAATATGTGTAGAGTGTAATCTATTTCACCAGGAGGCAGGTAACACACACTAGATTGAGCATAGTCTAGAAGTACCTATTTCTCTTTCTTGATTATAAAGTGAGACTAGGCATTTTTGAATGTGTATCTATACTGTGGACAACGAAAATGGAATTAACTTGCATAAATATATTAATGTAGTACCATCTGAGATGCAATGAAGAAGCCAAAAGAAACACAAAATTGGCAGATACCAGAACTCTTTTGGGCAGGCTGATGGAGACCAGATAGGTTTATCCTGGAATATTTTATGTTAGCGGTTGCCAGGAATTTCAACCCTCCAGACAGCAGATGAGTTCTGCTTGCTGAATGATACATAATGTCATTTCTTTCTTATGGTTCTTTAAAAAGACATTTTGTTTTGAGTTGGTTTGGTTTCTTGGTTTTCGGTTTTAACTCCAATATTAATGATAAATTTAATTAATTTAATTTTCCATAGAGGCTAATCCTGCAATCAGTTATTTATAAAAATCCTTTAGTTACATTTGCTTTGGAGCTACAATCTTTGAAAACAAATGTGTAGTCCTTTCTCATTTGAGACCAAATACTATTAGAAAGTCTTACAAGGGAAGAATAGTACATTAAAACAACAGCATGAAAAGACTATATTTTCATTTTTTAATTGTATAGTTTTTCTGTTTGCACAAAACTATAACTTCTATTGTGCCTGTGCACATTCACAACAGTGTTTCAGGGACTGATTAACCAGAGGAATACAGCCTCAACATTTAATGTAGTCCCAAACAAAGAAGAATTCTACAAAACAGAAATAATCTTGTAAATAAGGTCTTCAGCGAAGAAAATAATAGTAATGAATTACACACCTTAATTCAGCTATCAATATAGCACCCACAAAGGGAAATAAAGGATGGCAAACAAATCATTAAGCAGACACTTTGGTTTAAACTTAAGTCAGTGCATTTAATGTGTTCCCTATCACATAAAGTATTATAGAACTTTAATATTATAAAATAGAATATATATATAAATTTTTCCTCTAAGCAAATCTTTCAGATTGGATATTGCCATATTTTCTCACTTTAAACATCTTAACCTTTGCAAATACTATTTAATTATACCTCTAAAAAATTACTAGTGTGTTTAAGTAAAAATAAGTTATATCCACTTGCTTTATTGAGCCACTAGAAAATAAGATAGATACATTTTTTGATCTGGACCCTGGAGGAAATGACTAGTAACTAAATTTAGGCTGGTATGGGAATCAAATTTGTACCTAGAAGACGGTAAGAGAAGTTAGATTTGGAAATTCCAGCTGTTTTTCTAGTGCCAAAACATTTAACGTTGATCCATAAAGAAATCAATTTCTGCAAGTATTATCTTTCAAAAACAAACGAACAAAAAAGGTATGATCAAAATATACTAGCAACAGCAAGAACTCCACCCCAGTCAAACATGTGCAAGATACTTACTTTCATCACTTTCCACTGTTACTCTAGAATAACAGCATCAACCAAACGAACAAAACTATAGATTGATGCCCATCCTTTGCTCAACAGTCAAAACAAATTCTCTGTTTACCTTCTTCACTGGAAAAAGTGAAACCAAACAAGGAGATGAAAATACATGTTGTTTGTATCTGTATGTCCTTAAATGCCCTCAGTGTGGTTAATTGCTTTTGTGCTGAGGATGTCAGACTACTTCTCATTTAGTAAATGATGTACATTTATATCAGATGGTATGAGGTAATGAAATTATGCCATCTGATTGATCACTTTACCTCCATAATTTTCCATAGAATCATAGGTCCATCAACAATATAACCATGTTATTGTATCTTTCATTATGGAAGAATAATTTCAGTAGGAAATGTATCATTTATTATAAAAATGAGGTTTAGTTTTATTTAATATTAATACTACCAAAATGTAATCAACTAAAATTAGGTGTCTAATAAAAAAACGATCACTTTCACTACCTTCACAGATAGTGCTTTTGCACAGATAAGCTATTTGGAGAGGAATTCATCTTGCTTATTTTGGACAATTTCTCTTAGGATACGTAATTAATCAGTATGTTAGAATTCATGTCTCCAGTGAAACTAATATCTCTTCATTAACTTTAGAGAGAGTCTAAAATAAAAGGTCTACCAGCTATGGCACTTAACCTTTTGTTGACAAGTTAGATGACATTGATATGCACAAAGTCTTTCTCTCCCATAAAATCATCCATCCATATCTTCTTCACTGCAGTTGTGAAAAAGATGAGGATGATTGTATGTAGAATGATGTGTTAATTATTTCATATTGCATCTAGCTGAATATGACTCCCTATCCGGGTAGCATTTGATACTTTAGCATAACAAAGAAATGAAAGAAACTGTAGATTTTAGAGAAAGGTAAGTAAAAATAAAATTGCTTGTTACTTATGAGGTACAGAAACATGTCTATATTCTTAAAAAGAAATGTGCATCCCAAGTTGGACACAGCTAACCTAAGATAACGATTGTTTTCTTAAGAGGACAAGATCAGAATAGTAACGAGGTCAGCTGTAAACTAAAAGGAGAAAACAGTTCTGAAATATCTCTAAACATTACTATACAACAAAGAAAAAAAATATATGCCGGAGATCAAAAGGCTAAGAATTCGAAGTTTACAAAAGCCAAGACATTATATTTGGAGCCAATGATTTCAGCACAAGAAAGGGAGACAGGGATGGCCCAGGTAGCCTGAAAAGTATAATTAGAGAAGACCATTATAGATTATGGTAATAGGCACAAGCAGCTAAATATATATATATATATTATATATATATATATTTAGATAAAGCAACAATAAAAAGAATTCATGAACATCCTTCCGTCATAAAACTAAGTTCAATGTCAGAGTTGAAAAATAAAATAAAAATAATTGTTCTGTAAGAGTACTGCAATCCTCGCTACAGGAAGGACATGGACGTGCTAGAGCGAGTCCAGAGAAGGGCGACCAAGCTGGTGAGGGGTCTGGAAAACAAGTCTTACGAGGAGCGGCTGAGGGAGCTGGGCTTGTTCAGCCTGGAGAAGAGGAGGCTCAGGGGCGACCTTATCGCTCTCTACAGTTACCTTAAAGGAGGCTGTAAAGAGGTGGAGGTTGGTCTGTTCTCCTACGTGCCTGGTGACAGGACGAGGGGGAATGGGCTCAAGTTGCGACAGGGGAGTTTTAGGTTGGATGTTAGGAAGTACTTCTTTACCGAAAGGGTTATTAAGCATTGGAATGGGCTGCCCAGGGAGGTGGTGGAGTCACCATCCCTGGAGGTCTTTAAAAGACGTTTAGATGTAGAGCTTAGCGATATGGTTTAGTGGAGTACTTAGTGTTAGGTCGGAGGTTGGACTCGATGATCTTGAGGTCTCTTCCAACCTAGAAATCTGTGATACTGTGATACTGTGATAAGAAGGGGCTGAATGCTTCTAATTAACTTGTCCCTCCTGTTCTCTCATTCAGTAGTTTGTTAAAATCAACATCCTTGTAAGCAGCATAAAATCCGCCCTTTATCATCCCTCTGAGAGTAAGCAGTCTGATCCAAAACAAAACAGCGAAGTCAGTGACTGATGCCAGCCTAACCTACAGCACGTGCTAAACATTCTCAAGGGGAAAACGCAGGAGTGATATTAGTGACTTATGTCTCAGTGGATGTGGCTCCCCTTCAAGCATCCCCTTCAGTTCACAATGTGAATGGTGCCGTGAGCCTTTACAGAAGCCACTTCATAGAAAATAAATAGGCCTATCAAACTATGGGTAGCTCAATTTTCCCATAAGATATCAGCAAAAGGTGTATACAGAGCACAACACTTTACAATATAAAGATCACTCACAAGAGCAACCAAGTGAATTCAAGTGTGGAGGAAAGATACAAGTCTTTGTGCCAGAAAGTCATCAAACAAAATAGACTAAACATACCAATTGTTTGTAGTGCATGAATTAGAAACTTTCTAAAGAATTATCTGGGCCATAGACATTGATGTCTTTTAAAAAGTTCTAGCTATGTTTGTATTCAGAGTGTACAGTAGAAATAACTCGGACCACTTTTAGGAACCTATAGAACTAAACTGAACTAAAATTCAGGTTCAGCCTTTAATTCTACCTAAAGATTTAAATAAAGGCAGTGTTAATTCTTTAAACTCTAGTTATGGCTAGACCTTAAAATTGCTGTTGGCCAAAAGAGAAACAGTTATTCCTGTTCCAGTTATTGCAATAGGTGTGATCTCTCATCTATCCCCTATGGGGAGAACATATTTTCACAATGTGAAAGAGGTGCTACCAGCACCACACAAGCATTCGCTCACTCTCCCAAAGTGGGATGGAGGAGAGAATAAAAAAATAATAATATTAATAATAATAATATTAATGATTGAAAAAAGGTTAAATTTTTGTTTAGAGATAAAGACATTTTAATAGGACAGAAAATAAATGGAAAATAATAATAATGATAAAAGAATACACAAAACAAGTGATGGACAATGCAATTGTTCACCACCCACTGACCAATGCCCAGCCAGTCCCCAAGCAGTGGCAGACCCCACCCCTGGCCAACTCCTCCAAGTTTCATTGTTCAGTATACTGTCATATAGTATGGAATGTCCCTTTGGCCAGCCTGGGTCAGCTGTCCTGGCTGTGTCCCCTCCCAGCTCCTTGTGGACCTCCAGCATTTTCACTGGCAGGACAGTGTGTGAAAGCTGAAACGTCCTTGACTTTGAGTAAGCACAGCTCTGCAACAGCTAAATCATCAGTGTGTTATCATTATTACTCTCATCTTAAACCCAAGTAAGTACCATAAACCACAGTAAGTACCATACCAGCTACTAGGAAGAACATTAACTACCTCAGCTGAAACCAGGACAACAGGGCTCATACACTCACAGAAATTGCAGGAAGAAAAAAAAAAAAAATTTAGTTAGATAACATCTACAGTAACTAAGGAAATGCATCTGTCTTCTTCTCATAATGAAAACAGAGACATAGTAAAATTGAAGGATTGGAGGACAAGTCATTAATCCGTTTGTGATTACATTATCTTTTTTTTTCCCCCTCCAAATCTGACTATTTATTTCACAATTTCTCTCCAATGCTTAAACCACAGCACATCCATATACCTCCTGACTCCAACTCCTCTTTCATCAATTGATTCCATTCCCTCACTGCCAAATCTGCTAAACTCCTGTCTCAGAAATATTGGATTATTTTTTATGCTTTTATGCCAATAAGACAATCTCCTTTCTCTCCAAATGTGTTTCTAATATATATATATATAATATATATAATATATTATAATATATATTATATATATATATATATTAAACTGCTTTATGTATATTACTGTCATTTTTAACTGGATCAAAATCATAGAAACAGAATGGCTTGGGTTGGAAGGGACCTTAACAATCATCTAGTTCCAACCCCACTGCCATGGGCAGAGATGCCACCCAATAGATGAGGTTGCTCAGGGCCCCATCCAACATAGCCTTGAACAACTCCACTGATGGGGCATCCACAACTTCTCTGGGCAACCTGTTCCAGTGCTATACCACACTGTGAGTAAAGTATTTCCTCTTAATAACTAATCTTGATCTCCCCTCTTTTAGTTTAAAACCATCCCCCCTTGTCCTATCACTACATGTCCATGTAAAAAGTCACTCTCCATCTTCTTTATAAGCCCCTTTAAGTACTGAAAGTACAAAATGAAGTCTTCCAGGAGCCTTCTCTTCTCCAGGGTGAACAACCCCAGCTCTCTTAGTCTTTTTTTCATAGGAGAGGTGCTCCAGTCCTTTGATCATCTTCATGGCAGCCCTCCCCTGGACTCTCTCTAATCGACTGACATCCTTCTGGGTGCTCCAGGCCTGGAAGCAGCACTGCAAGTGGGACCTCACAAAGGCAGAATAGAGGTCCCCTTTCCACAACCTGCTGGCCACTCCTCTGTTGATGCAGCCCAGCCTGTAGTTAGCCTTCTGGGCTGCAAGTACACACATGCTGGCTCATACCAAAACCCCAAGGTCCTTCTCTGGGGAGCTGCTCTCATTGCGTTTTTCTCCCTGTCTGTACCCATGTCTGGGATCTCCCCAACCCAGGTGCGGCACTTTGCACTTGGACTTGTTGAACCTCATTAGGTTTATGTGGGCACACTTCTCAAGCTTGTCCAGATCACTTTGGATGGCATGGCTTTCTTCTGTTGCATCAGCTGCACCACTCAGCTTCGTGTCATCTGCAAATTTGCTGAGAGTTCACTCAATTTCATTAAGTCATTGATAAAGACATTAAACAGCAAATGATTTTGAATGATATGGAAGAATAGCAGCAATAAAACTAAAAAACAATTCAATAGCTTATGAACAGGAGTGAAGTATTTTACATCTCCTAGTTCCATATATAATAAATTATCTTCTTTTGACAAATACAGCACCAGATTTTCTTTATCCACAAATAACATGGAAGAAAAACTGGATTATGGTTAAAATATATAGTTAAGAGTGAGGTTAAATATTATCATATTTTCTGATCATTTCATTGACTGAAACACCTGCAGTATATCTTGACAACAGGCTTAGGAAAAGCCAAGTTTGAGACATTTGATTTTAAAAAGAGCTATCGTGTTGTTTGTTCAAACAGGTCTGACTAAAAGAGACATCATGAAATGAGTGTTTGATTTCATGGTAAACTACCCAGCCTGTCTGAGATTTATACTGTCAACATGAATAAATATGCATGGCAACTGGGTTTAAGCTTGATGAGAAGCTTAGGAAATGTTCCATTGACAATAGTTAATGAGATAACACAGCTGTGGTAAATTAAATGTAAACATTCAGCTTTTTTGCTGAGTTTATTTCGCATATTTTGGCTTTGCCTAAAAAGCACACAAACAGAAATGCAAAGATGAAATTTTTACAGGAGGGAAACAGCAACATCGTGACATAAGGAAGGAGTAGGGAAAGAACGGAATATAAAATATCTGACAGCCACAGAAAGACCTAGCAAATATACATATATATATATATAAGAGAAACAAAAAATGAACAACCAACTCCCAACTCTCAGAAGCAAATCATTATTGATTTCAAAATTATTTTGACATGGAATAGATAAAAGAAGGTGAGCACTGGCAAACTGTTGAAACATTCAGGATACATTTACCTATTTATTCAGATAGTAAGAATACTTTTACGCATTAAATACACTGAATATAAAATATAAAATATGATGGTGACAAATGAACAGTAACATAGGATATGATCATGTCAAATTTCTTTTTATATAAATTCCTGTCAAGTACAATTAACAGAAGAACCTATTTTTCTAATCCATCAAATTTAAGAGTGATGTTGTATGTTTAATTTCTCCTTAAAATTTTTGGAAAACTGCTTGATCTGTTTTTAAAGAATCTCTTTTGCTTATTTTTCTGCTTCCTTGTGGTGAATTTTATGTGGTGTGAATACGTCTGAGATCTGTCAGAAAGGCTGTCATTCTAGCACCGATGCTTTCCACAGCATTTCTATCACCGTGGATTACAAAAAAATCAACAAGTATAATTTGTAAGATTTGAAGTCTGGTTAACTTTAGCACTAGTTCTGATCTCACTTAAGTTTTAGCCTGTTATTAAATCTAGACTAAGCATTTTATAGCGCATCCTTATGAAGAACAAAATCAAGAATCAAAACTGACACTTTCTCATCCCATATGCTACTTAAGCTAAACAGCATGAACTAGGTTTTACTGCAGCCCAGCAAGTATGATTTTTTCCATTACTAGTAAAAGCCTTCAGGATTTGTACTGACCTGACAAGAAGCTTCTCTGCATTATTTGGTTTTCTCTTGGCCAAAGCTGGTTTTAGCATGCTTAAGCTGTGATAACAATTCACAGCTGTGAATTTGTCTCACTAGAAGCAAGAGTTGATACTTTGATTTACAGAACCAAAGAAACATAGGAACTAAGGCTGTGTCACCAGACAGCACAATACAGAAAATCTTGCAATGCTCCTAACAAAATGAAACTTTTTCCATGATTCTATTCTGTAAGTTCAGGGAAAAAAAGAAAAAAAGAAAAAAAAAAAGGAACTAAACAAAAAAGCCTTTGCATGAGCTCAATCCACCCAGCATTTTCTTTTGTAAAATGAGGTGCTATAGTTATTTACTGCATGAAATTTTAAAGACACTTTCTTCAAATCTTTAGATTCTTCTACCTATAGTTTTCCCATACAAAGCTCTAAATAAACAAGTCTGATCTATGCTTCTCTCTTCGGAGGTTGCAAACTGCTATTTCCCTTTAACAAAGGCTGTTAGTCCATGAATAAAACAAAACTTTGTTACTAGTCACATGGAGAACAGGGCCAAACAGGACCTGAGAGAAAGACAGCCCTGGAGCAAGATGTAAGTAACTGTAAAATTCAGCCTGTAAACTGCTTTCTGTGCATACAGTTCATATCTGAGACAGACTAAATGAAATGTGATACCACAGAAAATTATAAACAATATTTCCAGCTATTTCTTGATAAGAACTATAACTCTAACCTAGATGAAACCAGGACAAAATAGAAGTGTTCTTTCCTTTTTCCAGTTACCAGGGACTTCACCTGACTGCCACAACTTTTCACGTGTGATGGAGAGAGGCCTGGAAACTACATCAGCCAATTCCCTCAGGACCCTGGGATGCATGTCATCAGGCCCTATAGATTTGTACTTGTTTAGATTCATCAGGTGGTCTCGAACCTGGTCATTGCTTACACTAGGTGGGACTTTGCTCCCCCAGCCTCCATCTACAGGTTTAGGGAAATGAAAGACTTGGGAAGCCTGACTGGCAGTGAAGACTGAGTCAAAGAAGTTGTTGAGTACTTCAGCCTTCTCCATGTCTGTCGTTAAGAGTTCAAAATGAATGATGAAACTACATGATGAGTTTGTACAACATCCCATGAGATATCCAAGTATCATTTCCCTAACTAGATGTGAGAGATGTAATGAGGTTGAATCCAAACTGAGAAAACCTTATTCTCGTTTCTGTGCAGGTATATTTCCTATGGACTCAAGGGATTAACAATATGAGAATCACCGTTCAGGCCAAAGCATCAAATTTTCAATTCTGTTCTGTATTTAATGTACCACAGAGAGGCACATGTTGAATGTTCTTTCAGGCAAATCTCTGTAACCCTAGCTTTGGCATTTTAGATCCATTTTTTGAGACTAATAATGAAAGATTTATAAGGAGGTCTCTATTTGACATTGCATTCCCTACGTGAGGTATATATTTTTAGATAGACTGACAACTACATATATTCAAAATTAAGGAAAGAATGCAATATTTATCAAGACTTAATGACAAAACTCATAAACATTTAAGTAAAACATACACAAATAGGTAGATACCCATAGACTAATATAAAAAATTGAGAAAAATATTTTTAAAATATTCTGTTTGATGCTCTTGTCACATTTTATATACATTTTTTTTAATGATGATTTGACCACATTGTGGCATGCAGTGCATTGTTCCTTATATGTTGTCAAGACAGTTTATCTCATTTTAATATTTGCCAATTTTTACAAGCAATAATAATAATAATTAAATACGTAGAACAGATTTTCACATCAAACAAAATAATCCATTGTGCTGTATTTTGCCATACATTTCCCATACATACATACATACATACATATGACCTCCAGTTTCAATTAATCATGTTGGACAGCTCATAGCAAATAGGTCTGCTACTAGCATGCTACACTTTTGTATACATTCACATACAGTTTTAAAGCCAAGATACTCTTTCTAACCAGACAGTAAAAGGTATAGTAACATTAAAAAAAAAAAAACAAGACACAAAAAAAGTTTTGTTTAAAAATATGTAATGAGAATATATTTACATTTAAGAGCTTCAGAGGGGAGGCATCCTTTCTTTGTTTTCTCTAGCAAGGGACATGAGTGGAACAAGAGGTTCTATATGCATGTCAGCAATAAAAAGAAAATGAAGGGAGCTAAGGGCTCTCCACTAATGGAGCAGGTCACATGGTGACAAAGGACATGGAAAAGACTGATATACTGGATGCTTTTTGCACTTCTGTCTCACTGAATTCAGGAATTACAGAACCCTGAGATCAGACGGAAAGTGTGGAGAAAGGAAGACTTTCAGTAGAAGAAGATCAATTTAGTGAAAATGTAAACTAATTGGATATACAAAGGTGGTGAGGGAACTGACGAGGGAAGGTGCACCACTTGACCCATTGTTTTTTAACAGGGAAGGTCTCATGGGTGATGGTTGGAGGCTGTCTTGGGCATAGGTGATAATGAGATGACAGAATTCTCAATCCTTGCAGAAGCAAGAAGGGTGGTTACCAGAACTGCTACTTTAGATTTTCAGAGGGCAGATTTTGGCCTATTTAGGGAACTGGTTGAGAGAGTCCCTTGGGAGGCAGTTCTGAAGGGTGAAGGAGTGAAGGGAGGCTGGACATTCTTCAATAAAGAAATCTTGAAGGCATAAGAGCAGGCTGCCCCTAGGTGCCGAAAAACAAGACAAGCAAAAAAAAAGACCAGCATGGCTGAACAGAGCTTCTTCTGGAACTCAGGAAGAAAAAAAGAGTTTATGACCTTTGGAAGAAGGAGCCAGCAACTCTGGAGGACTGCAAACATGTTGCGAGGTTATGCGGGGACGAAACTAGAAGCGCCCAAGCCCAGATAGAATTTAACTTGACTATGGCAGTAAAAGACGATTTAAAAAGTTTTTATAAATGTATAAACAACAAAAGGAGGGCTAAGGAGAATCTCCATCCTTTATTGGATGGGGGGGTGGGGCTGGGGGGAGGGGGGGAGAAGAGAGAGAGAGAAAAAGACAGCAGATGAGCAAAAGGGGAGTAACTTAATGTGTTCTTTATGTCAGTCTTTATTAGTAAGACTAATCCTTCTCAGGGTACCTATCCTGCTGAGCTGGAAGACAGAGACAGGGAGCAGAATAAAGCCATTATAATCCAAGAGGAAATGGTTAGCAACCTACTACACTCCTTGAACACATACAAATCTACAGGGCCAGATGGGATTCATCCAAGGGTACTAAAGGAGCTGGCAGAAGTGATTGCCAAATTACTTTCAACAATTTATCAGCAGTCCTGACGATCAGGGGATGTCTTAGTTGACTGGAGATTAGTGACTGTCACACCTATCTACAAGAAGGGCAAGAAGAAAGAACCATAGAATTAAAGGCCTGTCCATCTGACCTTAGTACCAGGGAAAGTCATGGAGCAGATCATCTTGACTGCCATTGCACAGCACCTACAGGAAAACCAAGTGATCAGACCCAGTCAGCATGGGTTTATGAAAGGCAGATCCTGCTTGAGTAACCTGATCTGCTTCCAAAGCAAAGCATTTGATCTGTTAAGAGTTTTGAGAGAAAGACAAGCCTAACAGGCACCTCCATAGATATAGAGCTACCGTAGAGAGTCCTGCAAAGGGAATACTAAGACGATTAAAGCACTGCAGCATCTCAGGAAATGCTGAGAGAGCTGGGTCTAGTTTGCCTGAAGAAGGCTCAGTGGGATCTTAACGCATATAAATATCTGAAGGGAGGATGTATCAAAGATGGAGCCAAACTCTTTTTCAGTGGTGTTCAGTGACAGGATAAGAAGAAATAGAACAAACTGAAACACAAACATGGGAGGTTCTGTATGAACTGAGGAAAACTCTTTTTCATTGTGAAAGTGACATAAGCACTGGAACAGGTTGCCCAAGGAGGCTATGGAGTTTCACTTCTTGGAGATATTTGAAGCCCATCTGGACATGGTCCTAGACAACCAGCTCTTACATGTCTCTGCTTGAGCAGGGCGGGTGGAAAAGATGACCTCCAAAGGTCCCTTCTAACCTCATTTATTCTGTGACTCTGTGAACCATGCTTACTTCACCACTTGAGGGCAGTGAAACACTGGAACAGGTTGCCCAGAGGAGTTGTGGATGCCCCCTCTCTGAAGTGTTCAAGGCCCGGCTGGATGGGGCTTTAGGCAACCTGATCTGGTGAAAAATGTCTCTGCCCATGGCAGGAGGGTTGGACTTAGATGATCTTTAAGGGTCCCTTCCAATTCAAACCATTCAATAATTCTAGGATTCCATAACAACCAGAGACAAAACGTGCTCACTTCTTACTTTCCTGCACTCAGCTTTAAATCCAAAATTCCTTAAAACAAAAAGTGGAAATGTGTAAGGAAACAATACTGATGAATAATGCTTTTGAATGCTCCAGTGAAAAATACTTTTGATCGCAACAAAGTTCTGGAGTTTTGAAGATAACACTGCATCATCATGTTATGAATTGGTGAGGAAGATGAAGGATGGCAGTATCAGGACATAAATACTTCTGTCCAAAAGTGTAATTCTTAAACCTCTTCAAGTCATTAATATCTTAACTCTGGAGCCACTTGAGATTTGCCAGATGGTACATACTAATTGTGAGCTTAAAGTCATTCTCACATGACTTTTTTATGTAGGCATGCTCTTGCTGGATTTAAGAAAGTAATATATTTGAAGTAAAAATATGTCCTAAAGGGTCTTCATTTAATTCTATACATTAGCTCAATGATGGTTTTCAAACCAAATATTTAGATCACGTGTTCAAATTGTAGGAAGTGCACTTAGCTTCCTCAAAGAACAGGATATTAAATCCTATACACTGCCAAATTTGACAGAATTTGCTCTCAGAAATTCTAGACATGCATCAATTTAATCTTGTTCCCTAAGGATTTGGGTTAATAAAAATAAAAATTTATAAAAATATGAAGCTTCTTTTGGTTAGAGAAATGGAGCTTTATTATTTTGAACTTTGGAAACATTTCTGAAACTGCAAATGTCACCTGGAGGACAGACAACTATTGCTCTCTGCATCATCTTTCAGGACCTCTTGACAGATTTTTAAAGATCTATAAATTGGATAAACTGGATTAAAAGTCCTTAGAACAAGTATAAAACAAACAAACAATCCCCTCAATACCACCAAACTCCCACCAAAAACATCTACCCTTTTCATTATGAATATTCCAGTCACTTGATTAAATATTCTTTTTTCTTCTTCCAAAGTGGAACACAAAGGTGGCTGGAGACAGATTCTTCCACACAGGACATTGTAAGAGGAGTAGACAGAGAAATCTAACAATGTAGCCAAATGGCTTCTGAAATGGAATCAGGTTTTCACTGCTTCATGATTAATAAATTCAGTGTGGATGGGTAGGCCTTCAAAGCCTCTGTGATCAATTCATGGAGTGTGATGCAGATGGCAACACAGAAAAGAAATGAGGAGGTAGAACATACTCCTGATAGCAGCAAACACAGATGTTGATAAAACATTACTGAACTATACAGTTAATTTCTTTTGTATTACTTCTAAACAAGTCCATTACTCTCAGTTCAGATGAAGTGATACACCTAGAAATACAGTCATTGCTGCCAGGTGCCTAGCTGTTGAAATTAAGGACAACTGGTATCATAAGTTAGCTTTATTGCTTTTATTTGACTCATCTGGCATTATCAGAACTCCTAGTGCTTTGTTATAAACTGTAGGTATAAAGTGTGTGAGATTTCAATAAAACAGTTCAGACAGTGAAATAAGTTATACAACTTTATAATAGTCCTTCAAGAAGTAAAAGTGAATTCATGAATTTCAGTGATTTCTCACATAGTCTGAGGCCAAATACAATGCAAGCACTTTTACACAGTGCAGCTCTACTAACACAGTGTTTGTGGACCCATTATATTGTTTCATATCATGGGTAATTTCTTCTGGGAATTCATTTCGAGAACCATATAAAAACATGATGGCTACTACTTGGCATACAAAAAGTAAAACACTCTTAGGAAAAACAACATGTTTTAACATCTGTCCATACCCATCTAATACCAGCCATTTCACAGAAATTTCTGCAATGTACCACATGCAGCTGCTGAACTGTAGAAACAAATCATATTAGTAACAAATGTCATGGCCTACTTATGCTTTTGTGGCATTTATTTTTAAAGCAAAGCCAGAATGTTAAACTTACCTTATTAGTATTGATAGCTGTGATGACCCACACACATTGAGCATTGCTGTCATACTGGAATGGAAAATTGGGTGATGTGAAAGTGCCGCCAGGACCCTGAAGATTGGATCCACAAGTCTTAACTGCAAAAAGAAAGTTCACCTTTTAATTCAAATATGAAATGCATGTAGCAGTATCATAAAACAAGCTCTAATTTAAGTTAATTGAGATATAAAGGATTAAAATACCACTGAGCAAAAATAGAACTACCTAATACGAGACAATGGAATGACTCATGTTTAGTTATTCTAACAAAATAAAATATACTTTCTCGTGTCCAAGCTTTTCTTTCAAAAAACTAACATACTTGGAGTGAAAAGAGAAGCTGTACTAAGAGAAATTGCTCTATTTATTTTAAAAGAACACTTTAATTTGAATGGTTAAGAAGAATTTAGTAAGTTTATGCTATTACCTTCTTGAAAGACAAGAATTTATGAAGTAGAACACAAAGCTCACTCTCTTATCATTGTATATTTTTGTTTGTTTATTTGTGTATGACTGTCAACATTTTTCCTAGAAACTTTAAAGGAAACATGTAAAAGTCTTATACAAAATAGTGCTATCTGTTTTTAAGTATTGTAAATAACATTTAGTTACAAATTAAAGTCAGTATGGTTGTTTACATTAGTATACCATAAAAACAAAACAAAACAAGAAACCCACAACCCACCTGATATAATTATTTACTTTAGGTTTCATCTAACATCACAAATACCCCGAAGGACAGAAACAGGGACATTTCTGCTGGAGAATAACACTTTTTAGGCACTAACTTCAGCCTGCTGAAGCCAATGAAAGGCCTTTATTGTCGGCTCCTTAATACTTCGATCTTTGCTGAATACACAGTTGTTTTTTCCTGGATGCAGACTAGTTTATCCTTTTTCCCCATTAGTCACCAGAAATAATGTAATTCAAAATGGAAGCACACAGCTAACCACTCCTTAAAAAAAAAAAAAAAAACAAAAAAAAAAAACCTCCTTAAGCATTTTGGCTCATTTCTGGTTCTAGCCTTCACTGCATTTCTGCTAGTATACAGTTATTACACTTCTGGTGGTAACTTGGTAACTTCTGCAGCTATATGAAAATCACCTGGTAAATATGACCCCGTTAAAAGAGCTCATTCATAGAACAATTATGTGGAATCTCCAGTGTGAATTGTTTATGCACCATTTTTTTTTCACCATACAAATTCACAACCAACACCTAGAACATTAAAAACTTCCTAAATTCTCAGGAAAACAATGCTGGTGATTGATTACTGTGACATTTTTTCTTCATATACTACGCAATTTTAAATACTTCAGAGAGGAAGAAAATAAATTAAGGTTACTAGAAAAGACAATCAAATGTGACAAGCACATTGTTTCTTCACTACTTCCACACAATTTGCACCACCTTTACCCCTCAGAGAATCATCAAATTATGTATGTTAGAAAAGACCTTCAAGATCATCATCAATACTATAGTCTGTAACACAACAGATATATAAATAAATAATCCCTTTAAGGTTTTAATGTCTACATGATTATTTGATTGATTTCATTGCATTTTTCAGGCAACTGATGAACAAATCACATCTGTGTTTTTTGACAAGTATCAGTATAACTGCACTGAAACCAATGTTCTGCTCTATTATAGTTATATCATATTATAATATGCTTATGTTTTATTTTCTAGTCTATAACACATAGTTTGCAAATTAAAAAATAAATAAGCAAATAAATAAATGATTTATTTTCCCAGTAATTTGTCTGCCTCTCTTCATGTCAACACTGCATTTTCTTGTTCAATATCATCATTGCTTCTTTTATCCTTTTACTGGTTGTCTTTATTTCAACAGGCATCCCAAGTTACCTGCCTCTGATCACATGAGATTCATTATCAACCACTGCAGCCTTTGAAGGGCTGCAGAGCACCCTTCTCTGTAATGTAGTGGAATGTAATGTATGTAGATGTATGTGTAGATGTAATGTATGTGTAATGTAATGTAATATATGCAATGAATGTAATGGAAATGTAGTGTAAGTACACTTGCAAAACTAAGATGATTTTTTGTTTAGCTTTCAGTGATCATTTGAAAACCACTCCTGGACTATTGTAGTCCACTTGGTCTACATAAATTCTCTGATTTATTTTTTGAAAATTTTAAAGACTTCCCATGTCTTTGTTTCAAAACATTCCCTGACCACCCTTCTGAATTCTCGCAGTTGCTCACAAGATAAGTCGCCTATCTGTGAACTGCCATTATGGTTCTGTGACGGTTCTCGCAGCACTGCAAGGCTTAAGCAAAGTAGATGAAAAAATAAACTGTTCTCACTGAATTTTGGAAGTACTGACTGAGAAGATTTATGCAGTTCTTCACATGAGTAAGTCCATTTAACATGAGCAAAGCTTACAGAGAAGCTGAAAGTTGCAAAAGTAACTATTCTTGAAATAGACAATTCTACTAACCATCTGCTAACCAAATAATATGTCAGATGAATAGTTTGAGTCAACTTTAATTCAGCTCTCTATATTTTCAACCGGTAAACATGCAAAACAGATTAACAATTTCCAAATGCTCTCATGTTATTTACCCATGCCAAAAATGAGAATATAGGGCTGATAAATGGAAGCAAACATGACCTGAGAAATATATTGTTACTCTTTTAAAAGAAGATTATACATTATATGCAGTTTGGCAGCTGAATTATGTAAAGCATACATACACATTTCCTCCATAAAGTTTAATAAGCAGGGACTTTCATAAAACTTCATAAACATGAAGTTTTTCTGAAATCACAAGGTTTTAGAAACATGGAAAAAAAAAAAGTTAATTAAAAGGAAAACAAACTATAATAACAGTAAGAAACTGATTTCCTGAAGACTTCTGAATTGTTTTGTAAAATGCAAAGAAATAAATGTACTAAGAGCTTAATTACTTCTAATTCTGCAGACATGTCTAAATATGGGAGCATAGAAATGATATTTTTATATTTGTGAGAAAAGATTGCTAATGACAAATTAGTTACTTTCTTCTTCAGTGAGTGCATCAATAATTTCCAACAAAATTATGTTGTTTTTATTTTCTTCCAGAAGAAAGTGTCACAATTTATTTTCAAGTTGAAATGCTGAAGTTAAAAAACAAACAATATGTAGAAAAAGAAAAAAATCACATACATCCACCTTAAGAATTATTGTGTTACCTACCCACTTTTCTGGAATTTGTCAGCACTTAACAGAGGAAACGACTAATTTTGATGAATTTTTACACCACGTTCTCTAGCAACCCCCTCTGTTAGAAACAATATATTGTTGGGATACTTGAAGTAAAATATGTCAGATGTTACTTCTTCTTTATTTAAAATGGTAACAAGATCTATAACAGTTATTTTTTCATCTCATGCAAATAGTTGTCCATTAGGGACTGTATGGAATTAGGCACCGAGGAATTTAGGTTATCCCAATTTTACTTGCCTTTTTTTCAAATGAAATGGATGACAGTTAAAAGATGGGACAAAGGACAATATCTGTTGTGCAAGAAAACTGATTATCTGTATAACAGATATTATGAACATGATTTTTTTGAGAGAGAAAATGAGTGAACAACCTAAGTGCTATTCTTCTGTCCTAATAAATCTTAGAACAAGTTAGCAATACATGACAACCAAAAGATTCTGCATTCATTTAGAATGTAAACAAATGTTTAAAATTAGGAAATACAAATTTGAATAGAAATAATGATAAGAACTGTAGATTGTAGTGGTGTTGTTGTTTTATGTAAACACGGGTAAGAACTACAACTTTGATAGCAATATAGCTGTCTGGTATTACATTTCAGACGAGCAGCTGCAAAAAGGCTTATTCAAAAAGAAAGACTTTCAGCTTTTTGAACATCCTATAAGATTTTTGCATATGTTGAGAGTGTTATATTACATATTAAAAAATGTATAGCGGTAAGTTAACAACACAACACCTTTTCCTGATTTTGTTGAATCTGTCACATTTTAGAGTTTTGAGAACCCTACTTTACAATCTTAATATAGGCTAGTCACTTGTATGGGTGATTGGGTACCTGTTTCCAAAATACAATGCAGAACGGAAGTTTCACAGGCATTCAGATTCATCATGAGTAGGTTCTTTTGACATAAGAAGATTCCTTAATATAGACATATTTGATGTTTATTTTTGAAGAATTTTAAAAGTCTGTCAAAATTCATTATTTACTACTTCAAGTTAAGATCACAGTACAAGCTAGCCTCAAAACACTAGTCAAAATCTGAGCTGTTGCATTTTCCAGTAATTGAAATATTACTAGTGTGAATATCAAGAAATGAATCACTATCACTACTGAGAAACTGATTAGTTCCTTCCTAGTTTGCACCTGTGTCTTCTGAGGTTTCTGTACTGGCTTTGGTTCACTATTAACCAGCTAGAAATCTCTTTATTTTTTGGAAGAGATTTAATGGCATGAATTAGATTACCATTCCTATAGAGATAATACATGCATTTGAAGATTAGTTCTGACTGTGCTTCTGAATATCACAGTATCACAGATTTCTAGGTTGGAAGAGACCTCAAGATCATCGAGTCCAACCTCCGACCTAACACTAAGTACTCCACTAAACCATATCGCTAAGCTCTACATCTAAACGTCTTTTAAAGACCTCCAGGGATGGTGACTCCACCACCTCCCTGGGCAGCCCATTCCAATGCTTAATAACCCTTTCGGTAAAGAAGTACTTCCTAACATCCAACCTAAAACTCCCCTGTCGCAACTTTCGCCCATTCCCCCTCGTCCTGTCACCAGGCACGTGGGAGAACAGACCAACCCCCACCTCTTTACAGCCTCCTTTAAGGTAACTGTAGAGAGCGATAAGGTCGCCCCTGAGCCTCCTCTTCTCCAGGCTGAACAAGCCCAGCTCCCTCAGCCGCTCCTCGGAAGACTTGTTCTCCAGACCCCTCACCAGCTTGGTTGCCCTTCTCTGGACTCGCTCGAGCACGTCCATGTCCTTCCTGTAGCAAGGGGCCCAAAACTGAACACAGTACTCAAGGTGCGGCCTCACCAGAGCCGAGTACAGGGGCACAATCACTTCCCTAGACCTGCTGGCCACACTGCTTCTTATACAAGCCAGGATGCTGTTGGCCTTCTTGGCCACCTGAGCACACTGCTGGCTCATATTCAGCCGACTATCAACCAATACTCCCAGGTCCTTCTCGGCCAGGCAGCTTTCCAACCACTCATGTTCCAGCCTGTAGCTCTGCTTGGGGTTGTTGCGCCCCAGGTGCAGGACTCGGCACTTGGCCTTGTTGAACTTCATACAGTTGACCTCAGCCCATCGCTCCAGCCTATCCAGATCAAGATCTAATACAGAATTTGGAAATATATAAGCATAGAGACATGGATGTCTAACATCTTTAAAAACATTTTTAAATTTATACTAACAGCTTATGGTCACAGATGTATATTGAACTCACTGCCTTTAAACATTACATAAGCAGTTACTTCACTGACTCAGTGACAGCAGTAGTAGCTCAGTAAAATACAAATATGAGACTGGTCAAATTTGACCTTTATATTTTTCATAAAAAAGGGATTTTTACTGCACTCATCTACATGCAAATTATTACACACTGATATGTATGATCTGCCATTTAGAATTAATAAGGCTTTTACACTTCTAAGTCACTATATATTTGTGGAAACTGCCATTTTCTTACAGTACCACATCTGATTGCAGACGTACTGTAAACACACACAAAAAGATCATTAATTCATTTTACATGTTACAAATAAAAGAAGACTCGTAAGACCTCATTGTCTTCTAAGCATGGAAGCAGTTCTTGGTGGGAGACAGAAATATGTGACAGCTTTTGCCATTTCAAAATACTAGTCTGCTCTTCAGAAGTTATTATGAGTTTTACTCATATGCACAGATAAGCACATGAATTTTGTATTTGAGATTATTATGGAGTAAGAAAACAACATGGTCAGCATGGCAATTCATTTAGCTAATCAAATATGATACGTACAAAGACGTAGTTATGAAACTTGCACAAAAATTTGTAGGATATCCAGCCTGTTGTCACAGCTTGTGAGCATCAGAAAATTAATATGTTCAAAGGTATGAAGGAAAAATATTTCTGGTGGAATAAGATTTTTTTCTCTGACCTATATATTTTGAAAAGATGAAAATTAATGCTTATCTATTTTCAATTTATTTTAAATAAATAGATAACCACTGTAGTTAATGGAGTTATATATATATCCATAGGAGATAAAAATCCGATATATCAGTTTAAAAGGAAGTATCATTTTTTAAATTACAAAGTCATTGGTGTCACTTAAGAGATTTCCTAAATGTCTAACTTCCTGAGGTGTTTACTTATCTATTTCCTTATCTGTTTTCAAAGTTGTTTTAAAAGATTGAAACTCACTCTAACAATGCATATATGTGCCTTCTAACTGCCAGAGATGTGAAAGCTACATAGTTAATTTAAGACCACACTGAGAAATCATGAATGATAATTATACATATGGAAGTATATGCATGTATGTATAAACTCTAAAGGGAAACAAAATTTAGAGAAAACAATGAACAACGATTTAAAAATCAACATGGATAAATTAATATTAAAGAAAATAAATCTCCTTTTTTTGGAGTTTTTACTGAACCTAGTAAAACAGTTAAATAATCAGAGATGATATTTGTTGTACAAGTCATGTAGAAACTTCCGTTTAAAAAATCTAACATCACCAGTAAAACATATAAGCAGCAATACATTATCCTGAGAGCAAAAAAAAAACAAGGGACACCTTCAGTACAGGAAAACTGATTAAAGATATGAAGTCTATTAAAAAACGTAACTGATGATCTGCCTGAGTGCAATAAAAAGCTCAGAACAATGTGCAAAGGAGGAAATTTCAGCTTATCAGACTTCCATGGAAAATTTGCCAAATTACAAGATAACGTTAACCAGATAGACAGACTTTATTTGGTTTTTCAAAGAGCTATTAGCAAGGCCTGTCACTGAGAAGAGCCTAAATGGGAAAAAGTGAAAAGCAGTTAACCAACTAGAAAAAAGATAAAATAATGAACTTACAGATATTTCCATCACAGTTCTTATAAAGAATATAAACGTGTGTATATATGTATGTATAGATGTAGAGAATGAATTTATATATTAAATGCAGAAAAGAACAAACATTTTAGACATTTTAGCATACCACATAATACACTAAGGTCTTTCCAGCTAGTAGCTAGACCAAACTTTGTCCATTTTTTAAGATTCAAGGAATGAAAAAAAAATAATAAAGGTCATTCTAACTTAAAAAAATAAATAAATCACTAGTCACCAACCTTTAGACAATTTGGTCTTTGGAAGCTTCCATAAAAGTCTCCCTATTCTTGATTAATAGTACATATGTGAAAATAGCAAATAATAGTGTTGCTTTTTTCTTTTCTAAAATAAAATTTCAGCTTTTGTATACTTAACTAGGTTGTGAAAAACAGAACCTCACTGTTTGCAAAGTAATAAGTACGTTTTGGCTATACCTGACTTTAAAACAGTAAAAGGAGGTATTTCAATAGTTTTGTCTTATGCATTCTAATTTGAAAAACAGAAACCAAGATTTATTATTATTATTACTATTTAGTTGACTTTTTAAAGTTCTGTTTACATCTGACAGCCATTGCTATTCTGAAATTATTTCTGGATACTGTGTGAATTTAATTATTCAGACAGTAAATTTGTCATTGTTATATCTCATGCTGTATATCAACAACACATTTCAGATTAATAAAAATCTAGTATAGAATTTAAAAAAATAAATCTAAGTAGTATTTTAAGAGTGTATGGAACAGTAAACAAATCCTACTATTGAAACAAACAAACAAAAAAAACCCTTCAGTGAAATTTTCCAGAATGAGAGGACCTTTCATTGTTGCATTTAAAATAAATGTTCTTGTTTGTTTGTTTGTTGCTGATCTAGCTTGTACAGTATACAAGGGAAAAAAAATGCATAAAAGAAATAAAGTATATGAGGAAATCTAACACAGAACAGAACTGTGAGAATACTAGTTTACAATGACAAGGCGAAAACTCAGTATAATTGAAAGCATGGCTAAAATTCCCATCAACTTCCTTTGGAGAGAAAAAAAAAAAAAAAGCCTTTCATTAACAACCTTTTCATATATATATCATATTTATGTATGCATGTGTGGGTATATACATATACAATACCTATATATATATATATATATATATTTTCATGCATGTAACTGGCTAAGTATCCAAAAAAATGGAGCAGCTCCAGGGGCTGAAATGGGGTCCTGGGCAGGGCAAAGGGAAGCCTCAGGTGGGGCTGGGTGCAGTAGAGAAGGCTGTCAGTGCTCCAGGAGTCCTGAGAAAATCTGCTTGCTGCTATAACCACATCGGTTTTGAGCAAGTCACCTATTTGTCACGGCCTACCCAGAACATCTTTCAATGTGGTAATTAAAGAAGGAAAGGATTTCTTTTAATGATCTGACTAAGGATAATAAACAAAGCCTATCTGTGTTTTTTTTTTTTTTTTCTTCCCGGCTTTGCCACTTTAGCCAGGTATATAAGAATATGAAGCTAAATAACACTGATGACCTGGCTCAGAATAGCATCATTTATGGTGAAGGACACTTTCTAGGAGTGTAGAACATGCACTTTCAGATGTAGACACAGTAGACGTATTGCTAAAATTTTCAAAAGGTGAACTAAACCAGTGGTCTCTACAGTGCGGTGCATGCATCCCAGGAGCTGCGCAAGAAAATCTATTGAGGTGTTTGGCACCTATTATTAGAATAGAATTTAATGTGGTAATCACAGGTGCTCGCTTCTTTTGGACTTGAGATTATGTGATATTTGCCATGTTGACAGCAAGCTGAATATGAGTCAACAGTGGGTCTTTGCAGCCAAAACGGTCAACCTTACCCTGGAGTGCCTCAAGCACAGCAGTGCAAGCTGGTTGAGGGTTGTCCCACTCTGTGCTGGTATGGCCTCACCTCAAACACTGTGTGCAGTTTCAGTCACCACAATGTAAGGACATAAACTACTGGAAAGTGTCCAAAGGACAGGAACAAAGATGGTGGAGGACAACATACCAGCAGTGGCTGAGGTCACTTGGTTTGTTCAGCCTACAAAAGAGAAGACTGAGGGGAGGCCTCATGGTCACCTACAGCTTCCTCATGAGGGGAGCAAAGAGGCAAATGCTGATCTTTCCTCTCTGGTGAACAGTGACAGGACCTGAGGGAATGGCATGAAGCTGGGACAGGGGAGGGTCAGGCTGGATGTAAGGAAAAAGGTTGAGTGGGTGGTCAGGCACTGGAACAGGCTCCCCATGGAAGTGGTCACAGCACCGAGCCTGTCAGAGTTCAGAAGCATTTAGACAACACTCTCAGACGTGTGGTCTGATTTCTGGGTGGTCCCATGCAGAGCCAGGAGTTGCACTTGATGACCCTTGTGGGTCCCTTCCAACTCGGGATACTCTATGATTCTGGGATTCTATACACAGAATAGCTTGTTACATCTATCCCCCCAGATTAAAATATTTATATTTTTAATGTAATAATACAGAAGCTGATACTGTTTGCTGTTTTTTAATCCTATCTACAAAGAATGGAAAAAAAAATAATTCTAATCCTGCAATTTTCTGTAAGCTTTTAGATAATGTATCTTCAGATGATGTTCTGAAAATAACTATTAACAAGTAGGACTAAAATAATAATGACAAGAAAGTTCTGAATCTTCACATAGGGGACTGTACATGCAGATAAATCTTAACATACCTCATTAGGCCTAAAAAGTTACATGACAGTCAGAAAACAAGATTTTAATATATTTACAGGCCTGTCAGAGCAATCAAGAGTATATTATGTTGCGTATATGAAGAGTGACAGTTAATGCACATTTTATATATCACTAATTTCTGGTGAAATCACAGAACTGTACTACATTTGAGTAAAACACGTTATTCACATCCAGTAAGACTTCTAGTTAAAGATTTAAAAATCATTTATAAACACTAATTATTTCAGTTTCACAATACCTGCGTGAGGTGAAAAGGCTCATAACTTTTGCAGAAAGAATATCCCCACTTAAAAATTATGGACTGTTTTCAGATGGTCTAAATTTTGGTTGAAATCCTTAATCCTTGCTTATTCTTCAAAGAAAACCTCTGCAAGCTCAGCAGCAGACAGTAGAAAACACCATGACAGGTGTACTTCAAGACATCTGATGATGGCCTAAGTTACACAATAATTCAATTACAAGCTCAGAATTCCTCATTCAAGGCTTTTGCTTTAATTATTAGGTCACCCATCTTTTGTCTCTGTTTGGGAATGCCAACAGCAGGATCTCTGTTTAAAACATCTCTATGTCTCTATTTAAATGATGTCTAAAGATATAAAGAAATTATAAATTGGATATCAAGCATATATCCTAACCCTTATCCAAAGCCAGATTATTTCCTACAATATATCACTTCTATTTTGCCCAGATTACTTTAAGTCTTTAATTATAACTATTTTAGCTTTCCTTCAAGGAGAAAGCATCCTTCTCTCCACTTACGCAGATATAACATTGCCATACTCAGGCGCAGAATATAATGGGATGCACTTTCTGAAATAGCTTGTTAAAATATTTTGGAGCTCAACAACAAAGAATCAATGATGAGATGGGGAAAAATAAATACTGACACCATGCAAAAATTTAAATATTCATTTTCATTTTTGTACTGGATTTTATAATGACAGTGTCTCATGAATCGAGTCTCCCGGAAGAGTGGAATATATTAATTTCCCCTTATGGGACATCCAGTCTCCAAATTCTGTATTTCTGAATTCAGTTATTTTCTGTGGCCATCCAATTATAATCTTTGTCCTAAAAAATTAACTTCAGTTACAAACTCTACATTGCTTGCATGTGTTGCCATATGTATACACTTGGAAAGACAAATCTGTTTGAAACGGTCATGTCCCCCTCGGAACCAGGCATGCTTTCTAATTTTAGAACAAATTTCCTGTATCTCCATTTAATCTCTCTCTGCCATTGTTGTCTATACCTTAAATGGCGATGATAACACTTTCTTATTTCTTCAGAGGACTAAAGAAAATCGATTTGATAGCCATGCTTGCCTCCTACAAAGCATTAACACCCTCTATCTAAATTAAAAAATATGTACGACTTAAGTAATTAATTTAAAAATTAAACTAGCTCTGTGTTAATAACTAGTTCTTACATGACACTCTTGAGATTTATAGGCATTTGCAAAGATTTTTAACTCAATTCTCATTTTTCTTATTGCCAAGCTATGCAAAGGTAAGTTGAAGATATAAATCAGGCATCTAGACAGTAAGCACTATCTATATTGTTTAGTAAAATATGTGTTCCCGTCTGGCTGCAGAAGCCATTAAACTTAATTGGACATATTTTTTAAAAAGTTTTACAAGCATATTTGTACAGAAGATATATTCTCACTGACTCGTGGGCTTTTACTTTTATGCCTATATCTTTACAGATGTATAACAAAATCTTTCAAATTGTATTTTATACATTCTCATTTAAAATACATTCTTTAACTGATGATACAACATGAGAATGTTTTAATCTTTTAATTTAGGACATCCTGTATATGTTTCACCTCTCTGAGCTATTACTTAAATCTATGTTTGTCTAACATAATGAGGTATGTCATTTCTGTCAATATTTAGGAAGCAGCAGACAGATTTGTTTCAGATAGAATCACAGAATGACAGAATTGTCTAGGTTGGAAGAGACCTCCAAGATCACCCAGTCCAACCTATGATCTAACACTAACAAGTCCTCCACTAAACCATATCACTAAGCTCAACATCGAAACATCTCTTAAAGACCACCAGGGATGGTGACTCAACCACTTCTCTGGGCAGCCCATTCCAATGCCTAACAACCCTTTCAGTAAAGAAGTTCCTCCTAATATCCAACCTAAACCTCCCCTGGCACAACTTGAGCCCATTCCCCCTCGTCCTGTCACCAGGCACGTGGGAGAATAGACCAACCCCCACCTCTCTACAGCCTCCTTTAAGGTACCTATAGAGAGCGATGAGGTCTCCCCTGAGCCTCCTCTTCTCCAGGCTGAACAATCCCAGCTCCCTCAGCCGCTCCTCGGAAGACTTGTTCTCCAGACCCCTCACCAGCCTCATCGCCCTTCTCTGGACTCGCTCGAGCACCTTGATGTCCTTCTTGTAGCGAGGGGCCCAAAACTGAACACAGTACTCGAGGTGCGGCCTCACCAGAGCCGAGTACAGGGGGACAATCATTTCCCTAGACCTGCTGGCTACGCTGCTTCCTATACAAGCCAGGATGCTGTTGGCCTTCTTGGCCACCTGAGCACACTGCTGGCTCATATTCAGCCGACTATCAACCAGTACTCCCTGGTCCTTCTCTGCCAGGCAGCTTTCCAACCACTCATCTCCCAGCCTGTAGCGCTGCTTGGGGTTGTTGCACCCCAGGTGCAGGATCCGGCACTTGGCCTCATTGAACTTCATACAGTTGGCCTCAGCCCATCGGTCCAGCCTATCCAGATCCTCCTGCAGAGCCTTCCTACCCTCGAGCAGATCGACACACGCACCTAACTTGGTGTCGTCTGCAAACTTACTGAGGGTGCACTCGATCCCCTCATCCAGATCATCGATAAAGATATTGAAGAGCACTGTCCCCAGTACTGAGCCCTGGGGGACTCCACTAGTGACCGGCCTCCAACTGGATTTGACTGCATTCACCACAACTCTTTGGGCCCGGCCATCCAGCCAGTTTTTAACTCAACGAAGCGTACGCCAGTCCAAGCCACGAGCAGCCAGTTTCTTGAGGAGAATGTTGTGGGAAACGGTGTCAAAAGCCTTACTGAAGTCAAGGTAGACCACATCCACAGCCTTTCCCTCATCCACTAAGAGTGTCACTTTGTCATAGAAGGAGATCAGGTTCGTCAAGCAGGACCTACCTTTCATAAACCCATGCTGACTGGGCCTGATCGCCTGGTTGCCCTGCAAGTGCTGCGTGATGACATTCAAGATAATCTGCTCCATGAGCTTCCCTGACACTGAGGTCAAACTAACAGGCCTATAGTTCCCCGGGTCTACCCTCCGACCCTTCTTGTAGATGGGCGTTACATTTGCTAGCCGCCAGTCATCTGGGACCTCCCCTGATAGCCAGGACTGACAATAAATGATGGAAAGCGGCTTGGCCAGCTCCTCCACCAGTTCTGTCAGTACCCTCGAGTGGATCCCATCTGGCCCCATCGACTTGCGTACATCCAAGTGCTGTAGCAGGTCGCCAACCATTTCCTCGTGGATAGTGAGGGCCACATCCTGCTCCCCATCCCCTTCCACCAGCTCAGGGTACCAGGTATCCAGAGAACAACTGGTTTTGCCGCTAAAGACTGAGGCCAGAAAGGCATTAAGCACCTCAGCTTTTTCCTCATCTTTTGTAACTAAGTTTCCCCCCGCATCCAGTAAAAGATGGAGATTCTCCTTAGTCCTCCTTTTTGTGCTGATGTATTTGTAAAAACATGTTTTGTTATCTTTAGAGGCAGTAGCCAGATTGAGCTCCAGATGAGCTTTGGCCCTTCTAATTTTGTCCCTGCAAAGCCTCGCAACATCCTTACAGTCCTCCTGAGTGGCCCGCCCTCTTCTCCAAAGATTATAAACCCTCTTTTTTCTCCTAAGCTCGAACCACAGCTCTCTGTTCAGCCAGGCTGGTCTAGTTCCGCGCCGGTTCGTCTTTGGGCATGTGGGGACAGACCGCTCCTGAGCCATTAAGATTTCCTTCTTGAAGAGTGCCCACCCTTCCTGGACTACTCTGTCCTTCAGAACCACCTCCCTAGGAATTCTGCCAACCAGTGTCCTGAACAGCTCAAAGTCAGCCCTCCGGAAGTCCAAGACAGCGGTTTTACTGGTCCCCTTCCTGACTTCGCCAAGAATAGAGAACTGAACCATTTCGTGGTCACTCTGCTCAAGACAGCTCTCGACCACCACATCTCCCACCAGTCCGTCACTGTTTGTGAACAGAAGGTCTAGCGGGGCACCTCCCCTGGTAGGCTCTCTAACCAGCTGCATCAGGAAGCTATCTTCCACGCTCTCCAGAAACCTCCTGGACTGCTTTCTCTGGGCTGTGTTGTGCTTCCAGGATATGTCTGGGAAGTTGAAGTCCCCCATGAGAACAAGCGCTGACGATTTTGTGGCTTCTGCCAGCTGCCTGTAAAACTCCTCATCTGTCTCCTCATCCTGGTTTGGTGGTCTATAACAGACCCCCACCAGGATGCTTGCCTTGTTGGCCTTCCCTCTGATCCTAACCCATAGAGACTCAACCTTATCAGTCCCAGCCTCAAGTTCCTCAACATCAAAACACTCTCTAATATAGAGAGCCACACCACCACCCCTTTTGTGCTGCCTGTCCCTTCTGAAGAGCCTATAGCCAGACATTGCAGCACTCCAGTCATGAGAGTGGTCCCACCACGTTTCCGTGATGGCAACCCAGTCATAGCCTGCCTGCTGCACGATGGCTTCCAGTTCCTCTTGTTTGTTACCCATGCTGTGTGCATTAGTGTAGATGCACTTCAGTCGGGCCATTGCCTTCTCCCCTGGCCTTGCCATTGTTCCCCCTGGCACAGTTCCAACAAGCCTAATTTCAGCCCCATCCCCCTTCTTTTCTAGTTTAAAGCCCTCTCAATGAGCCCTGCCAGCTCCTGGGCTAGGATCCGTTTTCCCCTTAGAGATAGGGACCCGTCTGCGGCCATCAGGCCGGGTGCCGAGTAAAGCGCCCCATGGTCAAAAAACCCAAAATTTCTGTGTTGGCACCAGCCTCTGAGCCATGCGTTAATCAGGTGGGCTTTCCATGTCCTCTCTGTACCCCTCCCTGCCACTGTAGGGATAGACGAAAACACCACCTGTATTCCCGCTCCATCCACTAACCGTCCCAGTCCCCTAAAGTCCCGTTTGATAGCCTTCAGGCTTCTCTCTTCAATATCATCACTGCTAGCCTGGACTATCAAAAGAGGATAGTAGTCAGAGGGGCGAACCAGGTTGGGAAGCTTTCTGGCAACATGCCTGACCCTGGCCCCAGGGAGGCAGCAGACTTCCCTACGGGTAGGGTCAGGCCGACAAATAGGGCCCTCTGTCCCCCTGAGAAGGGAGCCACCTACAACAATTACCCATCTATCTTTCTTGGTGGAGGCATTCTTGAGGCGTGGAGTCGGCTTCCTCGCCCTAGGTATCCTCCTGGGTAGACTTTCTGCCTCATCTTCACCCACCGGTCTCTCAAGCTCTAGAGCCTCAAACCTGTTGTGTATGTGCACCTGGGAAGGTGGGGCCGGTAGGGGGGGGCGTTGTCTGCGAGGTCGAGCAGGGTCCTGTCTCCATTCCTCCTTAATGCCTAGGTCCCCTCCCTCTGCCTGACAGGGCAGGGGGTCCACCCCGATTTGGGGTGTCTCACCCCAGTACCTCTCCTTCAGGCCCTGCAGGGAGTCGCTCCACCAGTCTATCTCCCGCTCACACTCCCTGATAGCCCTCAACCTCTCCACCTCCTCCCTGAGTTCTGCCTCCCTCAGATGGCAGCAACAGGCTCAGACAGTCCCTGCACCCAGAGACCTGAACTGCTGCATTGTTGAGCAGGCGGTCAGTCTGGGCGGTTACAGACTTTCTAGAGAGAGCGCTCTGCCTGGTGTAGACCATTGCAGCCCAGCTAGTGGTCAACAGCCGTTAGAGGAGTTGTTTGTATGGGGGGGGGGGGGGGGGGACGTTCTGCTCGCCCTGCCTGCGCGAACTGACGCGCCCCACCCTTCTGATGCGCCACGCCCTGTTTGCCTGCCCTGGTCGCTGAGCTCCCGGTCGCTCACGCTCCCTAGGGGCTGCTTTTGAACGGCCGGGGAGGGGGCGCTGCTGGCTCCGCCTAGGCCTCGTCAGCCTCCCTCGTGAGGGCTGCCGGGTCCTGGCGGCTCCCTCGAGTGGCCTGGATGCGGGAAAAAAAACCCTGCCTGTCCCGATCCCCTGCTCCGCTGCAGAACATGTCTGCCCTGGAGCCGATTGCCTCGGCAAGATAGTTTTCTCCGCTCTTGTCTAAGCTAGTTACTCACAGCATACAAACCAGAAACTAACAGTAATGAGTCTTTGGTTACTTTGCTTTAAAGTAAATTCAAAATATGAAGATTTTGAGCAGTCTTCCTGAAGTTTCACTGAAAGTAGCTATTATATCTATTCACAACTACTTAGAACTCCAATTAAGAATGGAAACATTTTTACATATTGTACTCCATTACTTAAGACACTGCATGATATTTAAGATGCTTGAATGTAAGCTTTTATTTAAAATTCTTTAGCAGTATGGTGTTGATTTCCTTAACTTCAGAAATCTGTAGTGCATAACAGCAGGAATATTCAAGGGCAACAATCGCATCCATATTTAAGCTCTTGAAGATAGTGATTTTTGGTGAGTCAATTTTAAATGAAAGCATGCTTGAAGAGTTTAATTTCACTGCCAATATAAACAGTAGCATGTTTAGCTTGCTGATGGTATTTCAGTTATGTTAGTTCTGAATTAATAAATTTTCCCACATAATATGCACTGCAGTTTCATTTATCAAATTCAAAATCATAGATAATCAGGAAGTACCTTTTATCAGTGAAGATTTAAGAACACACTTTATCCTTCATTCCTTGTCTAAGAAAAATAAAATTTATCTGTACTGCAGTACAGTTTATTTGATTGTTTTTGGTTTTGTTGCTGAAAGAGAATGCAGGACTCTTTGTTAATGTGATCTATACCTATGATTTTAATGTGCAAGTAGAAGACATAAAGAAAAGAGAAAAAAGAAAAAGTGCCTAAAAGATGAAAATGTTTTACTTGTGAAGAAGACAAAAAAAAACAAAAAAAAAAAAACAAAAAAAAAAAAAGAGAGAGGCATACAAAACATCTATGTTTACACAGTTCATTTTTGAAGAAATTTCTGTTGGAGAAGGCTGCAGAAAGAGGTGTCCTTCAAGTGCCTCAAATTTTTATTTATTTTCAATTAAACATCACATGGATAAAACAATTAGATGAGATTTTTTTTGGAATTATAATGGGAGGGAATATAAAAAGGTGTGAGGGGAAAAAACAATTACAGGAGTGTATAGCACTCATTGGTACTTGTTAGGCTACATCTACAATACTGTCCACTTATGGTTAAAAGAGATTGAGAAATTGGAAAGGGTCCAGTGAAAACACACCAAGATTAAGCACTGGAGAGCTTCACAGGTGAAGAATGATTAAATGAACTGGGTTTGTTCAACCTAGAGATAGAATACTCAAGGCAGAATCTAATCACAGTCCTCTGGTACCTAAACACAGTTATGGAAACGATGACGCATGGAAACAGAATAAAAGGTAGCAAGCACAAGTTTCATTAGGGGAAGTTCCCTTAAGAACACAGGAACAGGTTACTGATCGAAGTGGTAGAATCTCCCTCACTGTATCTAGTTTAGATTTGTTTTGAGACAACCATGGTTTATCTAATCTAACTCCCTGCTTAGAATAGGAGATCAGATGATCTCCAGAGGTCCTTTCCAACCTAGACTTATCTGATTTTTACTGTCAAAAGGAAAGAATAACTGAGAGGGGGTTTACAGAGGTTTGCCTAGGTCAGGTTTCATTAAGTATTGTCACTAACTCCTTGGACAGCAGAATACAGTATACTTATTAAATCTCCATTTAACATAGAGCTGAGAGAGACTGTGAATATATTAATGAACACAATTGGAATTGAAAATGAGAAACTGAAAAAATGACTTTGAAGTACGGTACAATTCAGTAGAGACAAGTATAGGATAAAAGACAAAAGCAGGTATAGTCAGTTGATACATACAGTATAAGTAACAAGTCATTAGAAAGCAACACTTTAGAGGTTACAGTGACATGGAAATGTAACCCGAGCAAAAATATCCTCCTGTTATGAAAAGACAAGTGAAAGTGGATGATATACCCAGAGTGATAGTTAGAGAAATGTGTGAAAATCTGAAAAATTCCTCCTGTCAACTGAGTGCTGGGAAAGCCCATTCTAAAATAAAGTCAATTCTTAGAAACTGTATTTTAAGGAAGACATGGACCAGTTGGGAAAATGATGAAAAAGGTTAGAAGTCTATAAACATAACCCACAAGAAAGGACTGACTGAACTGCTGTTGGTAAGTTTAAAGGTGAGAAGGTATTCTTGAAGTATACAATAAGCCATGGAAAAGAAGAATTAATTAACCTGCTCTCTATGGAGAAAAGCCTATTGAAAAAAAGTTAAGTACAGCACAAGGGTTCACATTTGAATTAGTAATAAATCTACTTGAAAGGCTAATGAAAGACTGGAGTGCATAAGTAGGATCTAAAAACACTTCTCCTGGAAATAAAGAATATTAGACAAATATCTTCTGTGAATACATATAGTTGTCATATGAAAATAGATGCTGACCTGTTACCTGTTAAGACAACTTCCATACCTACTTATCTATGATGCATATCTGCATATATGGGTGTGTGTGTACATTTATACACATACATTCTTACTCAGCACCACATTTAAGAGGTCCAGCTACATTACTGCATTTCAGGCAGAACTGAGGCAAAGGTGGATTTTTTCAAAAATGTACTAAATTTAAGTGAAAGTGCTTTAGAAATTATAATGAGAAATTAGAATAGTTCAGTTGGAGGGCATTGTCCAAATGCCTCTTGAACACTGACAGGTGTGGGGCATCAACCACCTCTCTAGGAAGCTTGTTCCAGTGTTTGATCATTCTCACTGTAACAAAAATTTTCCTAATATCTAGTCTGATTCTCCCCTGGCAAAGCTTTGTGCCATTCCCGTGCATACTATCAGTGGTTACCAGGGAGAAGAGATCAGCACCTCCCTCTCCATTTACCCTCCTCAGGAGGCTGTAGAGAACAATAAGGCTACCACTTAGCTTCCATTTCTCCAAACTAGACAAAATAAATGACCTCAGTCTTTACTCTGAGGAGATACCTTCCAGCCCTTTTACCAGCTTTGTTGCCCTCCTCTGGATGTGTTCAAGTATCTTAACATCCTTTTTATATTGTGGAGCCCAGAACTGCACACAGTATTCATGGTGAGGCCACACCAATGCTAAATACTGCCAGAGAATCATCTCTAGCTGGCTGGCTATTCCGTTAAATGCACTCTACAATTCAGTTTGTCCTCTTGGCTGACAGGGCACGCTGCTGACTCCTGTTGAGCCTGCTGTCAACCAGCACACCCAGATCCCTTTCTTCTGAGCTGCTCAGTAGCTCTCTGTCTGTACTTGTGTCTGGCATTACTCCATCACAGGTGTAGCACCTAGCACTTACCTTTGATGAATTTCATGACACTGGTTTTTCAGTGCTTCAGTATATCTAGATCCCTCTGCAAGGCCTCTCATCCCTCCAGGGTGCCTATAGCACCTCCCAGTTTAGCTTTCTGAGGTTGCATTCCACTCCTGCATCCAGATCATTGGTTAAAATATTGAACAGAACTAGCCCCAGAACTGAGCCTTTGGGATCACTGCTAGTGACTGTCCAACAGCCAGACGTAGTCCCATTCACTGCAACCCATTGAGCTCCACCATTGAGCCAGTTCATCGGTCAGTGTTGCAAGTACCTGTTCTTCATTAACCACCTCATCACTGAGGTGATCAGCTCCAGGGCAGATGGTTCTGCAGCAGAGTGGAGGATCGTGGCATGCAGGGGGGGTTCTTGCATAGAGGAAGCTGGAGGGAGCTGCCAGGAGCCAGCAGCTCTTGTGAGAGTAGCCGGAGAGGCTCGGGCAGAGCCGAGAGTGGCTGCACCCCACACACATACCAAGGCAGCCCCCCAGGGAACATGAGCACTAGGAGCATGGTGATCCCATCGGCACGGCACCAGCAGTTCATCAAGGGAGGGCGCTGAAGCTTGGCCAGCTCAACCAGGGAGCAATGGCATCCACCCAGCAGAAGGCTAGTCTTTCTGAGCTCAGCACCCACTGCAACTTCTGAGACAGAGCTCCAGGGGGAACGTGCTGCTACCCAAGTGCCAGACTATACAGTGTGCCCTACTCTTACGCCAGCACAGGTTGACAATAGTGAGCACACCTGCGGGAAGTGTGCCTAGGGGGTGGCACTCCTCTGCTCAGTGACACAACTCCGGGAGGAGGTGAGTAGGCTGGGGATTATCAGCGAATTGGAGATGGAGACAGACTACTGGAATTGCTCCCTACCTTCCCTGAGGTAAGCCCAACAGGCAGAAAGGACACACAGTATGGAGGATTCCCTGTCCTCTCTCCACCTGGCTGCACTCTGTGACCTGATGGATAGGAAGCAATGGTGCTCCTGCTGCCCGGTACAGCAGAAGCATCTCCTCAGTGACTACCTGACTTTTCCAGGTGTCCATGAGCAATAGGTATGAAGCTCTGCAAGTGGAACCAAACAAAATTAAGGAATACAGTTCACCTGGCTTAGAGGTGTCACCAAGGTCAAGTCAGCCCACGGCCTGCATCAAAACAGATGCCACCAAGAAAAAAATAAAAAAGATGGGTAGTTGTCATAGGAGACTTCTTTCTGAAGGGAACAGAAGGCCCACTTCATGGGGAAGTCTGCTGCCTCCCTGGGATCTGTGTTAGAGATGTGAAGAAAAAGCTTATTTCCCTTGTGATTATTACCCATTAGTAATTTTTCAAGTAGGCAGAGGTGAAGTCCAAGGGCAATCAAGAGAGACTTCAGCATGTTGGGACAACAGGTTAAATGATCACGAAAACAAGTAGTGCTATCCTTTTTCCATTCAGTTGCAGGGAATGATGAGAGGAGAAACAGGAAGAGTCAGAAGATCGATACCTGGCTCCAAGCCTGGCATCATCTTTTCTACCCTTTCATTCCTTGTCTACCACACCCAGAGTCTTATACCTATTCTGTAGTGGAACCTGAGTGAGCAAATGGGCGCTCTTCTTACGGCTCTACTGGAGCTTCCACTCCTCGGTGTCCTTCACCACAGATGCTGCAGGAAGAGAAGCAGAGTGCAGGGCATTCTGCCAGGTGGTCGCCATGTCTGCACCTACTAGCTGCCACGTGCCTGACAACAGTGTTTAATACATTGCTCCACGTAGAGGATGCTGCCAGGGCTGTAGCCCAAACTTTCTAGAGAGCAGAGAAGGTGAGCAGAGCAGGCAGCAACCTGTGTTCGTAGCCCTGGTTGCTGGTGCTCCCTAGGAGTGGGTTTTATGAGGCTTCACGTGGTCTGAACTGTCCACACTCAGACAGCATTGCCCAGCTCTCACCCAGCCCTCTTGCCTGACTGGTCACCTGCCGGCTGACTACTCACCTGCCAGCTGTTGCTTCCACACACACAGCTCACAGGGTACACATGGCCTGAGGGCGTTGGGGCCCAGAAACCCCCTCAGACACTCCCTGTGACCTCACAAGCCTTTCACTCATCTAATTACCTGGCAACTACTGACGCCACTGTCACTGCTGCCCTTACTAGTGTATTTTTAAGGCAAGGCATAATATTTGTGACATACATTCTGATCGTATATCCGTATTAATCAAAGTGAGGTTTACAACATGCTTTTGTCTATCAAATAAAAGATACTACCTAATGAGTTCACAAATTCTTTTTTTGTTACAAAAATGCCTTTAGTCAGTGAAATGAAATGACCAACATGGTATATGAAGAAAAAAAGTGTTCTAAAATTTCCAGAGCCCAACTGAAATACATAATACTGTTTGTTTCTTGTTCTACTATTAATCCAAATTATTTTGTAGCCTTTTTATTAATTGGGTGATCACAATGTGAATGATAAATGGAATGATAAATAATCCTTTAGTTTTCTCCAATACAAAGAATTATTTCAAAAACACTTTTTCATTCTACAGATTAGATGAGCTTTCTTAAAATACTGTACTTGTTGCAGAACTTGTTGCTGACTTGCCAGCAGGCTTATGAAAGGCAGCATTCATAAATGCTTCACAGAGACTGAGAAACAAGCAAGCAGAAAACAGGAGCGGCAGGCATGAAAATAAAAAGGCTAATCGACCAACTGTGAATAGATCTATCTGTTTCATTTCCTGAAACATAAATGAGAGGAAGAGATTTATCAACTAGCAAATAGTTTCATAAAGTAGATAATTGTCTCTGCTTAAGCAAGTTGGCTTTGTAATCCTCTTAGCTGCAAATTAGCTCCAAAGTATTACCCTGCAGGGGAATACTGAATCCCATGGCATAAATAAGTAGGGTGTCAATCCTGAAGTGTTTAAACTTTCTCTCATGAAGGAAGTTACAGATAAATCAATGTAAGCAGTCAAGTTATAACAACTATATATATTAAGTATTTATTGGGACAGGAAATAACTAACAACTGCAGAAATTTTCTTCTTTCGAATAACACACTTCAGCTGTAATTCTGTGTGAAGTAAATACTTGTTCAAAGATTCTCATGTCATCTTTTGAACATTTTTTATCGTTCTCAGGAAGGATGGAAGGGTACTTTTTTTTTTTCTATTGCCATTTGACATCACTATGCTACGAAATTTATTTGTATATGTATATGTATATGTATATGCATATGTATATGCATATGTATAATATTTTCCCTCACTAGAATTCCCAGGGAGGTGATGGAGTCACTGTCCCTGGGGGTGTTTAAGGAAAGGTTGGATGTCGTGCCTAGGGGCATGGTTTAGTGGGTGATATTGGTGGTGGGGGGCATGGTTGGACCAGATGATCTTGAAGGTCTTTTCCAACCTTAATGATTCTATGATTCTGTGATTCTATGAATTATTTTATTTGTTGAAGGTATTAGTGACAGCAAACCATAAAGTAGAAAAAAATAAATGTTTTCATTCCTGAGGTTTAAAATATATATATATATATTTTCTGCACAATACTGATATATCACATTTCCTAATCATTGTTAGGAATCACGAGCTAAAAATGATTGAGGAATACCTGGCAAAAATCATAGGAAAACAAATTTCTGTCATAGTGAAAAAATCATTGAAAAGGCTGGGACATTCTAGCGTAAAAATGCAGTGACATGTCTACCAGCAATGATCTGTATGAAAACGTCTTTAGGTGTTCTTGTTGCTCTCTCCCATTTTACAATTTGAGAATACTTCAGTACAACAGTCCATAATTTGTTTTTTTTTTCCCCAGAAATCCCATCACAATTTCTGTTTAATCTCATGGAGTATAAAAAGGTTTATGAGTCTGTACACAAAATACTGTCTGAGAGGTTTTCTTTTTTTTATTTATTTATATTATCATTATATTATATCATTTATATTATATTTATTTATATTATCATTATTATAATTATTTTGGAGGTGGTAGGATATAGAATGCAACTGGTCTTGGCTAGGACAAGGTGATTTTGTGTCTCTCCTTAAAATGAGACATGATCTTACATGGTCTTATATTTTACAGAAATACATTTAATAGAAATAAAAAGGTATATATATATTATTATTATTTTATTGGAGACTGTATGTTTAAAGCATTCCTGCACCCTAGAGAAATTAAGTACCTATCATATGAAGTACAGTATGCAAGAGAAAATTGTAGTTCTACTAGAATTCTTTCCTAATTTAAGTGAAAAATCATGTTTTCTTCATCAGTTAAGCAAATAACACTTCACATACATTAACAGTATAAAACTGTAAGTTATCCTAGACTGGCATTTTTAGGAAAAATACTGGATCAAAAACATCGTCAAAGAAGTATATATTACAGTTTGTCTTTTTGTAAAAGTATGGTACAAGAGGATAAAATTCTGAAGTGAGATGATAACCTATTTGGAAAAATGAATTCTATATGTGGTAGAAGTGACCTGAATAGGTAGAATAAGAAAGGCCTTTCATCACATGTTATTCTGTCTTTTGCTTCTGTGGCTGCTTCCTTATTCTCATCCAATATGTGATATTCCATTTTAAGAAATGTAGATAAACTATAAAGGCAATTAATACAAGAAAAAGAATTCATTAGTTATTAGTTGACATCTTGGTGGGTTGATGATTTGGAGCACAAGGTGAATTATTTTGCGACAAATTAAAAACACCCCAGCAGAACTTCAGGTTTGTATGATCTTCAAAAATTCCAGCTAAGAAACAAGTGTCTGAGAGGATGAAAGCCCTTTAATATTTCACTAAATGCAGAAAGTGACCAGTTACTTTTCAGATGCTGCTTATATTAATTTATCTGCTTGCTTATAGCACAAAGCCATACTTTCCTTTCAGCTCTGAATTCTAAATTCTTTTCCAATTCTTTTGTCTGTAAATCACAGTGGGGCAAATATTTTGATTTTTTGCCATATTTCATAACCAGGTCCATCCACCCTAGTGACTACTACTTTGCTAAGGTGATAGCAAAGGAAAATGATGAAATATATTAAAATAAAAGGTGAAAGCAAAAGAATCATTGTCACATTACCACAAAGTAATCCATCTGTAATTAAATCTAGTCAGGATATATAGTATATATCTAGTCATTATAGTGTATGTGTGTGTATATATATATATACATACTATAATCTTACAGGTTTCTCATAGTCACTTGGAGAAATCAAAATGTTCAGAAATCAGCTAGAACTCAAGAGTAGCATTGTCCTGAAAACTAGTCTTAAGGTCTAAAAGATGTTGATAATAAGCATATTTAATTATATTTCAGAAGAGATGCATCTGTTTTCCTTCTCAAAGTCTTGTTGTATTTCTTCTGCAGAAATACTGCAGAATCATTCCAGCTTTCACTTTCATTAACATGATACTGTGCCAGTTCCAGCTGGTATTAAATGATAACTCCTAAAGAGAGTTAATCTTTCATTTTTGGCAGGCAGTTACACTCTGTCACTCATATGCCCTGTGAGAACAAATTATGAGGATTTATGCTGTCAAATCAAATGCATCTCATAGAACTGGAAACTTCCTGTTTATAGCAGTATATTAATATACTGAATAATTGATATTCATGTGCCATTTTTGAAAAATGTATCATTACTGTGGTTTTTTGGTGTGCACACAGTGACATTCATATAAGCGAATGAAAACAAGCGCTAGCTGTACTGTTCAAATAGGAAACAAAACATTATAAAGAGTAGCACTTTAAGAGACATTTTAAAGAATAACAGATAAAGTTTTAATACCACCTGTGCCCTCATTATCTGCAAAGCTGCATCAGTTCTCAAGACAATATTAATTTCGTGCATAACATAACATTTATGCATGATTGATTAGTTTGCCCAAACAGTTTGTGCACAGACGTGCAAGTTCAACAAGCACACATAGTTTTGCAGGTACTTTCTTCATGTTACTACTTAATATTAATTCTATTTAAGTAAAAAATCCTTCAAAATGTTTACTGTATGCTTTGTGCATGGAACTTAACACAATTATTAGTCTAGAAAAAAAAGTATATACTTTAGTATATCTAAGAATCTAATTAAAACCTGTTGTTAATAAAACGAACAAAATTACAGCAAAACAAGGGTACTTAAATCAGCAATTAATGACACACTAAAGAAATTTATATTTGACAAACTATAATATCTATACCATCTGTTTGTTTTTTCACCATATGGCATTATATCAGTTCCTAATAACTTTGTTAACATTGGCTCTCTGCTTTTTAAGGTGGAATCAGCTAGCTTTGAAGTCTGAAGAATGAGCATTAAGAAGTGAATCACTGTCCTTTTTGTTATGAATTATGTGTTCTACCTATGAATAATGGTTTTACATATTTAGTTGATAGGCGCTCTTTAGTTTCACGTATACATACAAGTGTTTCAGAAACTGCTAGTTTCCAACAAAATTATTGCTTTTTTTTTCTTTCTTTCTAGTTTGGTGTTAAAGCTTACTTTAGCATTAGTTACATGTTTACAAATCTGATTTGTAAATCATTGTACAGTGTAGTTCTCAAAATAGTTACAGAAGGTAAAGAAGTAAAAAATGGACTGAAGACTTTCACCCCCTTATATGAGTACCTACCTTATATCAGTACCTGCTGTTATAGAGAATTAAGAACTTATACAAAAGTTAAAAGCAATATATTTAACAATGATTTATTCTTGAAGGCCATAGTCCCCAAAAGCTACTGATCTTTCTAAGCTTTCAAGTAGCTATGTATACATCTCAGTCTTATCAAATTGCTGCTGATCACTCTTTATTGTATGTTAGAAGAGATTTGTTTTTGAAAGAAGTGACAGTGTGTAACTGTATTTTGGTATTGTTAAAGGAAATGCTATTTGCAATATGCTTTCTTTTTTAAGTATCTTTTCAATGACATTACTGGGTTGTATTATTAAACACATAACACACAGACGACAGTAAGTTTTATGGTATAATTACCACTTCTGTTCCCATTTACCTGGGATGTGAAAGCCTAAAATTTTTAGAATGTCATTTTGTCATGGTTATCACGCAAGAAATCCTGTCATGCAGCCTCACTTACATATGAGCTTAATGATGATTTTCTTTTCAGGAATTAGTTTTGAATGTGTTCATTCATTTATGAAACACAGAAAATAAGGATTGGAAAAACTTTGAAAAGCTACTTAGTCTGTTACCCCAGCTCTAGATTAGACTAAATGTACTTAAACTCTCCTGGACGTATTTATATTTCACGTTCTTGAAAACTTCTACTCAAATTCACTTTCAGGACTTCACAATAAATATTTAAAGCCCTGAAATACAAGTGTCCCTTTTGCTTCCCATACCCAAGAATTCTTTGTGAATAAACTGTACTCTTCAATACTAGGTGTTTACACCCATGAATACATGTACATGTATATGTACACACTAGCATTATCATAATGGATGCTAATATATATTTATAAAAATATATATTCATATTTTTATTCCTTGATTCAGGTATTCATCATACTTCTTGCCATAGTGTTCAGACATCAATTACATTCACCAGAATGACTTTGTCTTTTTATTCTTTTACATTTTTCAGTATTTTTTGCCCTTTATCCACTGGTCAGGGTTGAAACCAGGTGTAGACTTACTTCTACAGTATCAATATTAGATTCAAATCTTTCTCATTTGCTTAGTAAATCTTCAATGAAGATGCTTTATGAACTACTAATTGTATACTGAGTCATTGCAACTTTGAAATCCATCTCTTATTAAACTGTAACTAAGTGTGGAGTCTTATACTTACCACTTCTTTATGAAGTGAACTTCATTATGTAAGTTCCAAAGTAAATTAAAATGCATGGAAATACAGACAATGTTCATATTATACAAAACGGTATAGGTGGTATTTTTCTCATTAGTGGGGACACTAAGATTAAAATTTCAGGTATTTAAAAAATATTAATAGGTTTGGCTATCAAGCAGTAGACAGACCTGGAATGAAAAAATCACTAAAGGATAAGAATTCCTCTTTACCTTTGCACACAGGTCTATGATCACTCCATGCAGCAAAAACTTCAGCTATCCTCTGACACGTGATGCTTTTTGAGCCTTGTAACACATAATCTTCATCACAAGAGAATTGTACTGTTGCTCCCAAGCTGAAATCAAGGAATGGCATAAAAAGAAGATTCATTTTTAATAGTTATCAATTTTTGCATCATTTTACATATAACAAATTTGAAAAAGAAGGCATGTAACCCATTAAATACAACTTTTGTTCTCAGTAGCAAAAGCCTTCTCTGGGGTTGCCTTGGCCAGAGATGCTTCACCTTGTTTTAAAATTTGTCTGGAGGTCAAGTGACTATTCTCTGACCTATCTTCTGACTTCCATATAGTAAAGATCTGACAAATTTGAGCACTGTGTAACAAACTGGAGTCAGGAGATGGACTTGATGATCCTCATGAAGATTCCTTCCAACTTGGGCTATTCTATGTTACAATGATTCTATGAAACAGCAATAATTTATGTTGATTGAATCTAGAAACCCAGGAGAAAGAGATTGATAAACTAACCAACAAGAAGATGAACTGCAACTTTAACCACATGACTCAGGACTATATATATTATACCCTTTCTGGTGAAAGCCTCAGGATATAGGTGACCTGTTGTAAATGTCTCTCACCCTGTCTTCTTTTTGATGAAGACTGGTGCTTTTGACTTCAGAATGCAGAGGGACATTGGAAGATGTATAACACCAGAGAAAATAATTAGATATTAACAAAGTTTCTTGTATTAAAAAATGGTATATTATTAATAAGGCTTTCCTGTATTAATTTGAACAAGGAATGCATTACTGTAAATAATAAATTACATTTAAACTATTTACTATTACTGTAGTAAAAAGAATCAGAGAATCACAGAATCAGATGGGTAAATGGAAGTTTTGATAGCAGATAACAGCTCTATAAATGTAAAAAAAAAAAAAAAAAAACTTTTTTGCATAAGAATCAGGATAAAATACATGAAGCTGTTTGTGAAAGAACAGGTTAAAGAAGAGCAGAAGTAAAAACTGGAGAAAGATGTAAAAGTGGAAAAATGAGAAGGATATAAGTCAATATAATGTAAAGTCCCTTGCAAGGTAAGGCTGAAAAAATATATGGTACTAATGAGTAAAAAGAGCCACAAATCAGATCAAGAGCTGGAGAAATTTTCAAAATTATGATATAGAAAGATGATCTTATTACTAATGTTAAGAATTGTACTCAGCTACTCCAGGTTCTATATAGTTAGAAAGTCTTTTAAAGTAGAAATTGGAAGACATAAATGAGTTTCTCAAGTTCAGATTTTCACAAGAAGGTATTTGCTATGGAAAATCATGTTGACATAATCTGATCCCCTTTGGTGATGCAAAAAGGAGCATCTGGGGAAAAAAAATGTACATATATATATATTGTCTTTAAATAACTGTGGACTGATTTAAAGAAGAAACACTGAGCAGGAAGTATTACATTTCCAGAACAAATTGAACTGAAGATACCAAAACTGTAACTAGCAAGCCAGGTTAAAAATTCCAGCAAGTTGAAATGATTATGAAGATTTTACAAACCTAACAGGTATTTTTATCACTTCCCCAAATATAAACAACACATTACACAGTTCCCTTCATTTGTCCAAATCAGTTTTGATATTAAACTGATACTTCATAGTATATGACTGTAAGCATGCTAGACACATAAACCCATTTAAAACAGAAAATTTACAAACCCAGTAATGTGTGTGTTATGTGAGTGAGAACTAATAATGGCAGATAGATGGGCATATGATAAAACACTGATCTAGGAAAGAAAATGGAAGTGCCAGAGACCGGTTTCTATAGCAGATCAACTTAAAAAGATGAGAATATTAATAATCAAATCAACACTTCCTTTCTGAAAAGTCAAAAAAAAAAAAAAAAAAAAAAAGGACAGGAAAAAAAAATCCTGCAGTAAATTTATGCTCAGTGTGTAATTCTTCTGGACTTGCAGGAGTCTAAAGATGGCATCCATAAAGGCCAGCACATGGACTGTAGTGAGCTTGTTAAGAAAATGCCAAGAAAATGGGTCTCTAGGGAAGCATTAAAAGCCTAGACAAGATTAACATTTATGAATGTTTTTCTGGCCTTATTTACCTATACACAAAGAAAAAACAAACAACAACAACAACAAAACATTAATCCCTTAAAAGTTGTCTGGTAGAAGAGATCCTTCTTGTTGTTTCTGTAAATTATATCTTTCTCCAATAGCTTTCATTCCTGGCATGCAAGAATTCAGTTCAAAATCCATCTTTCTCTAAAAAAAAGTTTGATAATTGAGTTTGACAGTACAGGAGGATAGTGTCACTCCCCAGGGTTCAGTAGATGAGGTAAATACAATGCAGATTCAAAAAAGGACATCCAGATTACCATGAAGAAATTATTAGTTCTAAGGCAAAATTAAGTAGATAGGCTTACATCTACATTCCTTTGATTTAGCTCTCTCAAGAACAGATGGTCATTGGTTTGATCTGGGGTCTGGTGTGTTGACTTAAAACTCTAAAGACATAGCAGTAATTTCAGGGTTTTTTTTGTATACTTGTGGGGGGTTGTTTTTTTTTTTTTCACAGAATCACAGAATTGTTTTGTTTTTTAAAAGGAATCTGAAATAATTTGAGGAATTTGTTGTAGACCAAAAAGGGATTCCTGGCAGGATGAAACTGGTGTATCTATCTGATGTGTCTATTGCATATCTGGAAGTATTGCATGAAGACATGTGAGAGCCTGCTGGAATGTTAGAGAACTACAAATTACTGAGAAAAAAAAAAAAAAAAAACAGATTGTGCAAGCTCTTTTTTGGAGACTTGTCCCTTGGCTGCATACAGGTATTGTTTTACAGGTACAGGTATTACCCCTTAACTGCATACAGGTATTGTTTTAGAGAAAGCTTTCTTAGTAGTCTAAAACAGAGAGAGAGAACAAATAACCAAAAATAGTGGGCACAATTAAGGGCAGTTTCATGCCCTGGCTTACATTTGATCCAAATTGCTTGCCAGACCAAACCTCTTTAAAGTGTGTGTAAAGCTTGTAAATCTGAAGAGAACTGAAGTGTGATAAAGCTATGGAGTTGTTCATCATTATATACAATACAGACGTGCACTGCTAAATAAGAAAAAATATCAAAAATAGCAGAAAAATCTTCAACAAGTTTCAAAAGTAGATTATATCTATCTGGCCAAAAAAAAAAAAATAAATAAAAGAAAGACCTGCCTCTAGATGCAGCCAATGAACTAAGAGGTTTAAATGTAATTAGAAATTATATTCAGAAATTATGAACACAAATCAACGATACTGGGCCAAACTTTGTTGATCTAGTCCAGTATTGCTGACTCTGACAGGGATGATAAGTGAAGTGCATGCTTAGAGAAAAAGACAAACATATATAGTTCATCTTCTGATCACTACCATATGAGCTTCTGTTGGTATATTAGTCACAAAAGGAAGTTCATGTACCGTGTGGTTCCTTTAACAAATTGGTGAGGAAACCCTGTGATGTTGGAATATAATGTGCAAATGGCAGAAGTGCTCAATGCCTTTTTTGAAGCACTGTCACAATTTGGAAAGAGGAGAGACATACAATAATGGGGAATGTCAGGTAAAAGAAGATGGATTTATTCAAAAACATAGGGCCAGATAGTTTTCACCACAGGATGCTAAAAAAGCTGATTGATGCTATGAAAGGCTGGTATCATCTATGAAAACTCATGGTGATGAAGACAAGTTCTTGTTGACTGCAGAAAGGCTAACACCACATGAATTTTTAACAAAGGCAAGGAGAAGCTAGGAACTTCATCTCAATCCCTGGAAAGTGTGTATTTTCTAGGAAAGCAGGCAATCAGGAGCAGTTACACAGAATTAATCATACTTGATCAACTTGATTGTCTTCTATGGCAAAATGACTGGCTACATAGACCGGAGAAAAGTGATAGATGTAATAGTGCTCAGCCACAGCAAGGCTTATAACACTATCTCTCACAGCATTATCTTTTGGAAGCTGAGGAAGTCTGCACTGAATAGATAGACTGAAAATTGGGCTGGCAACTGTGCTCCAAGGATAGAAATAAATGGCTTCATATTCAGTTGGCCACCATTACTGGCCACCACCAGCTTATTACTGGTGATTACAGTAAGCATAAGCTTAGTGGGAATTCAATATGGGGTCTTACACTGTTCACTATTTTCATCTTCAACCTTGATGGTGAGTCAGAATTAACCCACAGCAAATTTATGGTTGGTACTAAACTAGGAAAAGAAACTGACACTGAATGGTAGAGATGCAGAGATTCAAACAAGAGACACAGAAATGTGAGCATTGGACCAGCAGAAAACTCATGAAATGAACAAGGAGCAGTAAAAATGTCTGCGCTGTTTATCAGTAATGTGTTTTCATCCTGAATAAAACAAACTACATACTCAACTACATTAGACAAAGTGGTGGCAGCAGATCAAGTGAAACTATTACTTAGGTGGTGAGACTGCCTCTGCAATATTAAGCCCAGTATCTGGCCTTCCATTTCAGAAGGGTTATTGATAAAAACTCCAAAGGTGTCAGAGGAGTTAACTGTAGGTCTAGAGCACCTACAGTGAAAAGTTGAGGGAACTTGGCTTAATTAGTCTGAACAAGAGGAAGCTAACCTGTCTGCTAATAGCAGACCATAATTACTTCAAGAACATTTACAGAGATGATGAAGCCAAACTTATTTTAATGTGGCAGAGAATAGTCAGTTTTGGTGATTCAGGTGCTACATTACAGGAAACCAGGAAAGCAGGTCAGAACTGGAACAGTTTACCCAGACTGTTGTGAAATCTCCATTCCTGGGAGTTTTCAGGACTGGTTAAACAAAGCCACAGATGATCTGATTTAGTGTTGGCATCAGTCCTGCTTTAGGCAGGCGGTTGGAGTAGATGCCCTCTCGAAGACACATACAATCAATATTTCATTCAAGCTGTTCAATTTAGTTTGAACCCTCATAAACCTTTGGCATCTATGAGATACTGTTCCTAGCTTAAAAAATGCGTACTTGACCTGTGTCTCTCAGCAACTTTATCTGAAAATTTATAACAGAACAAAAGAAGACTGATATTAAAAAAATAATATTTTTCATTAGGAAATGGTATAGCAAAATACTATCGCATACTATAAAAGTATAGCAAAATAGTATAGCAAAAAAAGTTTTGCACATAGCAAAAAAAAAATTAAAAAAATAGAAAGCTATATGAATTTGGAAAAAACACTTCCATTTCATATCTATTTTTTGAAGACTCTTTAGAGAAGACAAACTAAATGCAGTAAGGAAAAGCCTAAATTGAAGGTATAGAAGCTGTAAAGGAAAGATGTGAAAGAGAATCTTTAAAATTTTGAACTGCATATGAAGTTCCCATTGAATGTTATTATTGGCAAAGCTGGCATTTGTGTAGAAAAACAACTAATTTTAGATTATTTTTCCATTATTTGGTATATTCTTTATTATTGAACAAAAAACAATTATGCGAGGATTCAAAACCTCAAGCTCAGCTGTAGCAAGAAATGATATATATTCTGGCTTATGAATTTAGATTTTTCATGTAAATTTTGTTTGGTTTTATTATTTGGGTGATTTATAACAGACATTGTAGAACGTGGTCTTGAGCAAGGTGTAATGAAGACCAAATGTCTTGCAAAGTCACATCTTATTCAGCAGAAGCTGTAGGCTGTATCTTGGCAGAAACCCTACAATCCTGAGTGTGTGGCTGCTTACAGGCCTCCAAGGTGCTCTACCTGCTAAGAGCAGCCTGTTTGTAATAATCTTTTGACTTACAAAATGCACTAAGAAGAAACTAATTGGCACAGACAAAAACTGTCTTGAATATAAACTTCATTTACTTCCTTCTATCAACAGAATCTGTATTGTTAAGACCACACTAGCATCTTAGTGGCTAACAGCATTCAATGGGCTGTTGTGATCCACGTTTGATTTGAATCTCATCTTTAAATACCTAACTGGACTATACTACAGAGGTAGTAGGTAGGTTCATTGATTCATTTCATGAAGCCAGAACTTTGGGATGTTATAGAGGTACATGTTTGAGCTATAATAAAATACCTGCCCACCTACAATTCACTTTGGCTATGTTTATTCCACTATAGCAAAGAAAACAAAAAAGCATCCAAACAAATTAAAAACAAACAAACAAAAATAAGACCAAGTGAAATGTATTACATCTTTATCTATTATATTTTTTTTAGATTTTCCAATAGTGGCATTGATTCTAAAATTCATTACTCATGGGAAAAATGTTTATTTTACTGAATGACAGGTAACATAAAAGCAGTGACTGGACATTCTAGCAGAATGAACACTTCTACAACTACATTTCTAAGCAATGTCTAGGACAAGGAAGAGAGAGAAAAAAAAAGAAATTTTCTTTTTGAGGCAAAATATATTTTTTTTCAGTGCAGGAAATGCTGGTAGCTATTAGCAAGTCTCATTGTCTTCTTTTTTTTTTTTTTTTTTTTAATTTTAGAAGTCCTGTAGATGCTCAAAGAGCCATCTAGTATCAGAAACAAAGTTTTTAAATTTAAAATTTTACTAAAATATAGCCATGGGGCTTTTCATGTTATAAGAAAAAAAAATCAAAAGGGTGAACATGGAATGTTAGGTCCCAAAGGTCGTCATGAAATGCTGCAGCTTTGTCTTCGAGCTTGCATTACATTTCTAAGTCTGTAAGAACATATGAATGTGCTGAGAAGGCAAACAGTGTTTTTAATCAGAATAAACGTGAAATTGCACTAAAATCCTTCCAAATCTATACCTTCACATTTGAAGAAAGCTAAAGAGAAGTGAGATGTGACATATTTCTAACATTCACTAGTCCTGTTTTTTACAAGTACAAATTTCACCATTCACATTCATAGGACGTTTAACAAGCCTCAGATAAGAAATAACTTTATTTATCTCTAATACATGGAAGATCATAGAATCATGGAATCATTAAGGTTGGAAAAGACCTCCAAGATTATCTGGTCTGATCAACCCCCTACCACCAATACCACCCACTAAACCATGTCCCTAAGCACCACATCCAACCTTTCCTTAAACATCCCCAGGGACTGTGACTCCATCTTCTCCCTGGGAACCCATTCCAATGCCTAACTAATATGAATACAACTAAGGGAGTTAATTGTTCGCTTTTTCAGGGCTTGTCACCTACTTTTCTTTTGAAATAAAATTTTGAAAGAAAACTAGTCCTTTCTGGGTTGTTTCTAAGAGCTACACTCAGAATAGACCTGTTTATTAAGAAGATGCTTCACTAGATTGAATTTGTTTTGAGAGGACTATCCAGACCAGACTGAACTAAGGAAATTCAAATTTCTGGGTGAAAAGAATTAATTCCAGGACAACTTTAGAGCATTAGTTTGGTGTGTCAGTGAAGCCACTGGGAGATTGTACTTTCAGAAACTATCACTGCTCTGTTAGATTTAGCAAGTTAGAGAAACCAGGAAGCATCGAGTCTACCTTTAAAATCAACAGCATTTTAGACTGTTCCTATAATCTGCCCTAAACAGAAGATAATCACTTTTTTTTGATAATAAAGCTGATTCCTCACAGATAACTTGGGAACTTTTTCTCAGAATGAAAAACAAACAAACAAACATAGCGAGAAATTAGAAAAAAAACTTTTTATTTTTTATTTTATATACCTTATATTCTGTTGTTAGATAGTTTGAACACCTTCTCCTTTCACTTTTCTTATAAATTCGTTTGAAACAGGAAAATTTGACAGTCACATCAACACAGTGTGTAGTGGGGGGGAAAAAAAAAAAAAAAGGTTAAATTATCTCCTAACAGTTTGGCCTAAAGAGAAAAATGAGGGCAAGATGATCACCATCTCTCCTTTGAGGTACACAAAAACTACTTCACAAAAAAAAAAATAATAGAATTTCATGCAGGTATGCAGGTAGGCCTTTAAGTGGTCAATTGTAGAAACAAAATAGGAAAAGACTTCCAGAAGACTTCCAGATTCTTTGTCAAAGACTTTCTTTCCCAAGCCATATCTCTGATGTTAAAATAAGAAATACTGACCAAAGTAATGATTCTGGAAAGCACGGCGGTTAAGAAATACAGTTCATTTATTTTTATTTCTTTGAAAATATTGAGAAATCATTTTTTGTCAGGTAATGCCAGAAATGACATTTCATGTAAAATTACTTTTAAAGCTTTCTCTGATGCATGCTGAGCTTTTTCTGTTCTCAAAACTAGATAACAAGAGGGACCATAATAACTGACTGACAGCTAGCACATTCACTTGGGATGTCATTGTCAACTCTATATTCATCTTGATTGCAGGGAGAAAAGTAAAAACAAAACAGATTAAAAAAAAAAAAAAGTACAATTTACGTAAAAGAATGAAGTAACACAAATTTTTAAAAATTTTTGGTCATCTACCAGATTCCTCTAATGCTTCAAGCGTCAGGAACTGTTCTGTATTATACGGAAAATACATCTTTAGAACAAAACTGAATGTAATAAAACCAATTAATTTTAAAATGATAAATCTCCTTCCTTGTTATTTATTTCTTTTCTCTTTCCCCACTTAGATGTTTGGGATTTATAAAAATGATAGAAATGTCAAATTAACATATAACATAAAGCAAGAACATAGCACAAGATTCATTCTCTTAATACAGTACAAAATTTGTCTGTTATTAAGTATAGAGTATGTATGTTTAATCCTTTTTAGTGTATGATGAGACCAAAACCTTGCCACATAAACCCACTACAATGTTCAACAATCAAATTGAAACAAAGCCAAATATAAAAGAAAACTATTTGGAAACTTAGATAGCTAAGAGATTAAAATTAATTCAAAACATAAAATAGATCACTGGCAGCGTATGATTCTTTGATTCTTTGGAGCCAGTTCTGATTTTTATTTTTATAGTACTATTATTCACTATTGATTTGGCATGCAAGAAAATTATTAAAAGACCTAGTCTCTATTAGAAATGCTACACCATTCTGAGGACTACTATGGAATTTAACACACCTGCATGTATCAAACTTTTGGGTTCATGAAAAATATACTGCAGAAAATACAATATTGTCCATTAGATTCTTAGAAATATTTGTATAATAATATCTGAAACATCTTCTGCGAGTCTTTATTGTGGTTATGTGTGTGTGTGTTGCATTCTTTTTTTTTTTTTTTCAACATCCCCTCATGTCCTTCACAAAGACCTCCAGTTACATGTGTATGGTCAGTATTTGTAGAACACAGTATTTACATGAGAAAATTATTTTAAATTACCTTCAATAGTTTTTTTCCCAGATCATCAGAGATGATATGCAGTATCACTTGTACACATATGTACAAGTACATTATGTATTTTATGTTCTTTGCATACAAAGTTTATATTGCACCACGTAATTTCATGTAGAATTCCATTTCAGTTTTTACTGAGAAGTTTAGTTTTGAAAGAACAGCTCAACAACAAAAATGAATTTTCCAAGTGATTTTCAGCAAGTTAAGTATTAGAAAAATGATACAATGGTGGGGTTTATATTTTACCTAAAGTCTGAGCCTATCCGTTTTCCATTCTCAGGTTCTCCGGGATCTGGACACAAATTGGATGCCTGTTTAATACCTCCCTCATTTACTGCAAAACAAAACAAAACAAACAAACAAACAAACAAAATAATACTGGTTTTAGGAAATGCATATTTAAGCAATTAACAAACATGAAAAAGTATACCTATACCTTTTATCATTTAAAACAGATTTTCTACAGAATATGAACATCTACATAATATCTAGTTTCCGTACATAACATTCCTCTCTATATTAAGCAACACATGTATTTCTGTATGTTGAAAAATAATAATAACATGAGTTTTCTATAAATTGTACTAATCAGCTATTTTGTTTGCTTGTAATATTACTGAACCCATACGTAAATTTTACTGCTGTTCCTTTACAAACATTCACATTTAAAAGAGTGAATCAAGGCTGTAAGATTTTACTCTGAACATAGTCTAATAAATGTCGTCTCCACTGAGAGCTGACCTTTTCTCCTTGAACTTGAATGGGTAGGCTCATGCTGACAGAATCATCCTTAATCAGTATTAAAAATGCAGATACCCCCAGAATGCCAGTTTGATTTGCATACATTTATCTTACAATAAACTAAAACGGATCTTCAGTGAGAAATTTCCTGTGAATCTTTCGGTATGTTTTTCCAGAAATTTGTAGGTAGCAATTTACCCCCTCTCCATTCAACTCCCTCTTCATTTGTTTTTGTTTTGTGTTTTGCTTTTTGCTTTTTTTGTTTTGGTTTTGGTTTAACACATCATGCACTATCCCATAATTTCTACAGATTTGTAGAGTATATATTGCAAAAATGATTTTCAGGCCAAAATAATTCTATTCTTCAAAAAGTAGCATAGATTAGTCTGTTGTTATTTGGTAAAATCATGACCCAATAGATGAGTATTCTTTTCAAAAATTCAAGTTGACAAGAAACTAAGGGATTTATACTAAGAGATTGCCTGTTGCTTTCATCTCTGTTTCTGGGGAATTACTCCAATGGATTTGCAATATTAGTTTGTAGGTATCATAACTTTCCTTATAAGAAAAGGTTTGCATAACTAGGCTTATCACATTTTATATTGTAAAAAATGTAGTTTGTAACTATACTTCTAAAGGCTGTGCATTAAACCACAGCTTTTCATGATGGCCAGTAACATTCAGAAATATCTGGGGGCCTTCCCTTCCCTGAAATTTGTTGTCTTACATATACACAAATGGAAGAATTGGCTCAATACATCAGAGGAATGCAAAGGCCAAATAAAAATGTTGTAGAGGATTGAAAGGAAAATGTGTCAAGTTAGCACACTTCTGTAGTTATAAAAACTATCAAGCTCAGTCCTTGTCAGCTGGGATCACAGACCTCTGCCCCAGCAGAGCTCTACCAAATTGGTTCTAATAGCAAATAAATGCAACCCCTGTTCATCTGCATCACTACGCTCAGGGGACTTTGGACTAGGAGGGCTCTTCCTCAGAGCCATATTACTTTCCATCATTTCCCTCCCCCAGTATTGTAAATAAAAGCATGTACATAAAAACAAGTTCTCGGTACTGTTGGAATGCATATATTTCTAGCAATTGTATATTGTATATATAAAAATTGTACGTAATCTAATGATTCCATAAACTGCATTCCACAAATTCATCTAGGAGGAACTTGCTGGACAAATATTTCAAATGAATTATCTTTGAAATATCTGCATTCATTTAAACAGTTTCAAAGCCTGAGAAATTCAGAAACATCACAATTAGCCAGTAAATATAGACAGAACCTTAAAACTTGAGGTAGATAGAATTCACTGAGCAATTTTCCACAATGCAGGAAGGTAGAGGAATTATGCCTGACAACAAATAGGGAAAAAGATACATTCTTGGTTTTGTGACTGTCAGTTAACTATTCTAACATTAAACATATGTTAAATATATAGCTAGAAACTTACTCATGATGTTGGATAATAATAATAAATATTTTATTATTTTTTTACTTGCTGTTTTGGGACTATATCATAGCACACAGAATATCTTTTTACTATAAACAAAATAAAACTACCATATTAAACAACTATTTATGTTTATCATTTTTCAGGTTCTAATATTTAAAGTAGTTTTATTTTTATACACTGCATTTTCCTTTCTCAGGTAACACAGTGAATATAAATGTTAAAAAACAAAAAAAAAATCTATTGGATTTTACAGCACAAGAATTATATATTCTACAATTTCTACCAAAAATGGCAACTTGAGAAATCATACTGTTTTCTGACATCTTTAATATAAAGGTCTATTCTTTAAAATACTCTATGAAATTGATTTTAAAAATATAACTTATCTATTTATTAATATTCTTAAAAACCTGAAGGGTTATTTAAAGAAAATCAATAAAATACTTAAGGTAAAAAAAATAAAACAACATATATGACAGTAGTAATCCAGAAGAGAGTTCTATGTAGAAGTTATAAAAATGATTTATCCACCACATTTGGTCCCAAATTAGTAATGCATTTAAGCCCAAATGCAAATCCATTCTGATTTCTTTTCAGTACTTTACCAAAAATATTACAACTTAAATTTTGAAAGTTTGTATTCAAGTTAATGTTTCCAGACATAATGCTTGATTTTTCAGTCTACTGGAATCCACTTCTTATATAGTTCCCCATCTCTCTACATCTCTATCTATCTGTCTATATATCTACCTATCTATCTATGTATTTACACTCCAGATATTCATGTGAGAGTTAGCAGTGATAGGGTTTCCTTTCGTAAGTTAAAGGCAGAAAAGCATTCATTCGTGGTCTGATCATGAAACTGAGAGCAAGAAATCTCAGCGTTCTAATGTAGATTGAATTAGATTGAACTTTTCTATGTTTTTAACATATATATATATATCAACTCTTGCAAAATGAAATTGATGCATACTTGTTTCAAAATATATCATTATATCAGAAATTACCATTCTGCCTTTAATATGTGCAAATCAACTATGTTGATGTCATGCTTTTGTTCTCACAGAGTAAACCTGAAAACAATAAGCATTTCAACTAAGCATGTGCATAAATGTTTGCAGGATTAGGGACTATCTTTTAAAAATAATTTCTAAATGAAGAGAATTACATTGTATGTTAGATAACTGGTACATTAAAAAAAATAGGAAAAGACATACACATGAGAAATGTTAGATGATTTCTAAAGACTTTTATAATAAAAGGCCTGTTGTCAAATAGGTATTCAATTATACGTATCTTATTTCCACTAACAGCTGAATGACCATCATCCTTTTTTTAAAAGACCTTACCTTTCACTGTAATACAAATAGAGATCCAGCTGAGGTCACACTGGGAATTTTGTCTAAATCAACAGCTAAATACATAGGCTTTTCATGAAGTGCTTTCTCTTCAGTTTCACCAACTACAGTGACTAGCTAACGAAATGATAGATTACAATATAAAATCTAATTTATCTTTTTATGACCAGATTATGACTCACTAAAGGTACAAATCAACAAGGTTTTCACCTTTGCTTATTATTGATTCATGTAGGTAATCTACTCTGTAACAAATAAACCAAGATACAGAAGTTTTCAGTTTTACATAGACTATCATAACATATTAAATGATATAAAGTTTATTTGAAATATTTATAGATAACTTTAATAATTAATTTCATAATGATGACTTTTAAATATCACAAGTGTCTGGTACTTTACTATAAATATGCAATCCTTATTAATTCTTACATAATGGAATAGTTAATGATTTGTATAAAACAAATATATAGAGAAACAATCTGTTTTATCAGCCATTTTACTACTTTTCTAATTTGTAACTATGAAAGCACAAATGGACTCTGTCAGGAAGAGACCTTAATGATATAAACACTATTTATTTTGCTGTTATTTCTTGTTGTGTAATCACTCTACTTTGCAGTCACACGATATATGTAAAAAGAACACATTTTTAAATATCTCGATACATTAGTTTTAATAAAACAGAAATGTCTTTCAGAACTATTTAGATGATGCAGTTTACAGAAAAGTTGGATGTGGCAATAAGCTACATTATAAAACTGAAAAGAAGTATATTTTGCTTTAATTTTATTTTTCTAACTTAAGAAAAGCTCTTGCTGCTTGAAGAAACCTTTATATATATAATAAAGTCTAACATATTGACAGTTTAAAATCCAAAACTGAAAAATGCTTTAAAAATATGCCAATGTGCCCCTACTAAATCTTGGACTCTGAATCAATCATGAACACCTTGGAAAAATGTGCCCAACATAAGGAGCCTCAAAAGTAAGTCCTTCCACTCCTGTGAAGAATAATGACATATAGTATAAGCAGATATATGCTAAAGCATTTAGTCCATCCTTACTTTAACCGATTACTTAATTTAAAACATGGTTCTAGTCCAAAAAGGAGTTCTATAAAAATGGCACCTTCTTTTGAAAAAACAAAAAATGTATCCACTTTCAAGTAATTGTATATAAAATCTTAGCTGTTTAATTTATGTCAGAAATGTTTTCCTACTCTTTATGAGTTAATCAGGACTCAGTCGTATAAGATGCTGAGCACTTTCAGTTTCTACTTTCTTTAATTACAATTGAAGGCACTAAGCATCTCCAGAATTTTTAAACTTACAGGTAGTTAATCAGTTCAAAATGTCAAAGTTAATGAAGAAAAAGAGATTTCAGGAAGTGAACTCATGGGTATTGCTTGAAAAAAAATATTTGGTTGTGTTTGTAAATGAGGATGGGCTTTGGCTTGCATAGCCTTTTCCTACTAGTACAGATTTTCAATTAAAATAACATATCTCCTGTTCCCAGCTAAGATTTCAGCTGACACCTGGGAGGCTGAATATTTATTTCTTTATAAAAACTTTATTTTTTTTTATTTTTTTAATTTAAAAAGTGAAATTACTGAGAAAATAACATCATTCCACAACGCCAAATTTATAGAAAGTCTGCCTTTAGAGTAGAACCATATTTAAAACTTCACCATGCAGACTGGAGGAACAGATTTAAGTTAGTTATACTTTTATAAATACATAAACAATTTCAAAAACACACAAACACAGCACAAAGTTCACTCTTGCACTAGAAAAAAGTAACAAAAAAGGAGTACACTCACAGATAGAAAACTTGTTGCTGTTGTCTTTCCCTGGAAACAATTTAAATCCTCTAGATTTAAAATCTATGGCCTTTTTCACTAGTTAAAAAACAAACAAACAAACAAACAAAAACACGTATCAGGCAATACAGTCTAAAATATTTCATTTCATTTGACAAATTTAATCATGAAACTATATACAAATTAGAGTACCAGCTACCTAGCAAGCTCATATTTTGTACCTATTGTGGAAAACAATTTACTAAAATAAGTTGGAGACCAATTTGTGTGCCTGACAAAGGACATAAGTAAAATTTGTAACTAATTATTTCTTCTGCATAACTGAGAATAAAATGATGGCCAAAAGTATTTATTTCCATGCACCATAATCAGTGTAAAACATTGTCACACATTTATGGAACCTGGGAAATAAAAAAATGGTAGATATGTTGCTTGAAAACTCTTGACTCTTATCTGGTGTTTCTGCTGTATAAAGAAACACTAGTACTTATTTCCTTGACATCAAAAATAAAATAAATAAATAAATAAAAGAATACTACCATATCTGCCAAAAGAAGTCAGCAACCTTTAAAAATAAAGAAACTGAAATTTTTGAAATAGCTGAATTTGTTTTTTTGTAGGTTTTGTAGGTTTTTTTCTTTCTTTCTTTCTTTTTTTTCCAGTAACTGACTATTTAAGAGGAAACAGTGTCATCCACAACATCTTATTGAAGGCACACTATAATCAAAATATTTTCCCAAATCTGAATTCTATCGGTGTCCAAGCAATACAGGATTTATACTACTTTCTGCATATATTCTGAAAAGGTTTAGTTAGCAGTGGAAATAACATATTTTTGTCAACATATTTGCCTCTACCTCACAGTTCAAAAAATACATTAAAAATCAAACTTACATTTGGTAAAAAAAGACAAGACAAAGAAACACTGTTACAGCTCACAAAAAAATCCTTCTAAAAGTAGCATACATTCTCAAGATCTACAGACACTCAGATCAACACCCCATGCTGAAGTGTCTCCACTAGTTCTCTTCAAATGTGCCTTAGCTATGTCCCTAGCTTTAGTACCAAAAAATAATTTTTATTCAGGAAATATATAATTTTATTATCTGTGTTAAATTATTTTTCACATAAAAACAGAAACCTTTTATTAATAGAAAAAAATAATTAAACATACCAGGCTAAGGTACTTTTTTAACTAAAAAGAATTGGATATAAAAACTGAAATAGAGTTTGCTGTTCTAATGTTGGTTCTGCAGCTACTTCTTTCTCCACTTGAAAATCCTTATTTTCAAAGTGTGATATGGAAGGTAGTTTTCTCTCACCTCACCCCGACTCGCCACCAGCTGAACTATATGTGTAAAAGCCTATGTTTTGGACTGTCTTTGTGATAAAGGCAGTTAATCAAGGCAAAACATGTGGCCTTAATGTATTTTTGAAACAACAAAAAAAAGCTAATAAAAAGAGTGTGAAACTGAAACAGATATAAAAATTTGAGAATAAAACAAAACCAGAGACTTAAACTTGATTCTTTCACTCAAGTGCTGTTTTCTCCAATACACTTTGCCAGTGAATAATGAACCCTATATAAAAGTGGACCTAATTAAAAATAATAAGAATAATTTAAATTTAATGTACAGGTTAATATTAGGTACATTATAATCAAGTGACTTATAGACTACATATATTTAAAAGCTATATGGAAGAGGAAGTTTTATGTTGACTACCAGGAAATAATGCTGTGGAATACAGAGATAAAAGGAATTAGGTCTGAGAGAAGTTAACCCTAGAAGATGGACAGTATTCTATCAAAGAATTATTCTGCACCCGTCAAATTATTATAGGAAATAAGCGAATAGTAATAAAACTCCTTACACGAAGCAAAAATACCAAAGTAGCAAAATACTATTAATATTATTAAGTAACAGTAATCATTACCATGCACAAGAGCAGAAAACAAAATGAAAAAAAAAATAGTAAATAAGACACTTTAAAGCATAGTTGAGAAGTCATGATAAATATTTTTACACTTCCAATAGAAGAAACTATACTTTCTTCTAAGTAAATGGAGGTTTTTATTTCAAGATGTAAAACGCAAATTTCTTTGTGCATCATCATAATGTAACCTATACACATTCCCAATGGTTCTGGGAAGTATGTTATTTGCAGGAGTAGAATGTATCTGTTAACAGAAAATGCGATTATTATTATTTTAAATAATTGAAGCCTTAAGCAATACTATAGTCAGTGGAAGTCATGGACACAACTATACCTTCAAACAGCAAAGCCATACTGAAATAACAACAATCACAGAATCAGGGAATCACAGAATCACACAGAAGTTGAGGTTGGAAGGGAACTCTGGAGATCATCTAGTCCAACATCCCTATTCAAGCAGGGACACCTAGAGCACACTACCCAAGATTGTGTCCAGGTGACTTTTGAACATCTCCAGGGAAGGAGATTCCACAGCCTCTCTGGGCAAACTGTTCCAGTACTCAGTCAACTTCACAGTAAAGAATTTCTTCCTCATGTTCAAGCAGATCTTCCTGTGTCTCATTTTGTGCCTGTCATCTTATTGCTGGGCACAACAGAGAAGAGTCTGGCCCCATCCTCCTGACACCCTGCCTTCAGATACTTATACTCATTGATAAGATTCCCCCTCAGCCTTCTCTTTTCCAGGCTGAACAGTTCCAACTCCCTCAGCTTTTCCTCATATGGGATATACCCCAGGCCCTTTATCATTTTAGTAGCCTTTTGCTGGATTTTTGTATACTGGGGAGCCCAGAACAGGACACAAAACATCAGGACTGAGTACAGAGGGAGGATTACCTGCTGGCAATGCTTTTCCTAAAGCACCCCAGAACAGCATTGGCCTTCATGGCAACAAGGGCACATTGCTGGCTTATAGGCAACTTGTTGTCCACCAGGATCCCCAGGTCCTTCTAAGCATGCTCTCACATAATGTTGAGAGTTTTTTAAGATGCTCTTTGTACATAAATATGAATCTAGGAGTATAGCTGTAAGATTCTTTAGGCCTTTGAGCATCAATGTAAAATAACCCATGGATCAGACAACATGCCTGGTATTCTTGTAACACTAAAGTAAAATGGGAGTGGGCTTGAAGGTATGATCTCAGGTGCTGGGATGGGTTTTAGTTCTAGTACTAGGGAGATGTGTGTCCTTTATTTTCAGAAATCATCATACCAACATGACAAAGACAGAAGACCTTTTCTTTGCTTCTTTTTAACCTCAGTCCTCAAATGGCATATCCACAGTTTATGTACACGAGAAACAGAGTTTACAATATTTAAGATGGAACTGTAAAATAAATATGAGGTTCAACAAGACCAAGCGGAAGGTGCTGTCAAGGCAACCCAAACATCAATAAAGACTGAGGGATGAATAAAGGGAGAGCAGCCCTATGGAGAAGAACTTAGGAGCAGCGCTGGATGAAAAACTCATTATGAGCTGGCAATGTGTGCTTGAAGCACATAAAGCCAACCATACCCTAGGCTGCATCAAAAGAAGTGTGGCCAGCGTGTCAAGGGAGGTGATTCCCTGCCTCTGCTCTGCTCTAATGAGGCCCTACCTGGAGTACTGCATTCAGTTGTGAGGCCCCTAGCACAAGAGATACATGAACCTTTTGGAGGGAGTACAGAGACCATGAAAATGATGAGAGGGCTGGAATACCTCTCGTAGGGTATGGAGGCTGAGGGAGCTGGGATTGTTCAGCCTGGAGAAGAAAAACTCCGGGGAGACCTTATAGTGGCTTTCCAGTACTTAAATAGGGCCTACAAGAAAGACGGGGAGAGACTCTTTATCAGGGACTTTAGTGATGGGGCAAGGGGTAACGGCTTTAAACTAAAAGAGGGCAGGTTTAGATTAGATATAAGGAAGAAATCATTCATCATGAGAATGGTGAGGCACTGGAACTAGTTGCCTAGAGAAGCTGAGGGCGCCCCATCCCTGGAAGTGTTCAAGATCAGGTTGGCTGGGGCTTTGAGCAACCTGATTTAGTGGAAGGTGTCCCTGCCTACGTTAGGGGAGTTGGAATTAGGTGATCTTTAAGTTTCCTTCCAACACAAACCATTCTATGATTTTAGAACTATTTGCAACACCTTGTTATGGCTATTAAATACTACAAGGAAAGCAAGCAACTCAAGAACTCTGAATGTTCTTTACAGTAAAAGAGGTGAAACATACTTTTATTTTATTTATCTATTTATTTATTTAATGCTGATTTATTGAACAGTACTTACGTAATACAGTGTGAAGGAGCAGCTATAAGAATTTATCTTGTACAAACATGCACAGTGACTAAAATATGTGTCAGGCTGCATATGCATATCCATACATACAACCTAGACACATACGTACAATATATAGACTATGTAATTTTATCTAAAGCTACAGGATCCAGCTGTTTCTGCAAATACAAAAGATCAAACTGAAGACTTTATTGAGGAAGGAAGGATATAAACAGTTGTAAAATGAAAGACGTCTGCATGGGAGATGAAGTTTTGCATGCCAGATGGGTGATCTGAGATTCTGGTAATAGAGCAGTTACATGTACACAGCAGTCAATTGATATATAAACTGAAAGAGGTTCAGAATAATTTTGTTGAAGTCTTTGTCCTAAATTGCCTCTTATGCAAGATAATGAAGTTTCAGGTACTTTTAGGCAGTGTTTTAGACACACTGAAAAAAAACAAAATAGTCTTTTTTTTTTTTTTCTTTTGTAGAAAAGATATATAACTGCATATTCATATTCCATGGCTTGCTGGTTTTTACATTTTTCTACGGTAAGCAACTCAAAGGATGAAAACTCCTCAGAACTTATGAGCTACACATTTTGATTAGATCCTTGAGTTTTTATAATAGAAACCACATGCCTATTTTCTACAAACACTGTCTCAGAAAATGAAAACAAACAAACAACAACAACAAAAACACTGATTTCCCAGTTTATTTTTGTCTTTCTATACCATATTTTTCCTAACTGCAGTATGAATGTGTTGAAAAGGATGGAGATCTTTGGAATACTGCCTAAACATCAGAAACAAACAAAATGTTCCATATGCTTAAGAACACTCTCCATGATTTAACAGAACATGTTGCTCTTGACAGAGAAACAACAAAAAACAACATGCTTCTGAGGAAGCTGTTTTATATTTATTTTAGTTAATCAGTATGAGAATCAAGAATTGAAAAGTATTTGTTATTTCTTAATACAGGTTGAATGATATGGCTAAGGGGAATCAGGATGTAGAAAACAGGGAAAAAACTACTGATACATTAGGTTTCCATTTAAGTTTCAATAAATTAAGTTCCAGATGTCAAAATGGCAACTTAAATGTAAGTGTTGAGTTAAACATAAAGCAAAACAGACAAGAAAGGATTCAAGTAATGTTTTGAGACCCAGCTACCAGCTGACTCCATGTTTTTTTCCCTTAATATCTGCATCCAAATTTTTACTTCAAAGGCAGATATATTTTCAAGTATATCTGAAAGAATCGCTGTGTTATGAAGGTACACAGTCTTTCAAAATATTCTAAGACATAGGTCTTAATTCTGTATTCATATTTTTTTTTAAAAAAAAAGGAAACAATACCTCAATACTGCCATTTTACACATTTGTTGATTATACTTTTGATGAATACATATGCAGAAAAATAGGCAAAAGGTTGACCACTAGATTGGTCTCAATTTTCTCTTTGATGTAGATATTTGTCTTAGTAGGTCAACAGCTTTTGGAATTCCTTGTTACTTATTACAGAGATGAAAAATCAAGCCAAGATTTTTACCCATGGTTACACAGTGGTACAAGCTATTCTGAACAAAATGTAGCTTCCATATAATATTCCAGTGGATTACAGGAAGTAGAAAGTGAGTAGCAATCTCAGAATTGCTAGGCAGGAAAAAAGAGGAAAACAAAGAAGACAGAGTTTGAACTCTCCTTCAAATTATCAGTGACACTTTCTACTACCAACTTTCTTCAGAGGTTTATCTACTTAGCTTTTAGCCTGTGGTAAAGTCTAGTCTCTTTTGAGAGGGATGACATAACCCATGAGCCCCGTCAGACTGATTATGATTTATACTTTAGATTCATGTCATTCTGATATAAATAACAGTAGAAGATGGAGGTTTGTAGGTTTCTCAGTACAACAATTTAACTCTGAACAGAACAAAAAAGGCAGAGTGACAATATATATATTTTTTATATTTTCAAAATGTGGAAACATGTTTTAAATTATATTAATATTTAAGATAATATCTGCTATTTATGATATGTAAGGAGATACAAACCCTTGTAAGAGAGGACTAATCTTGATAATTACTGCATTTTAGCACGTTTACTCTTTATGCCAGTTCCTATATTAAATAGCACCTCAGCCAAATAAGAATATATGTATATATATTTTAGGGCTGCCTATTATACAATAAAGACAGAAATATAATTTCTGTAGCAACCTTGAATATAATAATCTCTCAGACACTAGAAATCAAGCTTATAAACTAAGAACAGTTTCTCAGTTTATAGAATTCTGTCTCTGATGAAAAAGTATATATCCTGTGACACACGTGCAAGACAAATATTTCCAGATGGAAAATTTCCTTCTATAATATGGAAGCATCGGGGTAGCCATGCAAAGTATTCCGTTTAAAATACAGGCAACTCACAAATTTGTGTATTTGTTTTAGCTATGCAATAGCATTTGTGTAGAGAAATTGCCTAGCTTGTCTTGTCCACACTTACCTTCCTACCAACTACAAAGTACATTTAAAATGTTGAAGACTAAAATTCACCAAAACCAAAAGTTATGCACATAACTGGCACTCAGGTTGTATTACTACAAGAGACTACACACAGTATAAATTATTGGAAACTGAGGACTCTTCTGACCATGTATACTAATTTCCTCTCAAAATAGTTGCTCATAGTAGTTTAAACACTGACACAGCCTCTCTCCTGAAACTCTCTCACATCATATTCACTGCATGCCAGCTAATTGAGGGGAACAATATCATATTATCAAAGGCATATTTCATGACTGCACTTAAATTAATGCCCTCCTTAAATGACATCTGCTGAGATATGAGATATAATAATATGGAAAAAAAAAAGGCAATTGATTGCTCATTTGGCTGTGCCTATATATGAAGAAAGGGAATGGCAACTCAGGAGAAATATAGAGCTGTTCTGAAGCTGTGAAGGGAGGAAATCAGATGGGCCAAAGGCCAGCTGGAACTAAATTTGCCTAGTGTATTATAAAACAATAACAAAATGCTTTTATAAATACATCAACTGCAAAAGAAAGTTCGAGGAGAATCTCCATCGTTTATTGGATATGAGGTGAAATGTAGTGATGAAAGATGGGGTGCTTAATGTCTTTTTTTCACTCAGTCTTTGTACTAAGACTAATTATTCTCAGGATGCACAGCCACCTGAGTTGAAAGATGATGACAGGGAGCAAGATGAAGACTACTACATAATTTTAACAGTAAGCATATTCTCTGCATTTATGTTATTCAAGAAATAACAAATAACTAACTGCTTTCCAAAAAAGAGATAAAAATGGTTGGTTTTAATACAGTTTAGAACCGATTGGTGCAGAACCAGTAATTCACTGATTGCTCCAGAACTGAAAATATTAGATTATGACAGATTTTACTTGCTGCATCTACTATTTCTAATGATGGAAACAGGAGTCCAGTATACTCTGGATTTCCCAGATTTAGTGCTTATATGCAGATATACCAAATAAATCATACATGATACACTGAGTTAGACATATGCTTGGAATTATGTGTTCCAAAAAAGTTGGTCTACATGCATAGCAGATCCACAGCAGCCTTGAACTTGAACTTCCTATTCATGCAGAGGTCATTGGGGGGGGGGGGGGGAGGGTATTCTGTTTGTTTGTTTGTTTTTTTCATACACTGCATGTTTACTAGGCATGTAATGTATCTAGTTATCCAGAATTTCCAAACTCTGTCTACACAAGTCCTAAATATGAAGATATCATTGGGATTACAACTTCACCACTTCAAGGGACTGCAAAAAGCAGAAAAAAGGAAAGGTGAAAGGTGTATGTGTGTGTGGATATAGCAGCCTATTTAGATTTCAGGTGATAGCACTTCAGGCTCCAGAAATCTTTACTTAAAAAAATCTGAACCAAAGGATTGCATAATAAACCATGCAGCAACACACTGATGCCATAGCACAATTTTCTAGAGTCTTTTTGCAGCTTGAAGGTTGGCATTAGAGGACATAAATACAGAATCAGATAAATAGATAATGATTTTTTTTTAATATGAAGAACTATTCATGATTCAAGATGAGCAAAGAGAATGCAAAGTGAACCATCCACTTTTCACACTATTTTCTTTTATTTAATTGAGTTTATTTGTTTCAAGATCCTGCAATAATTTAAACACAATACCTTTGTGCACAATAAATAAAATGACTAAAATAATGTAGATTACTTTTTGACTCCTTGCAGAAAGGAGAGATGATTAAACAAAGTTACTGTTCATTACGATATATTAAATGAATAAAATGAGATTTTCAGTCTCTTCCAGGTATATAAATTTTGCTGGCTGAAGATCTGTTTTAGCATTACCCCTTCCCACAGTCAAAATGTTTTATCCAGAATAGAAGAAAATATAAATGAAATTGAATGTGATTTTTTTCCCATAAAATGATGGTTCAACAAACATAGTTATATACGTTAATGAAGCCTGCCATAGACATATGATTCTAACCTAATGTGTGCATTTCACATTTATATTAAAATATAATGTATTTTGATTTTCCTTTAATGTGATACATTTTCATTTTAATAGTACAAGTTCTCAGGTCATTTTTAATCTACAGATGAAAACCTATGACAATTTACAGAGAATAGTACTGTATATGATATAATCTGTGTACAATTTAATATGTACTTGAAAAAATCTCATTGGGTTCTTATCACATAAAAAAAAACACACAAAAAGGAAAAAACTACACTGAAAGGAAAAAAATCTCTTCTCTTGACTTAAAAGTATAATTGTTGAAGAGCTGCTGGAACAATAGAGTTATTGAAAATTTTTGCAAAATAGGAACGCTCTCACTGTACTTGCACTAAAAATTTTGAAAATATTTTACTTCTTCAGGTAACTTCCAACTAATATAAAGAACATCTTTGTACAATAATGTAATGTAATTATGATCTGAACTATATAAACTGTGATAGAACAAGTACTGATAAAAATAAAATGAGTGTGATATATGTTATAATATAGGTTATTCTATATATTAGTACTGAGCTAAGAATGATGAGGAGTTATAACTAGTTTACACACATGGTCTTTAAAATGCTTAAGGTCATAGGTTTTTATACATTTCACATATCTGAAACTTTTGTAATTTGATCCTAAATTCAAAATCAGTTACAGTGAATAAAATGAACAAGAAAACCAGGGCACCATGTCTTTTGTATATTTTGCATGTCTCCTCATAGATGTGCATCTGGCTACCACAATTTTGTGCTTCACAGCCTTTCTTGACAGTCATTGAACTGCACTAGCACAGGCTGCTCTGTAAGTGAAGGTTGTTAGTGGCTGCTTTGAATAAGTGTGTGTTAAAAAATGTTACATCTTCAATTTTAGTCCTTTGTAGCTATTTCAGATGGATAATAAATAGGGACAGCTATAAAAATGCATGCATAATTCAGAAGATTGTTTTTCTCCTTTTTCTTCCTCCTAATCACACTAGACTTGACTATCGGATGAAAACTGATCTCCTTTCCAAAGACTTTTTTGAAGTTGGAAGATGTAAAGAAGCTTAAATCACCATTATCAGTTTTTAATCTAAGAAAAATCTTTAAATTAACAAACCATGGATTGTAGATTTCATCCAGCAAACAGAAGATGTCTATTCATCTCAATGCACACATTAAAGAGGTACTTCCAAATGTTTTATGAAAAGTTAAACAAATATAGTTCAGTGATTAAATGCTTGAGCTCTGAAGTTATATCTGCATTACGCTAATGAGAATTTCTTGGGACTTTATAGACTACTGTCACTTCTAAGACACAAAGAGTACACAAATCTTACGTACAAGTATTCTTATACAAATACATGAATACAAAAATCTTACTGCAAAATATATTGATTTTCTTCACACTCACATTATTATAGTTGTGGGTTTCACTCATCACACACACACCCCAAAGAAAAAAACCTGCAAACATGCACTGGTTTCTTACTTGACTCTATTAAAAATCTTTAATAGCTCTTCATAAAATTTCTGCTTCCCTGCTCCTTCCTTTCTTTTTCTTCTTCTAAAGAAGAAAATCTCATAAAATGTAGGACGTAGGAATATATTTTCTATCAAATCTTAAAAAAGCTTACATCAAATAATCACAGAGCAGTGCTCTATCATTTTACTGAATCTTTCAAAACAATCAAGACAATCAAATAACTCCCTCTTTGGAAAACAAACTGATTGAAGAGAGTTTCATTAGCACCCAATTTAATTCCTCTTTCATTTTCTCTTACATTTTGTGTTCTCACTTTTATGATTCTCTTTTACTTTAGAACAAGTTTTAAACTAATCTTGTCTCCTACCTTCAGACACTCTCCTGCAACACAGCACAAAAAGAAATCCAGGATTAATGGGGAACATCCAGCAGCAAAGGTGTGTTTTTTTATTTTTTTTTTGTTTTCCCCTCGCTGAATCATTTCTTCCTGGTTATTACTATGATACTACAAAGTCAGATATCAAAAAGCTTAAGGCAAGGTGTGATAGTTAAGAGTTCTAAAAGAAGAAAGGGGAAAGGATAGAAATGAGAAAGCCTTGGTTAAAAAAAAAAAAAAAAGCTGAAAAGGTAGGGAAATAAAACAGAAAGGAGACATCAGTAAAATGAGTAAAATAGACTTTGAAAACAAAAAGCTAACTAAATAATCAAAACAAAAAATGTTAATCCCAAAACTGAGCAACTATTCATGCTCAGTTTTCATTCATAATATGGTTAAAATTTCAGTTATTCTCAGAGGTATTTAATGAAGATGAATGTGTACTTCTGTATTTAAAATGAGTGTGTATCTTTAGACAGTCCAAACATGCTATGAAAGCACTCACTAAGAAAAGTTCTAAAATATTGTTCATTATGTTTGCATACACTGGAAAAAAAATTCTACAGTGCTAAGAAAGAGAAGATCAACCTAATATGAATTCTAAAACGATTCAGTAGCACCGACTACATTACTGAACTGAATTCTTAGTTTAATGAGACACAGATTATATAAAAGAACAATATATCAGATTATCCTCTATTAATGTAGTTATGACCAAGCTTACAGTACTAAAATACTTCAACAGAAAATAAACAGGGTAAAAATCACATTTAATTTCCTTCCTGACTTCACACCTAAATAAGACAGATCGTACAAGAAACTGTGATGTAATAAACCTATGAGCTTCCTCCCACCCCATTTTGAAATAGAGGAAGCAATACACTTTCCTGAGCTTGAATTCTTGGTTCCATGAGAACTTAAGATCCAAAAGATGCTATGTTTCTCTTGTAGCTGTAGCATCTAAATATATTCTTCATTGGCTAATCAACCTGTGTCTTGAAAGCAAGATTTTCACCCTTCATCTAGTCCCTCCTCCTTCCAGAAGGGTTCATCACTCCAATAAGAATTGTTCTCACACTTCTCCCTAATGCATCTATTTATATCTTATATACTTATTTGTCTTTATGTTCCCTACATATTGGCATTCCCTTCCTGAAACACTTATCCCTTCATTCCAACTTACATTTTATTTTGTAAGGTGGGATGCTCAGAACAATATAATACCAGTCTAGTACTTTTATTTATCTGATTCAGTCTGAATTCTTTTTCGATGAAGGAACTGTAATCATGTCTAATATTCCTCATGAGATCTCACTGCCACCTTATCATTTATATTTGCACTGCCCTATTACTTATGGAAATATTTCAGAGAAAGCTACTGGGTTTCCTTTTTTGTCTTTTAAATAGTCATAATAAAAAATCTCTCTTCTTCTGTCATTTCCAGCTTACAATCACAGAGAAGAAATTCTTCAACCATCCTTTGACACAAACTACAATTATTTTTGAAGTTCAGGCAGCAAGGGTGGTAGAATAATTTTCATCTAGTAGATTAACTTTAGACAGATAGAGACCTCTAGATCTCCCTTTCATAAAAACAACACAAAAAAAAGTCAGTTTAATAATAAAAATAATGTTGTTTACCGTTTCTGGAAGAACTTATTCACAGAACAATACTACAGAATCCAGCATTAGGATTCATTCTATAGTTAATATTTTGCATCAATGACAATGTATAATAAATCATAGCACTGTTTTGATCTAACTAGCAACATTCTCAAAACAGTCTATGGGAAAAACTGCACGTACAGTAAATTTTTAATAAATCATATATGTGCATGTTTAAAATGGTAAGTTTTAGTAAATTGTATTTAGCATATTAAATGTTTATCTTTTTAAGCATAAATTACCTTGCGTAGGTTTGGAAGCAAAATTTTTGAGTTATGTTCAAAAACACAGGAAAAAATAGATTTCCAGAAAAAAAAAAAAAACTAAATTTTAATATCTGTTAAGTAGAGAAAGAATTAGAAAAGGAATTTACATAAACTTCCTAAGCAGGTCTAACAAATAGTTCCATAGGAAATTTATATATGCAGGGCAAGAAAATTGGTTGGAGATTTTCATAATGTTTTCATTGTCAAAGAGAAGCTAAAATGTTTCAGTAGAAACTCACATGAAACTCTATAGAAACACCTGTGGAATATCTCCCCATCATGGAAATTACTTCCTGTGAATAAACTGTAGTCACACATTACAACCATTCCTTCAAAACATGTCTGTGTAATGAGAAATTTTGTATAGTGGACCATAACAGGTTACTTATTTAGTCAATCTGATACGTTTTCATGGCTACTGTAAGCGTACTATCAAAAATTGATGATTACCAAGTGAAACCATTTTTTTCTCAGTATATGAATATCCACTCTACTATCAGATGTATACTGTGATGTGGGTATAATACAATAAAATTATGTTTAGAAAATGTCTAGCAAATGCTAACAAAATCAAGACTATAAACACGCCATGAGGGAATAAACTGCAGACATAGCTAGGTATGGACTTTGTTCTCTAGGAGAGTGTATACAGTATTGATCTCATCTGTGCATGTGCTGCAGTTTAATATATGGAAAAACGAAAACAAAAACAAACAAAAAAAAACCCGTTACATTAGTTTAGCAAAATCTTGTTGTCCGTCCCCCCCTGCGACCACCCACAGTGTAAAGTTTTGCACTTTAATATGGCAATGTAATTCAGAAGAGCCTTATATATGTGCTGGATTAAAGGACAGGTCAGAGGAGAAAAGGACAGTGAAACAACAGTGGAGAGGACATTGTAGTGCAATGACTACAAACACGTGATAGAAGAAACTGTATGTATATCACAGTTACTGCCAAACTTAACTGCCAAATTACTATTCTCTCATATCCGTAAATTAGAAGAGATTATTACAGACCTTCAGATACTCCTTCATAACTGAAAATAAGCCTACTTTTTAAACCTGACCAAAGATATTCTAAACAGAATGCCTAGCCATTCAACATGTAGAAACCAAACTCTTAATTTATACCAACTGATAACCACAAAAAAAAAAAAGTATTGATAGAAATTAAAACAATTAAAAGACAAAGCTATTTAATGATTTGTTTCACATGCAAACCAAATCAAATACAGTTCTTGTTTTTTATAACCTACTTAATTTACATAATGTTTTAAAATTCTGTGGAACTGCAGCTCTGTCAATAGGTCTTAGTAAATGAAGCTACAGTCATTTATGCAAGGTGACAATCTGATCCAGTAGGATAACAGATTCCAGTCTAAAGTTGTCTTTACAAAATATCAACCATATAAAGAGACATCTACAAATTGCTTGTGCTATAAAAGCTCTTGCTTTTCAATATTTTTGTGTTTGTAAGTTCTTCAGGTACAATAGCTTTACATGCAACAATGGACTACAACAAAATAATAAATAATAATATGTAATAAATATTATTCAATAACATTAACCTGCAACATCTGTATATGGAAAAAAAAAAACAACAACATATGACAATCCAATTTGTTTCTGAATGTCTCTGCTGGTTAAATTAAGACATTCAAGAACTGCTGTTACTCAGACGTAATTTGCATATTGCCTTTTACTTTTTAGCGAAATAAATCTTGCTTTGTTAAGGCTCCAAGTGTTCATTATTAGTACTTTTGTATGTGGATTAAATCATCTGAATATAGGAATATATCAAAACTTTAGCTTTAATAATAACTTAATACTCTCCACTGAATTCCTTAGTGTTCTAAACTTTTCATTCACTGTGCTTCATTCACTTATTTCATGCTCGATAGAATAAAAATATACACACTTTTAGAAAAGCCAAACCTTTGCTGAAGATTTTATCAGAAGGGAGATGGATACATCTGCACCACTGGTTAGTTTAGAACAAAACAACTATTTATAAAGTACAGTTTTGTTGTTTAATTGCTGATTTCTAAACATATATGTAGCACAGAATAATGTTTTTATCTCAACTTATATCTCACACTAGCCTTGACAACAAAACATGATATAAATTATAAAGTGAAAATTCCTTGCTCTTCCCCCCTCCTTTTTTTTTTCCTATAATTCAAATTAATTTAAATTACAATGACAATATTAATTAAATTTTTTCATCTGTCTGCCCCATTAGAACTCACTTTTTAGTAAATTTAATTCCTTTCCCATACGGTTTAATCACACTTCTGGAATATATACCTGACCTTTCATTTTTGATTTATACAGAATATTTTTTCCATAACTACATGGTCACAAGTAAAATAATATCCAATACCTCTATGAGTAACAACTGCAAGTTCTTTAGTTCTTTCTATCTGCTCAGCTTTTCTTGGTCGTCTTCTTGTGCTTTGTATGTCTGCTTGATGAAGGGAGAGTTCTTCCTTGGAAGAGGCCGATTCCAGAATTGATTTTCTTATATTCATGGCTTGCACTTGTTGCTCTTCAGAAGGTTGTCTAATGGTGGATACAGTAACATCTGCAGATGTGCTAGCAACAGTAATAGCACCAGTAGTGACCGCAATAGGCTCCTCTAACTCACCAGTGGAGGCAGTTTTGATCAAAGTGGAAGAACCTGTGGGACACACAGTAGCACTGGATGCTAACTTTTTCTTTTGAATTGTGTTTTCCTGTTAAACCTAAGAGATTAAATTTCCCTCTGTTTAACACAGTAAAGACAACTGACATGAAAAGAAGAAGGTCAATATGGTTTATTTAAGTTTTGGAAGTAATCAGAACATTTTTTAATGGTAGTGAACATTTTTGTAATTATAGTGATTTTATACATTTAGTTTTAAATGTGCTGCAAACGTTTGTAGTATTAACTTTTGTACCAGTCAGAATGAGAGCACATAATTTCTACACCTAGAAATTCAGCCAAAAAAATACCGTGGCTGGAGCAGAAAATAAAGCTGTAAAATAAAGGGTACCCGATGAGTAGAAAAGTGATAACCACCTTCTTGAGAAGTGATACAATAGCATTATGTGGTAACCTAGGTAGTAGGTGAAGCTTTGGTAGTTCAACTGCTAATAAGGCTGTCAAATATGTTCACATACCCAATTCTTTCATCAGATCTTGACAGGGTTCTAAAAGCTCATTAAAGCATTTACAGTTGTTACAAGGCCAAGGGCAGATGGAAAGTAAAAGGTACACATTTAAACAAAACAACATCTAAGCATAATTATCTATATTTGATATTGGACAAAGGCTGCATCTGTAATTTTCTTTTTACTCTCAGATTTCTGGAAAAAAAAAAAAAAAAGCAACAACAACAACAAACCACCAGATTATTTAACTAAGAAAAAAAAAAAAAGTTTGATTCATTAAAAATTTGTCTATGCACTGCTTAGGAAAACATTTGTTTAACACTTCTAAGTTGTGTAGTAGCTAAAAATACATAAACCAATGGGGATTCATTTTTAAAAAATATTTTATTAACTTTTTCATCTTTCTCTATCCCCCAGAGTTGTTTGCAAATGTTTGGAGGTCAACTCTCCCACCTTTGAATATTTAGAACATCTAACGCAGTAGCAACTCCATCTTGACTGGAACAGACAAATAACTGGGCAATGCATAATAAAATTCATACTACTACTAATAAAAAAACATTAACAAAGTTGATGTAGCATGAAATATACTATGCTCTATTAGTATATTTAATACATAATACTGAATAAGGAACTCTTCAAAACTCATTCAAACATTCCATGCTTCTATATTTACTCCTGAGCTGTCCTCTCACACACATTTTGAGACTTCAAAGTGTAGCGCACGATGACAGGATTAAATCAAAACAGTATTTGCACTGTTAGAAGAAACACTAGAAAATGGAAATAGAATTTACAGTGGAACTGGGCAGTATATAGCACCTTTCATGCGCGTGCTATATCAAAACTGTTTACAAAATTATCAAATATACTGTATAAGCAAATGAAACAAATCTTAAGCGTTAAAAATACTCAGTCTTGATAATAAAGTCTGTGTTGTTTTTGGTTTTGTTTATGCAGAAATTTTAGGTGGGAAATGTTTTATTTTGTTATTCAAATATAACAGAGTATCTAAGTATTATAAGATAACAAACAGAGCTTCTGTATGCATGGAATAAATTGTTTTTACTATCTTACACATAATATCTTAATACCTGTTTCTCAGTACAGCAGTTCTAAATCATACGGTGGGAGTTCTCCCTGCACAACTAAACAACCTTAAAAGCACCAGATAAAACTCCAGGTTTATGTGTGGGAAACAGAATCATGAGTCTTCTAGTAGAGGGTAAAAAAACAAACAATAATAACAAAACAAACTAATAACAACAAAACAACTAAACAAACAAACTCCTTACTGTCCTATGATGGCAGCACTGTAACTAAAATGGACCTAGGCATGTTTTATTTTTTTTTTATTTTGGAATAAAAGAAGAAAAAAATTCACGACAATGAATAACATTACAACACTAGACTAGTTATGATTCAGGTTACAATGAATTTTTATAGATTGCTATCAAGACTAAAACATAGAAAATACAAGTGCATGACCAAGAGATATTTTGGAACAGGATAATGCTGCTTAAAACAAAGAAAGAAAACTTACTGCATGTCACATTCCCACTACTTTTAAAGTAAAATATATGTGGATGTATCTTTATCATGCAAGAAAATGTACAAAAATAATCAGTAGTCAGCTCTCAATATCAAGCTCAAAACAAAATTATATTCAGAATCTCAGTCAAATGGAATGTTATGTCCTAGTGTTTTAAAGACGCACAGCACTTTAGTGGAAAATGATAACAAATTAAGAGAAAGTCCATTTAAAAATAAAAATAATAATAATAAAAAAAAAGCAAGAAAAATACTCTTTACTTAAAGCTTCAAACTGCATACATTGAAAAGTACTGTACCACTGTGCTACAGAAGCAACTTTCAAGCAGACGCCTAACTTGTTATTCTTGTTAGGCAAGTGGAAGGAGATCAAGCTGATAAAGCACAGGGCAACTTAGTTCAGAAAACTAGTCTGAATGAACCACTACTCAAAAGTGTTGTAAGTGCTAAAACTTTGGATAATGGAAACATATGGAAGACCCATAAGACTTTCTATTTATATAGGGGTGGAGGTTGCTCTTGATTCCAGAATCATTTCTAGTAAAGAAGAGAGGCAAGTGCCTTTGACATTTCCCTCAGACAAAGCTCCAGAAATAGATTATGAATCTGTGCTAGATGCACACAATTTGCATATGCAATATGCTATAACTATATACAGGGTTCCTCTTGTAAACATATGATAGCAAAGGAAATTTACCACAGATAAAATCCCGGTGGAAATTCTGATTTAAATTAATCTCATGGTCTGACTTTATGCAAGAAATCACTGAGGGAATAAAATAATCTAGGGAGAGTATGAATATCTTTGCCCACTCTGCAGAAGCATTCACCAGCAAAAAAAAAAAAAAAGTAAGGCAGAAAATAATAGCTAATACAATGAAAATGCTTCTATTGAAAATATTTTTTTCTTCCCTTTTACAATACTACAACTTGGGAAAGCTCACCTTAAAATGTGGGAATGCTAGAGGAATGTATCATTCCTTTTTAATTAGTACATATATTTAAAATTTACTCATTTTAAGTTGTAAAGAATGTGTCAGTAATGAATTAGAATTTAGCCATGTTTAGAAACTGTAGGCCTGAAAAAAGGTAGTGATATTTACCACAGGGAAAGTTCATGTGTTGGAAAGAAGGATCAGACAAATGCAATTCTTGAGGTAGATCTTAATTCAAATTTCTATATTTTAGAAACAATTTATTTTCTTAACCAAAATAAGTTAATCTCAAACAAGATGACCTGAGTTTTATGCTCATTATAAAAGCTTGAGTTCTAGGCTTATTACAATCATAGAATCATAGAACGGCTTGAGTTGAAAGTGACCTTAAAGATCATCTAATTCCAACCCCCTGCCATGGGCATGAATGCCACCCACTAGATTCAGGTTGCCCAGGGCCTCATCCAACCTGGTCCTGAACACCTCCAGGGATGAGGCATTCACAGCTTCTCTGGGAAATATGTTCCTGTGCCTCACCTCCCTCTGAGTGAAGGATTTCCTACTAACATCTAAGCTAAACCTACCCTCCTTCAGTTTAAAGCTATCTTTCCTTATCTTATCACTCTCTGTCTAAGTAAAAAGTTACTCTCCATCTTTTTATAAGCCTCTTTTAAGTAATGAAAAGCTGCAAGGATGTCTCTCCAGAACTTTTTTTTCTCCAGACTTAACATCCCCAGCTCCCTCAGCCTCTCTTCATAGAAGAGGTGCTCCAGCCCTCTGATCAACTTTGTGGTCTTCTCTTGGACTCACTGTAACAGGCCAATATCCTTCTCATGCTGGGGGCCCCAGACCTGAATACAGCACTCAAAGCAGGGTCTCACAAGCACAGAGCAGAGCAGAGGGGGACAATCCCTCCCTTGACAGGCTGGCCACCCCTCCGGTGATGCAGCCCAGGATGCAGTTGGCCTTCTAGGCTGCAAGCCTTCTAGGCTGCTGGCTCTTGTTGAGCTCTTTGTCCACCAGAACCCCCAGGTCCTTCTCTGCACGGCTGCTCTCAATGAGTTCTTCTCCCAGTCTGTGCTCATGTCTGGGACTGCCCCAACCCAGGCGCAGCACTTTGAACTTGGACTTGTTGAACTTTTAGGTTCACATGGGTCCACTTTTCAAGCTTGTCCAGATCCCTTTGCATAGCCTCTCTTCTTTCTGTTGTATCAGCTGCACCACTCACAATATTGTGTTCAATCCCAGATTAAGCTGTAGATTTCACCTGTAGCTGTTATCTCCTATTAAACCAGAACTGTTTTTTTCTCCTAGAGGGGTTAGCATAAGCAAGAACTACCAGCGATTAGTCAATATACATTAGCACATGATTTAAGACTCACTTTTTAAAATAAAATTAACATAATTATCTGCCAATATTTAATTATCATTCTTTCTTACAAAATATGATTAAGAAACATGCTTTAGCAGGATTCAAAAAGATAGGATTTTAAGGAAAATGAATTAATTCTCTAAATTAAATTGACAGTGTGAAATTACAATATTACCATGCTTTCAGATACCAACCACCAACTGGACTTAAACTATTCTCATCACAATGCCAGTTTAAAATAAAGCTTTAATACAGATTATATTACCATAACTTCTATTATTACAAGCCAACTGTTATTATTCCATAGACTAAAGGCATGTTTTCAGCCTGTACAATATAACTTGAAAGCCCACCACTAAACATTTGAAATGCAACCAAATAAGTATGATTCATCAAGAAGCATTCAAAAAAATGTGTTAAAGATTTTTTTAAAGAATTTTAAAGAATTTGCTCTTTCTTCAGAGAAAACTGATAAACAAATACTAGCACTAAACTAGTGTTTTAATACTACTTATTTGTCCACTAGTTAATAACACCATGCTGATTAGGAGTCAAAAAAAATCCAAAAAGGTTAATATTCTATAAAGTGAATTTGTTCTGTATCATGCATGGATTAAAACAAATGTTATCCATAGGAGCATAGAATAACTCAGGGCAAAATGTACTGCAGGAAGCCTCTTGGCCATGCTTCTGCATAAAGCAGTGTCAGCCCTGAGGTCAGACCAAGTCATTCAGGATCTTATATGGTCAAATCTTGAGAAAACCTCACAGGATGGAGACTGCCCAATTGCCCTGAGTCAACTTGTTCAAAAGCAGGATTCACAGCAAGTTTAGCTTTATATATGGCCTGAAGATCTTGTTTCCAACTCTTCCATTTTTCTCTCATTCTCAAACCCTACTCCATCGTGAAAAGCTTGGCTTTGACTTTTCAATAATCCTCCTGCAGACACCAGGAAGCTGTTAGCTTTCCTGGCTTCTCCAGGATGAACAAATCTAGCTCCATCAGCCTCTCTTCACAGAGCAAGTGTTCCAGCCTCCAGCTGCCTCAGTGGCACTCCACTGAACTTGCTCTAGCAAAGAACTTGTCTTTCCTGTGTTGGGGTCCAAAACTGGATGCATTATTCCAGCTGTGATCACATGAGTATTGAGTAAAGGACAATAATTCTTTCCTTTGATCACATATTCCTGTTAATATAGTCCAGGATATTGCTGCCAGGGCACACTGCAGGCTTACACTCTGATTGCTGTCTGCCAGGGCCCACAGTGCCATTTCAGCAGAGGTGCTTGTTACCTGCCATTCCTATGCCAGGGTTTCTGTCTTCCTGGGTGCAACACTTTGCATTTGTCTTTGTTAAGTTTCATAAAGTTCCTGTTGGCCCATTCCTCTAGCTTGTCTATATCTCTCTGGATGGCAACTCTGTCTGTGACTATATTGACTGTTGACTGACATTTTGGCATCATGTGCAAATCTGATGAGATTGCACTGTCACTGATTTTAGATCATTGGTAAACACATTGAACAGAACTTGTACCAGGACATACCCTTGCAGTACTCCACTTGTTACTTGCAGTACTCCACTTGGATTCCAGGTAAAGTATGGCCTGTTAACATCTGTCCTCTAAATTTGCAAGTTATTAACTTCAGCAGTGGAAGAATAAATGAAAATTGGTAGATTATTCATAAAGTAGTTCACAAAAAACTATAGTATATGCTTGAAAAAGACCAAGTAAATGGGCAAATTTAGACTATCAGACCGTAAAAACATCAGTTGAAGTAACAATAGATTTTTAACTCCATATAAATTGTGTTCCCTTTGGCCACTGTGTGTAACATTATATAGTATGAGTGCATTACAATCCAACTAACTTTAGATATGAATTTTTACATATCAGTAGTAAATTACTCTTCAATGTAATGGCATTTCTATGTAATGGAATTACATTTCTATGCAATGTAGTCATATCTTATACCACTGAGGTATATAATAAATGATTATCAGGACTCTGAGGGCCCTGATGGGCATAAACAGCTCTGCCCTACATCCCATAGGTCTCCCCCATCCCTGCCCATGGCCCAGGACCCCTTTCCAGCCCCTGGGGCTGTCAGCCCCTGCCCCGGTGACACCACAGCAGGGCCAGTCTCCAGCTCTCTGCAGCACTACCTTGCGCAGCCATGAGCACAGACCCAGCCAGACCCATGAACCCATGTCCCAGTCTCAGTTTGTTTCTAAACCCATCCTCGGGGAGATGCCAGATGCTCAGGGCTGGGGCTGTCCCCAGTGCTCTGGCTGCCCTGCTCCTGGCCGGGGTGGTGGGATGCATCCTGCCCTGCTGGTGTGCATGCAGATCCCCTGTGGTCCACAGCTCACCAGCCCTCAGGGAGCCAACAGCTGCATCCTGACAGTAACTGTCTCTTAATCACTGTGAAAAATATAATGCCTACATACAACTAAAAGCATTACATTTAATAAGAGGTAAGTAATTCTCTCTTATTTCTCACTCAGAATAAATAAACGAGGTTCTTCTCTAAACAGAGTAAATGTTGCTTATAAAGTAATATAAAGATTAACTACTTATAAATGAAACTGTACCATCTGGTCTTTTCAACCTAAATGATTCCATGATTCTATGATTTTTGTTGTTGTTTCATTAAAAGGTCAGGATACACTGAATAAACAAGGAATATTTTTAGTAATACTTTTCAAGAAAGGTCAAGTGTGACAAAAACAAGTCTCTAGAAAGGAAAGTTCTTTCAGTGCACATACTGATCCAAAATCCACTTAAAGAGAGAAAGCTATTCCTACAAAACATTATGTGCTCTCAGCATCAGGTGGGCAATAAGCAAACTTTTCAGCAATTAAATGGGCATCCAGTACAAAACATGAACTTTGCCTCAGGAAAAGCTTCCCTGGGGAGATGTCCCCAGTGATCCATTAGCCAACAATTTGGAGATATCTAAAGCTAAATGCTAACATCTTACAGTTTTCAAATGTATTCTTTCTACTGTAGAGTGCCCTGTCTAAAAGTACCCCAATTTGATTTTCAGAGATGTCAGACGGTTCTGAATACTTCTTATATTTCTCAGCTGATAGTACTTAAGGAGTTTTGAGGAGAGTGGTTACTCAGAATATCTGGTAACAGCAGATTTTTGAAGAATGGTTTGGGGTTGGAAGGCACCTCTGGAGATTGTCTAGCCCACTGACCTTCCTAAAGCTGGGTCAACTAGAGCATGTTGCTCATGATAGTGTCATGTTTTGGATATATTCAGGGATAGAGACTTTACAGCTTTTCTGAGCAATTTGTTCCAGTTTTTAATCACCTTTGCAGTAAAAATGTTTATTCTGTTTAAATGGCATTTCCTGAATTTCAGTTTGTGCCCATTATCATTTATACTTTTACTTGGCACCAATGAGATGAATATGGTTCATCATCCTCTTTATACACGTATGCACCAACATAACCGTTTTGGTTTGGTTTTTAAAACAAAACATTTTTCTGTTACAGAGAAGGGTCTTAAACAGCTGTATTTTCTAAAATGGAATCACGTATTTAAAGAAACACATATCTGAACTAGAAGTTTAGAATAATATGCACGCTACACATTCTTTCCACTTTTTCTTTTTCTTAGAAAAATATCCTACCCTCAAGTCTAACTACCTACTTCAACAATCAAATTCTTGGATATAATTTTATAGGTCAGCACAACAATTTATTTTCCAGAAAAAGTCAAAGCTGACACTGGAAAAAAAAAAAACTCCCTATCTGAGAGATGTATCCTGAGTAAACAAACAAATAATGGGTATGAATCATTCTAAGGAATATTCTCAAAAACAAACAAAAAGATTTCTACGAAATTATCAATATTTCTTATACATGTTGAGATAATAAAATACCCTTTCAAGCTGTTCAGCTTCCTCAGATTATATAAAATATCTCCTTTGTCCAAATCAAGGACATACAGATTCCTAGACTCAATCACAAAATCTATTCCTCCATCCAAATATGGAAATCCAATATTTTTCACAGATTTTTCCAATTTTCTAGAGTCAATAACCAAACATGACTTTGTGGCTTTCTGTTCCATGGGAGCCTGCTTCCAGCAATTTCTTTACATCTGTAAAAAAGAGCTAACTACTTTAGAAGGCTCATACGTATCATCAGACCATGAAGATAAAGAGAGAAGTAGTGGTAAATGGAAGTAGTATTCAGGTTGCAGATGATAAAAAGGAACAAGACAGAAATGAGGATTAATATTATGCTAGGTTACTTGGAAAAAAAGCACAAAAGACAGACTGCAGAATCAGGAGACTAAACTGTGGAAACTAGTGTCTCAACTAGTGTTGCAAACTTCTGTTTGTATTTTTATTTATTTCCATTAAATTATTTTTATAACTGTTAAATGAGCAATATTCCAGTCTTAATACACTTGGGGAATGATAAAATCCTAAATATAATAGATTTTAAGAATGGATTATCTGTTTTCTGTTTGTTTGTTTGCATTTCCCTGCAAAGGATTTCATTGTTTTCTTCACAGGGAATTCTCTGCAGTATATACCATTTCTTAGAATTTAAAGTCCTTAGTAAAAAACAATTTTCAATAACTATTGCTTAAATACTACTTGGATTAATATCAGCAGTTTCATATCTTCCTCTGCACAATCTATCTCACATAGTGTTGTCATTTCAAAAGTAATTTATGTAAACTTACACTGATGGTAATTAATTTGTTTTAAGCATGCCTTTCCTGGAATTATGTGTGCATTTCTGACCATCAGAAAGCCTTTTTGTGTGGTTTTGAGGGACAAAAATTCAATTACACGGAATCACATAATCACAGAACGGTTGAGGCTGGACCTCCAGTTGATCTCTGGGACCTCCAGAGATCATCTAGTCCAACCCCCCTGCTCAAGCAGGGTCACCTAGAGCACATTACACAGGATCACATCCAAGTGGGGTTTGAAAATTAAAAACCTTACCCTTCTCAGAAATGTAATTATGAAAGACAACTGAAACCTTTTGGATGGGTCTTGATTCTATGGTTCTATGATTTTGGTCTTGTATTGAAATGGTCATTCTTTATTCTGAAGTTCTACATGCTTATAGCATATTATGTTTCTCTTTCTTTCATTAGGTTATGGTTATATATACCTAGAATTTGGCTGTTAATAGAACTGCTAACAGTTTTACCATCATTGCTAGCTATTTACTTCACATAAATTAAATGGCACTGTGATCATGTTGGCTGAGGCAAGAATTTCTGAAAGATTCCACAGAGTTCCCACAGTAAGTTCTTTTATGTGTAAGAAAAAGTTACTGTATGAGAAGTAAATGAGAATTTCCAGCAAGTATTAAATATTAAATTTGTTCAACCAGAAAATTAAAAAATAGTAATAATAATAAAAAACAATAAACATTCATTCAAATACAAAATGAGTGCAAAAAAAAGGAGTATTTTTCCTCTGTACAAAAAGCTTATGTGCCTGTGGGATACTTGAATATCAAGTAAACCCTCAAAAAAGACATTATGTTAGCCTCCACAAGAGGTAAAATGGTGAATTTCTTCCAGGTTGGTTAATATTCATAAATTTCCATTGAGGTCATTGGGAAGATGTATGATTATTAGCGTAAATAATACTGACTGGTTTTCCGTAAGTTTCAAAACAGTGTGTTCAGACGGGTTCAGAAAACCAGCCACAAGTCAATTTCCTAAAACTGAAATTTCCTTCAAGACTGCAATTACAAATTTGTTTTGACTGTTGATTTACTTAAGCCATAGAGGTTTTTGAACTTTCCAGAGCAAAATATGATTTAAACCTGTGGTTTTTATCTCTCTTTTCTGAAAAAAACAACTATGCAGCACCAGGCTGCATACAAATGAAAAGAAATTCTTACTTCTTGTATCTCCAGTTATAAACCTACATACACTCTATGCTTATTTGTTACACTAACACATGTATATATTAGGAATTAAAAGGTTTTGACTTTAATCCCAAGTTTACTATTAAGTGAGAGAAGGAAGGGGAGTGCCAGGTGAAAGTGCCTGTTCCTATTTGCTTTTGTGTAAGCTTTATTTGATTTGAACATATGTCCTTCAAGATCTTCTTCGCAATGTATTTGTACAGATCAGGGGGCATCAAGATGAACTGTAAGCAAAAAGAAAACATTACTACCTAAGAAATTGTCAGCTTTGTGAAAAGTGTTAGCGTTACCTAGTTTTCAGGTGCCCTGGATTGAGGCTCAAAAGACTCAGGTGCCTTACTCTTCTACGAACTTTCCAGGCAACTCTCAGCAAGTCACTTCATTAGCATGTGCTTCAGTTTTGTCATCCAGAACAGACAGAATAACTATTTCCATAGTGAAATTATTTAGAAATACGTATAGAAAATGTTACATAAAAATCAGCTATTACTACTCTTCTCTTCCATACTGGCACATTTGAAAAGTCAATACTGCTTTAAGCTAATATAATTCAGTTTTAAATAATATACACAGTTTCCTAACTCTTTAATTCTGTTCTGGTCATACTAGATATCTCCCTTTTGTTTGTTCCAATATTTCCATTTCTACTATTCTATAGCTTACTTCGATTTCTGCTATGATTCCTGTTATTAAAAAGACAGTATGAAGAACAGTATCTGCCAGACCCAAGTGCCTAAGTCTAAGGCACTAGACTGCATTGAAGATAACTCTTTTTACAAGGTACCTGTTTGTTGTTTTTTTTTGTTTGTTTGTTTGTATTACTCGGATATAGAAAGTACAGTTTAAGTTTCTTCCTTTTTGAGGAGATCAGGATATACATTTCTCACATTCCAGCTGAATTTCTAAACTATCAGAAAAGTATAAATCTCTTTCAATTTCTCGTAAGTTATTCCCCTTGATACTGAGAATTTAAATATTCATTGGATGAAACAAAGGCAAAAAATTACTCAGCCTAATTTTATAATCAAGGGATTAAAATGTAAGGGTACTGGGAGAAATTTTCCATTTCTACCTCACTGAATAAAGAAACAAGAGTAAGAAGTTAGGCAAGCATTTGTTCTGTGATTTTAGTCCCTTTTTAAGTACTTACTGAATCCAATTTTCCATGGCAACTTTTAACTGATACTCTTTTTAACCAGACATCATAGGTTTAAATGTTGTTTCTTTAACATAAATGTTTGGTTTTGTTTCTGAATTTTTATTTAAAAAAAAAAAAAAAAGTGAAAAGCGGATGGTTATCAAAAGCATTTTTTTTTTTTGTCCTGTGATATGTAAAATAATAAATTGTACAGCTTGTCTTTGTTGCTTCCTTTGAATCTGTTTTCTTGGAATGCATTGGTTAAGACCAAGCGTTCATCTAAGATTATCTTATGTCAAAGCTTGATCAAAAGTGTATATCCAAGAAAAATATAGAAACAAAGCAAGCACCTTGCCTCCAACAATCTGTAATGAGTTACTAGGCCAAGTATAGTTCAATACCTGTGCAATAACCCTCAATAGATTTATCTTTCATTAATTTGTCTAACTTATCTTCAAACCCAGGTTAAATTTTACAATCCATTCCATTCCATTGAAAGGATTTTCATAACCTAACTATGGGTATTAAGAACCACCTCCTTTTGTTTTAGTTTTAATTATATTGTTTTAATCCTCTCTATTACTAAATTCAACTAACACTACACAGTTCTTACAGGAGGAAATAAACAGGCAATACAAGAAATACTATTATTATGATTCATCACTTTCCAATCTGAGTATCTTCCTTGCACAGCTCTATTTATTTTCCAGGCTATAGGGTCCCATACTAGTCAGTCACTTTTCAATCAAAGTCTAATCCATGTGGTAGATGACCTTTGTTATCTTTCTCTGAACTTTCCTCAAATCTGAATTTTTTTCTGGAATGCATAGACCAGAGCACCAACAGGAGTCAAAGTACAGGTTGATTTATACAGTGGTGTATTTTCTGTTTTGTCCTCTATTCCTTTCGAACATTTAGCTAGCATTTTCAGGCACTCTAACCTTATAATTGTGTGGTGCACTTAGACTATCTTAGAATAGAAGAGCTTGCTGATATTACTGAAAATAGTAATGATCAACAGAGCCCACCATTTTATTTGCAAGTTAAGATTATTTTTCAGTGTTTGCTATGCTAGGAAAGTTACAAAGAATCAGCACAAGCTAAGGTCTTTGAATTCCTCAGAAGTGCAACAGGAAGATTATGTTACTGTAACTGTGAGATCCCAGTCACACAAAGACGATCGATGTCATGATGATTTAGCAAACTGTGGTACAAGTGTCTCATGTGCTGCTTGTTAAAATAAACCTCTGCCTAGATATAGTGATGATAGTTTGCTGTTACTTGAGACAATGAAGGTGCCCCTCACAAAGCATGGCAACAGTATCTTTGCCAACTTTCTGGCCAAACTGCTAAGAAGAGATTAAAACTAAGAATGATGAAAAGGGAGATGATGAGTCACATCTACGTGAGATAGCAATGGAAAAGAGTGCAAAGGATTTAGAGGAATATGAGAGACTTTAGAAATGATAAAAACAAGGTGAAGGGACACATTTCTTGTGTACACAATCTGTGACAGCATACGTGTTTATTAAATTCCAGTTGTTTGTGAATGGGGGGAAAAAAATGTTCATCTTTCTGGTAATGCTACTAATACAGTACACAAATAATTATTAAAATATAAAAAGATCCATTGAGTGGAACCAAGGTGGAGGAAGTATAGCTGGAAACTGAAAAGGTTGTTCAGAATATTCTCACATTCCTTATTTAGAGTAGAAGCTAAACTTATCATTGAATAGATTTGAGGATACAAAATCTTATTTACCAAGGTGTTTGGAGGATACTTTGCACAACATGTTTTTACTTCTGTAATGAAATAATCTTAGCTTTGAAGAGTAAAGCCAAACATCATCACCCTTACCTATACTGTGAATAAGTAAAAAAAAAAGTAGTATCTTATTTAACAGTAAGAAATAACTTCTGACACACCATATTGCATGGGTCATTTCCATTTTCATACTGGAGAACATAATTTTGAATCTAATTTCTCCACTGGAAAAATGGTAGCTTTCTTATGTTTAGGCAGGAGACTAATACTAATTTTGGCTAATACTCAGTCCTCATGCATATGATGTGATTAGAGTCTTCAAAAATAATACAGGGGGAAACATTCAAAAGAACAAAGCAACTATATTTCAAATATTTTATGTTTCAACAGAGTTCTATTCTGTTCATACAATAAACTATAAAGACTACTGCATCTATTTTTAAGGTACAAAAGTACAACAAAAGTTCAAGTGCTCTCAAGCAACTAAGCAACAAACAAGCTGTCATTAGTCTGAAGAAATGAAATAGACAGAGAGAAAGGGTAGTTCTGTACAATAGGGTATGCAGTCTGATTAGAAAGTACACGGCAAACTGAAATATGAGGCAAGACACCGAAAAATCCCACATTCAGTTACTTCATTATCTAGTTCTCTACGTCTGGCTATTACCAAAATTATCTCACTCTGTGATTGGGTGTCCCCTAACAGTACAGAAAAGACTCTGAAAATGAAAAATGACCTCCTAAAATTAAATAAGTAGAGAATGCCAGGCAGGAAAAAAAAAAAAAAAAAAGGAATGCAGTGTGGGGGAGGGGGGAATCATTCAGCAGAAATACTTCTACCTACTACGTCTGATGTAACTGACAGTATTTATTCTAACACTTAAAATCCGTTTTCCAAAATTAGACCACTTCAGGTTTATGTTCCCACTAAACTACACAATGGTCAAAAGTATTCAAAAACTAATTGAAATGGCTTATCGCTTTTGATTATGTGAAGAAAAATAAAATCCACAAGAAAATTAAGTCACTTCCTGAAAAAGCCCAAGCATATTATGGGAACATTTGAATATCACCATTCTCAAAGGGGAAACAGAGTGTTCCAACACAGTTTCAATACCATTAAATATTCTGACTGTACAGCAGTGCTTTTTCCCTCAGTTGCTTTTTCCACCTTTTTCCCTCGGTTGTTTTAACCTGACATGAACAGATCATCAGTGCAGTATATAACACTGGTTGGTGGTCATGAAACAGATATGCAGATTATGTATTACTGTTTTGACCTTATCAGAATGAAGTATCTTAGCTAAATTGAAGTCAGGAATAATTCAGTACATTTTTTCCTCTTCTACAAAGGAGTTGAAATTACTTACAGCCAGTGGTACATAAAACTTACTCTCTCTCTTTTGTAAACAATGAGCATGTGTAGAATATTAAACACATTAAAATGATTGAATGCAACTAAAATACTTGTGTTTTTCTTAAGAATAAGTAAGGAAGACACAACTATTAAATCATCAAAAAATTAGGAAGTACCCTATACTAGACCACAACATTAATTCCAGAATGAAAATACAGTCCATCAATTTAAACATTAGCATGGGTTACCATATTTTCAATTTTAACCTTAGCTCTGACTTTTTTTTTAAAGAATTATGCTCTTATTTGAGGTAGAAAACAATTAATTGAAACTTTAGAAATGGATCTTTCCAGTTCTATGTACAGTAACAGAACTAAATTAACATTCAACACTAGTTTTATTAAAACCTATAAATGAGAGAATTCTAAAAGTACATTTTAAAAGGGGAGGGAAATGAAATAGAGCAATATTTCTCCTCTGATTTGATTACAGAAAAAACAATGTCATTCTACGCACTGCCATTGTGTGGATAATAAAAGACATAAAAAGACATTAAAGACATACATAAAAGACATCTCAAGAGTGCAAAGGTGAAAAATCACCTGCTCAGAAAGTAAAGCTCAGTACAAGATGAAGCAGAGCTAAGAGACCCATGAGTATGAAACTCTGCTACAAACATTTACTTTTGGGACAATATACGAAATTTAAGTTCTTGTTATGCCTAGGGGAAAAAACTCCGATGAAAAGTTTCTTTCTATGAAAAGATTCCCTTTTTCTCTATCCACTGCTAAATCAGGTAGCTATCTGGGCTGTATTTTGACAATAGGACTTCAGAGTCTAAAAAAGGCCATGAATTTACAACACTGAGAATTAGATGTCTGTCATTAAAAACAAACAAACAAACAAAAAACCCCAACACCACAACAAAAAAAGCAATTACCAAACAAACAAAAAGCTTGTACTCTGCCAAATAAATTAACAATGCAACTAGCAACTTCTTTATATGACCTTCTATTTTATATTACAACCTCTTCACTGGCTGTAACTCAAGTGATGCGGCACTTCAATTTCTCTCAGGGAATCTCAAGATCCCATGAATGTGGTCGTATTAAACTTCGCTTCATGTGAAATCCCATCTGAGATTAAGACAACTACATTTGCATGTCCATACTTGCCCTAGGTGTAAAAACTCATATTATAATCAATGGAAATTAATCAGTGTAGTCAGTAAAATACAGTGTTTTAATCCATCTCAAAGAACAAGCCTTGGACAGGATATAACACCTGCCTAAATGCTGTTAGTTGCCATTTTACATGTTCTTTGATGTCTTCCAGTTCCTGTGCCAGAAGGGTATGGTCTCCTGTAAATTCTAATTTGTTAATGCTATGCAGATGTGTCATTTACTGTAGAGCATCTCTAGAGCATCTCTACCTAGCCCCTCCCATATGGTCGTCTGTGTAACTCTGTAACCTGTACTGGCAGTAGGTTGACCTTCCCAAAGCATGGGGGTTAATCTTCCCTAAGTTGCCTATATGTAATTTGGTTTGGTCCAAATTTTGGTCCAATTTTGATACTTCATAACACACTGCTTTTATAATATCTTGCTTCATCTCCAAATGCCAGAAAAGCACGTGCACTTCTGTCAGCACCATAAGGATACCTTATATACCCTATCTCATATGTCAGTGCACATATATCTGTGGAAAGATGAATTGTGTCCAGATTTAGTAGGTATTTAGAGAAAACCTATAGATGATAAAACAGAGGTATCTACATTTTGATGTAGATGTCTTGGAGCTGGATCCCACCTACAACCTTGTCATAATTGCTGAGTCTTCCAGCAGAAGTATTGTGTACTGTTAGTTGCAACAGGTTTTGAGATAAGTAAAGACAAATTGCATTTAAGTTGTTAGATGTTCTGAAAAAAATGATAAAGATGGTTTTCCCCTTCTGGCAACTCTAGCCAAAATGTTCTGAGGCAGATTAGTACTATTTACTTTGGAGTAAGAAGTTCTTTACTCAGCTGCCAATTGCTTCAAATTATCTCTCAAAGCAAAACAAACAAAAAGTCTAGCTCCATAAATCATTTCTGAATGAAGACAGATTTCTGTTCATATGCATAATAACACAAAGAAAAAAGAACAACAGAGTATCAAACAGTGAAAGGTTGGGTGTCAGTTTTCTCCATATTGGACACATTGAAAGTGCTGGCATTCACCTTATTCAGCTCCACTTAGCTCACTGTCAAGTTTTAGGCAGAGTAACCATTTGGATGCTTTTCACACATGAGAATGACAGCTAAATTTTATCCTATTCTGAAAAGCTCATGGATATGTTTCATCCCTTCATCTGTATTTTCCTATACGCAAAGATCCTTAATAGAATGCAGACATGATTGTGTACTCAATTGACATATTTGATACTATTTTGTTCTTGAGTATTATTTTGTATATGGCCTAAACATTGCAACTGAATTACTACACATAAGAAAGGGGGAAGAAAGTCTAAGTAGTTAGGAAGTTGATTTCACAAGTGAGATGAACAGCAAGTACAGGGCTACCACTGGAACCTTCCAAAGTTTTAAAGGATTAGAAAGAAAGAGAGGATGCTGGATCTCAAAAGAAAGCAAAGTTACAGAGTCTTAAAGTAATGTTTATCTATCAGAAAATGGAGAATTCTTTTCCAAAAGCCCTTTCAGAATCAAGGTATGCTTGACATAAAGAATATTGAAGTTTGTGTACTCCCATCTATAAGACTAGAACCTGTGAAGCTACCTTAATCCCTTCTGCCTACTTGGATAGCATTATGGATTCATACATAAGTGATGGGGTGCAAAAGTAGCCAACAGAAAATAGCAAGCACAAGGAAATTTTATAGGAACAGTGAATGGACGGAGTAAAAAAGAACAACTAATTTTAAAAACAGCAAAAGAGGATTACCAGTGCTGAGAAAAATTGCAGCAGCAGCTTCAGGAAGATCCAAAAGGCTTTGGCTGTAGTTCAGTAAACAATTTCTAACTCAAAAGGAGTTTTAACAAAGCAGTAAGGATAGAAAACACCAAGATCAAAAAGGTTTATTTTGTTTCATTTCAATAAAACAACTAATAAGTTTTTGTAGATTGTATTGGGTATAAATGGCAAAGTTTTGGTAACAGGGGGGTTGCATTTGTGACTTTTATGACAGAAAGTCAGGGGCTGCCCCATGCAGGTCACAGCCAGTTCCAGCTGGCTCTGCAGTAGACCCACAACAAGACACAGCTGAGCCCTTCAGGGGGAGTTTGTTGTACCTGTGCAAAAACATATTGAAGAAAAGGGAGTAAGCACTGATATAAAGGAACAAGACTAGAGAAAGAGGAAGTGGTCTGTGGCAGAATGGTAATACCCCAAAGGCACTGTATCCCGTGGATAATCTATGATGGAGCATGTACTTCCCTAAAGAGGCTGTAGCCAGATGTTTGCCCTGAGAGAGGAAATGAGTAAGAAGGAATGCATGTCAGAAGAAGAAAGTGAGAAAGGAGGAGCATGAGAAACAAACTGCTATGCTCTGGTTCCAACCTTCAACAGTGCCCATGAACTCACAGAAGAGACTTAGATGTACGTAATGTGTAGATAAGTGGAGGAGGAATGACAGGTGTCTGGAGCGAACGTAAGCCTGCAAAAGGAGGAGGAGAAGTGTTTTCTCTAGCTATTTAAATGCATCTTTGTTTCCTAACACCCAAGCCAGTAACTAAATGTTCTAAAGTCAAATTCCCCAAGTCAAATCTGTTTTGACCATGATGATAATTGACAAATGATATTCTGTATCTTTGTTTCAACCCACACGTTTTCTGGCTCCTATTCTCCCTATTTTCTGCCTTATTCTAAAGCAGGGCAAGAAAGAAGTGAGCAAGTGGCTTTGTGGGTGCTTTGCCGCCAGTCAGGGTCAACCCACCTCACAAATATATTAGCACAAAATATGCAGTTGTGCAAACAACAGCAAGCCAAGGAAGTGATTAGGTGAAAGGAGTGTTGAAGTGCCAAGCAGTGATGAAATAGGACAATTATGTAGTGTTTTGAAGTTCACAATTTGAAATCTTTCTTTAGAAAGAGGCAACAATGGAATAAAGAAAGCTAAAGTAGATGAAGTGGTAAGAAATTACTAGTTCTAGGTACCGAAGGAAGCCAGAAAAAAAAAAGTTAAATTAATATTCATCTTAACTAAGCAGGTGAAAGAGTGTGTTTTTGCAATGAAGTTATTAAAGCATTAAAAAAAGAATAAGGTAATAATTTAATATATTGAGGGTATTATCAGACATGCTCTCAAAAGCGAAGTGGACATCTCCTGACACATCTCCTGACAAGAAAAACTTTCTCATCTATCTGTATCACACTGCCCTTTGGAATAATTGTTTCTGATTTTATTAATCATCTTCCTTTGTGACAACTTATGTCAATATACCAGTGAAATTAGTGACTGAAAACTGTCTTTACAAAAGGGCTTAAAGTTGCCTCTGATAAAATTAAGGTTTTGCTTCTTAAAAATAAACAAATTGTGTATATACTTTTTGATTTCTAAACTTATGAAATATTTTTAGTATGTTTACTTCCTTTCCTTACACTCTCTCCTACAGTCTACATCATCTCAGAAACCACTCATCCCTATTACCTCACCTTACATATTTCATTTTCTACTGTCAAGTTCAATTTGTAATGATCATATCTGCTTGAGTATGAACACTTAGTGCTTTTGCATGCTGAAATTACTGTCCATGTATCAGTTTCTTTCAAAAAGCTGTAAAAGATATTTTCTTAATTTCTTCATACTGCAGCCTTTCACAACTAAGTATATAGTACACTTTAATATACATTCAGAAGTACATCATTAAAAATTAAATGAGCAAAACAATAATAAGAATTCTATAACATAATCGCTACAAACTTAGGCATATTATTTAGGTGGTGAAGAGAAACTTCAGTTACACAGCATATTCAAATTTCTGAAACCTGCCCATTAAAGTATTTTATGTGACTTGCCGAAAACATTCTGAAACTAAACAAAAGTCTATTTTCCTTCATAAGCTAGCACTTCACACTTCTGGCAGGAATGTAAGTGAGCATGTCATCTTAGATGTAGTTCGTTCTCCATAACTCAAAACTAAACATCTGCTCAATCCAAATTACAATCTGCCAAAATATTTATCATATTGTTTCTCAGTTGTTGAGTAGGATCTAACACAAAATTTCTACTTGTTTTCAACAGTCCCATAAGCTAGGTATCTTCCAGTAAAGTATGTGGTTTATTGTATTGGGTGCCATGAAAAAGATGTCAGTGCCTTTTCATAATAGTTACAGAAGCTTTGCCTACAGTAAGAAGGCTCCTTTTGACTGAAGTCACTTACAGTACACATAAAAAAATCTCGGAGTCTAAATACAGGTAAACATATTTGCTTAATTAGTAATCAAATTCTACTGTGTTCTTGTATAGAATGTATTATTTGAGGCAATCACAGTACTAAAAAGTTAAAGGATAAATTATATGAAAAAAAAAAAAGTTTAATATTTTGTTAGCTGCAATTTTTACCACATTAGTTGATTAATTTTACCAGATTCTGCAAACATTTATGTAGCTAATATTTCCTATGCTGAATTAGAATGGAGAAATGTAAAAGAAATTCCTTAACTAAGTCTCATAAATAGGAGTGCTGTGATTTATTTTTTCAACACATAAACGGAAAAGCTAAGAGCCCAAAAAGAGCTGTTGTTCCCTGAAGATCCATAGATAGACCATAGATACTGAAAGATATTATTTACAGTAATGTTTGTGAAAAAGCAGGCAGTATTACAATACATTAATGAAGCATAGTTTTTATCAGCACTTCATCATGATAATGATCTTGCTCCAAATGGTGATACTCCCAAGTTAATGCTTCAAATGTTTTCACTCTTATCCTAAATTATGCTTGTTCATAAAAACAGTGGATAAGAATCTTACAGGTTAATTGAACCCTTAATAGCACAATACATTCATAAATAGGTAGTAAGAGATAATAGTGATGAAATGCCACATTTGTAAATGGAAACTTATTCACTGTTTTACAAACATGATTTACAAGATCATAGAGGCAAACACATATTTTAATAATGAAAACCATCATTTCTGCATGTGTTTTGCAATCTCGTTCAGAAACCAGGACCATTTTAAAAGTTAAGTACTGCACAAGGGAGAGTGAAATAGATATCTGCTGTAATGTTATATTTATACACTATATATATACACACTACTCATACTCTAATACACTGTAATTTGGTAAATCACACAGCTGATTTCATCGTTTATGTAAATACAAACTACACCTTTATAGGGATTTTTTTTCTTAATGTAAAATAGACCTTCCCATTTCCTCCATGACTTCAAGCTTTTTTTTTTTTAAGTAAAAACAACAACACAAACAAATGTATTTATATAAACGTACCTTGGTAGTGAGCACTAAATCCACGGTATCGATGATTGCTGTCTGTTACAAAATGTAGTCTGAGCCAATTTTTGTTGCTGATAACTGGAGGAGGTATATTCATGCCAGAGAGCCTAAATCAAAATAAATAAATATTAATAAAAGATAAAATAAAAAATATCAAGGCTGGAGATCAGTACATTTTTATAAAGCTGTGATAAAGGTCTTGTATGGAAACTTTTTTTCTTTTTTAAATACACATGCAATTCATAGTAGTGGTGTGTGAGACTTTATATACCTTTGAATAATATGACAAGTGTGAACAGACAACATCGTCCACTCTGCATGACAAAAATCAGCGCTAATCTGGAAACCGTACAGTCACGCTACTGATCAGGCACAGCATTATCATGACACTCAGGCTAGAAAGATTTTGCGTCTATCTAGGTCAGTGGACAAGTTAGGCAGAACATTGCTCTGGGCAGCAGGAAAGGTATTGCACCCTGTGACTTTCACGTTCAAGATATGGCACAGGAGAGCTTAAATCATGCAGACCACTGAAAACTGTAAAACAGACACATTTTTCAAGGTTTAATATTTCTCTAAATTCAGGGAACAACAGAAGTAACTGTCACTCTGTGGCTTCAGTGAATATGCAAACCACTTATTAGAAGTAAAAGAAGGGAATTGTAGTGTATTGACCCCATCCATCAGCCAAACACCACAGACCTGCTGTTCACTTGTTCCCCTTCCCCTCACAGCAGGACAGGGGAGAGAACAGGAAGAACGAAATCAAGAAAACTCATCAGTTGAGATAAATACAGCTTAAAAACCAGCTTAATAACTCAAGGAGAAAGGGAGGAAAAATCCAATGATACAAAAGCAATCACTCTCCACATTCCAGTGTCAAGACCTAGCCAGTCTTCCAGCAATATCTACCTGCCCTCAAAGCCCCCTCCCCTCAATTTTTATTGCTGACCACAATGTTGTATGGATGGAATATCCCTAAGATCAGTTTGGGTCCCCTCTTCAGCTTTTGTACCCTTCCAGCATCTTGCCCTTGCCACAGCCTACTCGCTGTGGGGGCAGACAGATAAAAAGAGAAAGCCTCGACGTTGTGCAGGCACTGCTCAGTAACAGCCAGAACACTGGGGTGTTAGCAGCTCTGTTTTCGTCACAAACCCAAGCTACAGAACCATATAGGCTGTTATGAAGAAAATTAACTCAAAAGAAGCCAGGCCCTGCATAGAAACTATTTTTTGTTGTCGTTTTTCTTGCTTTTCTGATTTTAATGTTAGGACGTTATTACAATTACTGTAGTCTTTCATCTTGACTTGCTCATTATGAAGGTCTGAATTAGAGGTAATGGGGTTTTGTGTTTTGTTGTTGTATTGTTTTGCTTTCTTGTTTTGTTTTTATTAGATGAGGTGAATGTCAAAAGGTGAATAAGCTTTTGATAAAAAAAGTCCAACAAATCAGTAATCCAAGATATTTTTCTTACTAAAGCAGAAAGAAAAATCACATCTTCAGGATTTCAATATCTAGGTCCCACCTAGGTCCTTCCATTTTATTTCTAAACAGAGCTCTTGCTGTAGTTAGAAAGAAAAGCTAGCCATTTTATGTTCAGACATTGTGGATTCCCCTTCTATGTTTAAAAAAAAATCTATAATGAAACAGGTCACAAAGCTATTCAGGCAATCTACTAGTGAGATTCGGTTTTAGTAATTTCTTGCTTTTACAGAGAACTTTTCATCTAACCTTTAAAGTGGCTTTGCAAAGTACAATAATGTCATTATCAGTATTTTTATCTCCATTTTACAGACAGAAAAAATCATGCACAGGGAGGAAACTACTTCAGTCACCTAGCAAGCCAGCAACTAAAAGAAAACTGTAAGAAAGAATCTGCAAGTTCTGAGCTCTGGCTTTTACAACTTTGTGGTAAAGTTAGATGACTACAACGATAATTTTAACAAATATGAGCAACACACTCAATACTAACAGGGAAAACATCTTTTGTCATAACAAAACATCTAACCAACTAAATAAAATACTCCATGTCAGTCTGTGTCAATGTATTTTCCTTAGATATCTCAGTTTCTTTAAACAGTATTTCAGAAAATAAAGATTACATTAATTGTCTGGACTATCACCAGTAATAGAGCAAAACTTTGACCTCACAGAACACTGGCCTCCTCTAAACTTCCATTCTTTTCATCACTAATGTCAGTGTATATTTTTGACTCACAATAGCATTTGCCCATCTGTATTTCCAACCCCAGAGTCATTTTGTGCATTAATATTTGTTTTAAGCTTTGGAATCATATTGTAATAGCATTATGCAACAACACAGCTAGCTGAAATAGTGAAGAAAATTAACAGTAAAATCAAGAAAGTAAAGGCAAATCTCTGAGGACCAAATTTTTGCTTTTGGCTTCTTTGTCCTTATACAATTCCTAAACCTAATTTTAATTTTAGCTCTGACTTGGAGCTGTTAAGCTTTAGCTGATCAGCTTAGGCTCTGAAAACTAATGCTTTTTAGATGCAGAAGACTGGATTTGATTTCTGCTTGTGACAACCAACACAGGGAAACTGGGTTCAATCGATAGTAGTCTCTCCTCTAACACATTATTTTAATGTAACACATACTTCACTCTAAAGGGCAATATTACTTACTTGCTAAATGCCTTCCTAGCTTCCTTAAAGGGAAAGCGTTCCTTTCATTTTATGACTTGAGGTAAACCCAAGTAAGTAAGCTTTTATACAAATCTCCCCTTCCCCAATGTGCTTAAGGGCTAGGGGAGAGGTGGCTAAGAGCCAAGAAAACAAACTGGAAATATCAATAAATAGCTTCTACAGAAGAAACTTGTTTCATAGAAAACATGTTAGAGCTTTCATAAATTCTTTCCATTAGTAGTCTGCTTTATTAAAAATGATACATTGTAAGATATGTGATAGCTTTGAAAAACACAGCCAAGAAAATTTATCTATTTTATAGATTTAAAAAAAAAAAAAAAAAAAACAATTAAAAATTTAGCTAGAGATTTTGGTTTAAATTGGAAACTACATTCTTAACCTTGGGTCATGATCCTCTTGCTATAAAATCCATTTTTCCATGGTTTTATTACTTTAGAATTATCTGTGGATGAGTAGTACAAGAACATTTGCAAAAGTTGAAAGGTGTTGATTAGCCTATTCTAAAACTAATTGAACCATTCCTTCAAAGAGAAAACCCAGGACATTTTCTTCAAACTTTTTTCTCCCTACTATGTAGGACTGAACAAAATAGCATTTTCTCTTGTACTCAACAATGGTCCTCAAAAAATTATGGCAAACAAAGTAGGTTTTTCTTCTTATCCTACATATTACAGATAAGACAGAAGCCTAGATCTGTTCTCAACACTCATTTTTCTCATTATTTCATTAGTGTGTACATCGTTTCTGCATGAGGAAGTGGTTCTGATTTCTCTATATTATTACAGCTTTGGCTGAAAACTGTGCTGGGGTGGATAGGAAAGCGACCTTCATAGCACTGAAAGGAATTGCTTGCAGTCTCAGGGTAAAACCAATTTCTTTTGGGGGTCAGCTTTAAGGAATTTGCTTGGCTCTACCATTATTCAATTCCAGATTTTGAATCGGTTTAGTTATTGTTATGGACAATGATCAAGGTACATTTGAAGTCAACTGTATTCACAGTGAAACAAGTAATTTAGAACTGAAGAAAAATAAAAAGTACCCCTTAAAAATGTCTAATAAGCTTTTGTAGGTGATATTGTTTTGTAAGGAAGACTTTTGAAAGAAAAACAACTTGGAGGTGGTGGTGTTCCTTACATCTTTTTACAACCAAGCTATCTGAAAATGGAAGTTATTTTAAGACTATTTCCCAAATTTCTGAAACTGTTTTTTTTTTCTGAATTTCTTTTCTGAATTTTCTGAATTTCTTTTCTGAATTATTTTTTCCCTTTTTTTCTGAATTTCTTTTTCTGATCTTTTTTTTCTGAATTTCTTTCCCTCAGGGACTATCATATCTGACAAAATGCCTGACTGCCACAACTTATTATTTAAGGGCCTGCAAATACTTGCTTTAGAATGTTTTTATACTATGGAAACCCACTAAGTGGTTTTACTCATTTCAGATGCGGAACATATGGAATCTAACTTTTTTCCAGCTTAATCAATTTACTTAAAATCCTAGATCCAAGGAATTTGGATGTCTGTTTAAAAAAATAAAAAATAAAAATGGATGATTGTTTAAAAACAGAATTTAAGAAAAAATAGTGCTATAAAATTGCAAAAGGATATGTTTAGTGGATAAATCCATGGTGAGTGCATAAGCAAGTTTTTATAGAAGTATTTATACCTCTTTCTGGTGTTCCCCCCCCCCCCTCGTCTCTGCCCCATGGAACTTCCAGTCATTTCTGCATAAACCTGAAGAAAACCAAAGAACAATGGTTTTATACTAGTTGGTATAAATCTAGATCTAATATTCTGTGTACTCCTCTGATAGGTTTAAGCCAGTAATACTGTTCCTAGAACAAAGTATGCAAAACATGATCAGAAACACCAGTTATGATGCCTCTTGTTTTGTGTAATTTAGTTATTTATTTTGATTTTTGGCTTTTGTTTGTTTGTTTTTTAATATACATTTCCAATTAAGAAGTTACATCCCTTCTTCAGGAAACTGAGGATGTCAGTTTAATACTTGTTTCAGGCAAAGGGATAAAGGGATGGGAAATTCAAAATGTCATCTAAGTTCATTATCCTCGACACAAGACAGCATGTATAGGAAGAGGCAGTTTCTATACAAATACATGTATAATTTATGTGCACTTTCTACCATTTGTATTACTAAAATGATCATTCTGCTGAAAGGATCAAGGTATTCATCAAGCAAGAAGGAAAATGAAACTTACTCTAGCCTGTAAAGGTTAGACTGCAGGCAGATGACAAAGACAGCAAACTTCCACTTTTGAACTTTGAACCCTCTTTCAAAATTGTTTATGACTTTTGACACCCAAGTTCCCCAAAGAAACCAGATCATAATGGTACATGCAGACTCTGGCAGACAGATTCCAACTCCAAAGTCCTACAGCAATCATTTGTGTAAGCAGAGCATTCTTCTTGGCTTGTGTTAATGGTGAAAGACTCATTTTTGCATTAATGAATTCTACCTTCATCATTTTATTTTTTAAAAATTCTAGTATCGAATTAGTATTTGTGATATTAAATTGTGACAGTCAGTACGCTCTACTGAAATGTAGTACTTTGAAACCTTTAACTAAAGCCAAAGAAGCAGTCTGCTTATATTGTTTATTGGCCAGTCAACAGCGTAGCTCTTTTGGCTCTTTTTTTTTTTTTCTTATTTGTTGCCCAGTAATTACCATTTTATTTATTTATTTATTTATTTATTTATTTATTTTCTCTGAACCACTTGAAATTCCATGAAGTTATATTCAGCACTGGTGTCCAGAATTTCATGAAAACAAACAAAACCAGATGAATTTCCTTTTCTGGTTAGCTTTATTATATGGTGTGTTGTTCTAGCTAGTTATTAAAATGCATTTGAACACTTCTTTGTACTGATTAAAGTTAGAACAGTACTATACCACGTATTCAGCATAGAAGCCAGAAGCCTACACATTCAGATTAGGAAACACGAAATCCTTCTGCATTATCACTGTATATGTGAGCATGAAACACTTTCTAAAGGCCATAAAATGACTTAAGTTGTTACAAATATATTGTTATAAATGTAAGACATATACTTTAATTTGATGCTTGGTTTTTGGAAGGTAGAGGTTTAATTAGCTGTCCTTTTTGGTACACCTATTTCTCTGTACAATAGTTACCTAATGATACAAGACAAAACAGCACTTTCATTTAAATTCTCACCCCTGTAACTAACTTCTATGCAGTATAGAAGTAACAACATTTCACTGCTTACATATATGAGAATAAAATTATTACTGAAAGAAGTCTTACTAAGCAATTGAAACAAAAATAAAGCTGTACATCACATCTTAGCACCTACTTGACTAGTATATATTCTGCCTATAACAAGGTTTCTGTCTTAGTAATCAAAAAAACATGTAAAAATAAACTGCAAGTTTATAGTCCAAGGCACGAGAAAATTATACCCTAACTGAATATGCTCATGGAAAAACAGTAGTTTTAATTTTAAAATATCTAATATATAGTTAAATTTGTCTATGAAGTTAATGATTCAATAACACATTTATCCCTGACAGCTATGGGTTATACTTAAGATGATTCTAAGTAAGCATGTACTTATATTGGCTGAGTTCTAACTAAATTCACAATTCCTAAAATCTGATCTTTATAATTTGTGATTTTTATGGGATTGTTCCCAGAAGACAGGCTTGCAAGCTGACAGAATTTGTCATGACAACTGGCAGAAAATGGTTGCTTATTCTGCTCATATAACGTCCCTTTACTCATGTCAGTTTATTTTCTTAACAAACTGTAAAGCTGTTAGCCATTACCATAATTCACTGGGAGTCCAGCCTACTTCTGTGACAAATACTATTTCAAGCATAACTACACTACATCACCAAGAATATTTTCCTGAATTTCAAAGAAAAGTACCATATCCAGTACAGTTAGCTGTACTTGTATATGACTTATAATTACTTGCAAATATTTCTAGTGTCCTTTCCTTTGCCCTCCATGATTGACTTGATCCCATAAAATGGTAACTCTTCTTATGAAAAGCTTCATAATGAACATTTCTATAAAAGAATCCATAACAATGTAGATGTAAGAACACTAACTTGTGGATACAAGACCAAGATTTGGGTCTCTGATTTAAATTCAGACACAGAACTTCAGAAAAAGTGTTGGCCTTTTGCAGAAACCTTGGAAGGCTTCCATTCTTTTGGAAGAGTGGGGAAAGGATTTCAGTCTTACAGTTCTGTGGGCAGAAAACAATTCTCTTTCAGCTGTGTTTAGAAAGAACTATATTAATATCAAAGAAGCAAAACTGAAATTGAGTGAATATATAACACATTGCTTGTTTTGAAAGATCCTGAATGATTTCATGATTAAGACACTAACTTAACCATTAATCTTTTAGTCACACACTATACAAGTAAGATTTTATATGGCAAGGCCATCAATGTCCTTTATGTTTCCAATTATAGGTCTTAATGGCAGTCATTAAAATTGTGAATGTCTCTTGCATGGTTGCATGGAGTACTGGCTTCTTTATCCTCACTTCCCCACCCCCAGAAATGTTCCATCTAAATTATACTAAATCACTTTGGATCAAGGACACTGTGACATATATTGTCAAATAGAAAACCACCCCTCCTATCTCTTATGAAATCTTTCTGTTTAAACCAAGAACTCAATATTTTAATTTTGTCAAAGATATCAAATAAACGTTATATGATAATAGATATTTTCAGCTGCCTTTGAATGGATAACAGGATAGGTCAACAAGATGGATAATTGTCCATAAATTGGGCTTTTGTGAAAGTACTTCCAATTTAAATATTCAAGTAACATGAAAGCAAGTATTTTCAGAACTGTGGATTTCCTAGAAATTTAATTGCAGCTTACGTTTATGCATCATCAATATATTTAACACTGGTACATCCGCATTACAGAAAAAGATGTAGGAGCTGCAGAATTTTTAAGTGAGTAGAAATTTTCTTTGAATTGTATGCATGAAACTCAAGCTGTAGGTGGGTATCAGGGCTTCTCTTTTGTGTGCATCCTGTACGCTCAAGTCATTAATTCCCCAGATGATTCAGGAATTTACTATCCATTTACACAGACAGACTGGCTTGAGAAAACAGACCAAACGGAGAGGTAATTACGGGGTTATTTTATTGAAATATGCAAAGTTTCACTGTTAAGTCTTTGAAAAAAGCAAGCAAGAAACAATATAGGAAGATAAAGATTACCTTAGAGATAGAGCATGCATATAAAGAAGGAAAACAAGAGGAAGGGAATTGAGTTAATCTTCTGCACTGCCATAATTCAATGTCCAGGAATAGGGGATGACAAAACTCTTTCAGAGGAGAAAGTAACCAGTAACAATTCAGTCTTTAAGGGGAGAAGACAGAGACTTTTCTCCATAAAAACAGCTTAAAAGTTACAAATGCAGCAGAAAAGTATTTAAGAAGTTACAAAGGTACAAGTCAGTGAAAGACCTCTTTCCTAACAACAGTCACCTGTAAAACTGTCTATAATAGGACTAAACATTTCATTTAATCAAGAATCAGAACACTGACAAGCTTGAAGCTGGATGCAGACTTGACTGTTGTTTACAGATCTCAGAAGTGAAGCCAAGTGAGTGATGAAAAGCTGTTTCTCAAAAAGAGTAGTAAATTACCACTCTTCAAATTTAACCTCATGAGCTATTTAGAGCTAAATTAAGCTTTTTAGGTAGAAACAACACCATGAACACTTATTTCTGAATTATAAAACAAAACAACAAAGAAAACTTATGCCAATGTTTGGGAGGAAGAAAAGAAAGTTTTACATTTTGTCACCTTGAAAAAAAAAGTGTTCTGGAAAGTCCTTTAACAATCTATTAATTAATTTTATTCAGCTACAGGGATAAAAATAATTCATGCTAAGACTTCATCGAGTTCATTATGATGCCTGGAAAACTTAAAAAAAAAAAACAAAAAAAACCTTTGTTTTAAAAATGTCATTGGTGAAATATATGAAAGCCCTGTCATGCCTTTGCAATGTTGGAAAGAGTTCAATTTCAAAGTAATGTTACTGTCATATAAAGCAAGTCTATGAGAAACCACTACACAGTCATTAAGGACTGAAAAAGGTCTAACATGATAAATTACATTTTGTAGTACCATGGATATGAAATGTTGAAAAGTGCCTAGATTAAGAAATATTTTTTAAACTTCAGAAGTAGATTACAGTTTATAAATCTAAATGTTCTTATGACAAAGATTTTCCAATTAATCTGTTGAATTGGTGAAGAAGGGAGTAGGATGAACACTAAGACATCCAAACATACATACACTGAATTGTTAGTCTATCATACAAGTAATGTGTTGCTTATGACACAAGTAATAAACACAATAATGCTGGATAATGTTGCTATCCCAACCATCTGAAGGACTAGTGTATTAAGTTGCAGATTTTCATATAGATGTTAGGGACTCTGAAGGTGTCGTTATTCATAAACGCGATGCAAATAGAATCGTAGAATCATAGAATCATTAAGGTTGGAAAAGACCTTCAAGATCATCTAGTCCAACTGTCCCTCTATCACCAATATTGCCCACTATAATACATATACTAAATACTTCATACACAAAGTGACATCGAGATTAGAACTCCTTTTTTTTCTCAGCAGATCAAAGAATCTAAATACATACTAACTTCACCTTGGCTGCACACAATGTTAAAGCTGCATCAAGTTGAATAGTTCCTTGGTGTAACTGGGGAGACCGAGCCAAGGTCAGGGCAGCCAACAAGACGCAGAGGGGTCTGAATGTGCCATTGAGAAGACTGAGCTGGCTTGAAAGTGAGGCTTCCACCAAAGGGACACAGCCTGGTGGCCCAGAAATTATGTTAAGGTGGACACCAAAAGCTGCCACAGCATTTGTTTTCCTGAATGTACTATGGCAAAGCAGTGGGATGTTGTCTGTTTCAAGAACATTAAATCTCTAAGGGCCACAAACTGAACCACAGGAAGTTCCAGCTGAATATGAGAAAACATTTCTTAACTATAAGGGTGAGAGAGCACTGAACAGGTTGCCCAGCGATATTGTGAAGTCTCCTTCTTTGGAGATAATCAAAACCTGCCTGGATGCAATTCTGTGCAGCGTGCACTAGGTGACCCTGCTTGGCAGGGCAGTTGGACTAGATGATCTCCAGAGGTCCCTTCCAATCTCAACCATTCTGTGATTCCATGAATACAACTTGTATCTGATTACTTCTCTGAGTAAATCAAACTGAGTAACTGAATGATGTAAACATCAGTGAGATGTTTACATAGTTTTCCTGTCTTAAAGTGTTGCCAACATCTTATTATTTCATATTTGGTTATTTTCTCCACTTCCTTTTTAGGAAGAACGGATAATTACTATATTTCCATGTCTAGTCCCTGAATAGGGAAAGGGACATTGTTCTTAAGACTTTCTGGCGAGTATTAATAAGTGAACCAAGCAAAATGAAATCATAGAATCACAAGGTTGGAAAGGACCTACAAGATCATCTAATCCAACCATCCTCCTATCAGCAATTCTACCCACTAAGCTATTAAAACATAGCTCGTAGCACCTCATCCAAGCACTTCTTGAACACCGCCAGGGACGGTGACTCCATCACCTCCCTGGGCAGGCCGTTCCAGTGCCTGACCACTCTAAGAGAAAAAGTTTTTCCTGATATCGAATCTAAATCTCCCCTGGCACAACTTGCCACTTCCTTGAGTCCTATCAATAGTTATCTGGGAGAAGAGGCCAACCCACTCCCCAACAGAACCTCCCTTCAGGAAGTTGTAGAGTACAATGAAGTCTCCCCTGAGCCTCCTCTTCTCCGGACTAAACAATCCCAGTTCCCTCAGCCGCTCCTCATAAGACTTGTGCTCCAGACCCCTCACCAGTTTTTGTTACCCTTCTCTGGACATGTTCCAGGGCCTCAATGTCCTTCTTGTAGTGAGGGCCTGTTGTGGTTTAACCCAGCTGGCAGCTAAACACCACACAGCCGTTCGCTCACCCTCCCCCCTCCCTCTCTGGGATGGGGGAGAGAAACGGGAAAGTGAAGCTGGTGAGTTGAGATAAAGACAGTTTATTAAGACAGGAATATAATAATAACAATAATAATAATAATAGTGATAATGATAATAGTATTAATAATAATAATGTGTAAGAAAACAAGTGATGCACAATGCAATTGCTCACCACCCGCTGACCGATGCCCAGCCTATCCCCGAGCAGCCGGCCCCACACCCCGGCCAGCCACCCCTATATATTGTTTAGCATGACATCAGATGGTATGGAATACCCCTTTGGCCAGTTTGGGTCAGCTGTCCTGGGTCTGTCCCCTCCCAGCTCCTGCTGCACCCCCAGCCTGCTCGCTGGCAGGACAGAGCGAGAAGCCGAAAAGTCCTTGGCCTGGTGTAAACACTGCTCTGCAACAATTAAAACATCAGCATGTTATCAGCGCTCTTCTCATCCTAATCCAAAACATAGCACCCTACCAGCTACTATGAGGGAAAATTAACTCTGTCCTAACTGGAACCAGGACAGGGCCCAAAACTCAACACAGTACTCAAGGTGCAGCCTTGCTAGAGCTGAGCACAGGGGGATGATCACCTCCCTGGTCCTGCTGGCTACAATATTTCTAATACAGGCCAGGATGCCATTGGCCTTTTTGGCCACCTGGGCACACTGCTGTCTCATGTTCAGGCAAGCATCGATCAACAATCCCAAGTCCTTTTCCTCTTCACAGTCTTCTAGCCACTCTGCCCCAAGCCCATAGCGCTGCATGGGGTTGTTGTGGCCAAAGTGCAGGACCCAGCACTTGGCCTTGTTCAACCTCAACCCACTTACCTCAACCCAGCAATCCAGCCTATCCAGACCCCTCTGAAGGGCCACCCTACCCTCAGGCAGATCGACACTACCTCCCAACTTGGTGTCATCTCCAAATTTACTGAGGGTACACTTAATCCCCTCATCTAGGTCATCAATAAAGATATTAAACAAGATAGACCCCAGTACTGACCCCTGGGGGACAGCACTTGTAATGGGACACCAGCTAGACTGAACTCCATTAACCACTACCCGCTGGGCACGGCCCTCCAGCCAGTTCTTTACCCAGAGAAGAATAAACCTGTCCAGGCCACAGGCAGACAGTTTCCCCAGAAGAATACTGTGGGAGACCACGTCAAAGGCTTTGCTGAAGTCTAGATAGACTACATCAACAGCCTTTCCCTCATCTACCAATCTGGTCACACAGTCATAGAAGGAAATGAGGTTGGACAAGCACGACCTGCCTTCCATGAACCCATACTGGCTGGGCCTGGTCCCCTGGATGCCATGCACATGCTGCGTGATCTCACCCAAGATGATTTGCTCCATAACTTTCCCTGGAACCAAGGTCAAGCTGACAGGCCTGTAGTTCCCCGGATCCTTCTTACAGCCCTTCTTGTACATGGGAGTCACACTGGCAAGCCTCCAATCATCTGGGACCTCTCCAAATAACAGGAACACTGACAGATGGTGGAAAGTGGCTTGGCAATCACCTCCACCAACTCCCTCAGCACCCTAGGGTGGAGCCCGTCTGGTCCCATGGACTTGTGACATTCCAGATGGAAGAACAGGACTCTAACTGTCTCTTCCTCAATCACAGGGTGTGATTCTCTACCTGAATCACAGGGGACTTCCAGGTCATGGCATAAAGTACCCTGAGGATAACTGATCCGACTATTAAAGACAGATGTAAAGAAGGCATTGAGAACCTCAGCGATCATATTTCCTGCTCCATCAAGTAAAGGACAGAAATTCTCCTTGGTTCTTCTCCTACTGTTAATATAATTGTAAAAGGATTTATTGTACTCTTTTACTACAGTGGCCAATCTGAGTTCAAGCTGGACTTTTGCCTTTCTAACTTTCTCTCTGCATATCTTAGCAACTTCCTTGTAGTCACCCCAAGTAGCCTGTCCCTTCTTCCAGCGGACATAGACTCTTTTTCTCCTGGAGTTTGAACAAAAGTTCCCTGTTCATCCACGCCAGTCTTATTCCCCTCCAGCTCGCCTTATGGGACTCAGGAACAGCCTGTGCCTTTAACATCTGTCTTTAGGAGTGTCCAAGGCTTCCCGGACCCTTTTGCCCTTCAGGAGTTACTCCCAAGGGACCCCTGCAACAAGTGTCCTGAACAGGTCAAAGTCCACTCTCCAGAGCTTTAAGATAGCAGTTTTGCTAGTTACCCTTCTGACATCACCAAGAATAGATCACTCTACAATTTCATGGTCACTCTGCCCAAGACAGTCCCCAGCCTTCACATATCCCACCAGTCCTTCCTGTTGCTGAAGAGCAGGCCTAGTGGGGCACCTCCCTGGTAGGCTCTCATACCAGCTGTATCATGAATCTATCTACCACACACTCTAGAAACCTCCTGGACTGCTTCCTCTGCACAGTATTATATTTCCAGCATATATCAGGGAAGTTGAAGTCTCCCATGAGAACGAGTGCTGGCAATCGTGCAACTTCTGTGAGCTGCTCACAGAATGCCTCATCTCTTTTCATAGCTCACAGACTTCACTGAACCACTGAACTAGAAGTAATGGGTAGTAATCAGTGAGGTGAACCAGCTCTGGAAGTTTTCTAGTTATGTCCCTGACCCAGGCCCCAGGTAGTGAGCATACTTCCCTACAGCTCAGGTCTGGTCTGCAAATGCGGCCCTCCATTCCTCTGAGAAGGGAGCCACCTACCACAACCACCCTTCCTTCTTTCCTGGCAGAGGCTGTCTGAATGCACAGAGTTGACTGCCTCATCCTTGGCAACCTCTTAAGGGAACCTTCCCGCACCTCCCCACTTAGCTCCCCTTCAATATCCAGTGCTGCAAACCTATTGCTTAGGGGTACCTGGGGACGCTAGGCAGGCAGAGGGGAGGGTCACCCACAACGCCAAGCAGGGACATTCTTCCAACCCTCCCCATCCCTCAGATCCCCCTCCTCTGCCCAACAGCGACAGGGCATGGGGTCCACCACCAACTGTGGGGTATCTCCCTGGCACCTTTCCCTCTGACATGCCAGAGCACTACTCCACCAGTCTATCTCCTGCTCACAGTCCCTGATGGCCTCTCCTGAGGTCTCTCAACCTCCTCCTTCAGCTCTGCCACCACGCTGAGCAGATCTTACACCAGCTCGCACATCACACAGGGGTAATGCCTGCCACCCTCCCCAACAGCAACAGACTCTGGCACTCCCTGCAGCCAGAGACCTGTACAGCCACAGTTCTGGACAGGTCCTCTATTTGGGTCAGCAAAGTCTTTTTGGGGCAAGCTCTCTGCTCTCTGCCTGGTGTAGACCATGGCAAAAACTGAGGTCACAGAGACTGCCAGTAGATAGGATGGACTCACAAGCGAGGAGGGGCAGAACTCACAGTATCACAGATTTCTAGGTTGGAAGAGACCTCAAGATCATCGAGTCCAACCTCCGACCTAACACTAAGTACTCCACTAAACCATATCCCTAAGCTCTACATCTAAACGTCTTTTAAAGACCTCCACGGATGGTGACTCCACCACCTCCCTGGGCAGCCCGTTCCAATGCTTAATAACCCTTTCGGTAAAGAAGTACTTCCTAACATCCAACCTAAAACTCCCCTGTCGCAACTTTCGCCCATTCCCCGTCGTCCTGTCACCATGCACGTGGGAGAACAGACAACCCCCACCTCTCTACAGCCTCCTTTAAGGTAACTGTAGAGAGCGATAAGGTCGCCCCTGAGCCTCCTCTTCTCCAGGCTGAACAAGCCCAGCTCCCTCAGCCGCTCCTCGGAAGACTTGTTCTCCAGACCCCTCACCAGCTTGGTCGCCCTTCTCTGGACTCGCTCGAGCACGTCCATGTCCTTCCTGTAGCGAGGGGCCCAAAACTGAACACAGTACTCAAGGTGCAGCCTCACCAGAGCCGAGTACAGGGGCACAATCACTTCCCTAGACCTGCTGGCCACACTGCTTCTTATACAAGCCAGGATGCTGTTGGCCTTCTTGGCCACCTGAGCACACTGCTGGCTCATATTCAGCCGACTATCAACCAATACTCCCAGGTCCTTCTCGGCCAGGCAGCTTTCCAGCCACTCATCTCCCAGCCTGTAGCGCTGCTTGGGGTTGTTGCGCCCCAGGTGCAGGACCCAGCACTTGGCCTTGTTGAACTTCATACAGTTGACCTCAGCCCATCGCTCCAGCCTATCCAGATCCTCCTGCAGAGCCTTCCTTCCCTCGAGCAGATCGACACACGCACTTAGCTTGGTGTCATCTGCAAACTTACTGAGGGTGCACTGGACGCCCTCATCCAGATCATCGATAAAGATATTAAAGAGGACCGGCCCCAGTACCGAGCCCTGGGGGACACCACTAGTGACCAGCCTCCAACCAGATTTGACTCCATTCACCACAACTCTCTGGGCCCGGCCATCCAGCCAGTTTCTAACCCAGCGAAGCGTACGCCAGTCCAAGCCCCGAGCAGCCAGTTTCTTGAGGAGAATGTTGTGGGAAACGGTGTCAAAAGCCTTACTGAGGTCAAGGTAAACCACATCCACAGCCTTTCCCTCATCCACCAAGCGCGTCACTTTGTCATAGAAGGAGATCAGGTTCATCAAGCAGGACCTGCCTTTCATAAACCCATGCTGACTGGGCCTGATCGCCTGGTTGCCCTGCAAGTGCCACGTGATGACCCTCAAGATAATCTGCTCCATGAGCTTCCCTGGCACTGAGGTCAAACTGACAGGCCTATAGTTCCCCGGGTCTGCTCTGCGGCCCTTCTTATAGATGGGCGTCACATTGGCTAGCCGCCAGTCAACTGGGACCTCCCCCGATAGCCAGGACTGCCGATAAATGATGGAAAGCGGCTCGGCCAGCTCCTCTGCCAGTTCGCTCAGTACCCTCGGGTGCATCCCATCCGGCCCCATCGACTTGCGCACATCCAAGCTCCGTAGCAGGTCGCCAACCATTTCCTCATGGATAGCGAAGGCCACATCCTGCTCCCCATCCCCTTCCACCAGCTCAGGGCACTGGGTATCCAGAGAACAACCGGTATTGCCGCTAAAGACTGAGGCAAAGGCGGCATTAAGCACCTCAGCCTTTTCCTCATCCTTAGTAACTAGGTTTCCCCTTACATCCAGTAAAGGATGGAGATTCTCCTTAGTCCTCCGTTTCGCGTTGATATATTTGTAAAAGGATTTTTTGTTGTCTTTAACGGCAGTAGCCAGGTTGAGCTCCAGATGAGCTTTGGCCTTTCTAATTTTCTCCCTGCACAGCCTTGCTACATCCTTGTAGTCCTCCTCAGTGGCCTGCCCTTTTTTCCAAAGATTATAAACCCTCTTTTTTCTGGTAAGCACAAGCCGCAACTCTCTGTGGAGCCAGGCCGGTCTTCTTCCACGCCGGCTCGTCTTTGGGCACGTGGGGACGGACCGCTCCTGTGCCATCACGATTTCCTTCTTGAGGAGCGCCCAGCCTTCCTGGACTCCTCTGCCCTTCAGAACCGCCTCCCAAGGGACTCGGCCAACCAGCGTCCTGAGCAGCTCAAAGTCAGCCCTCCGGAAGTCCAATACAGCAGTTTTACTGGTCCCCTTCCTGGCCTCGCCAAGAATAGAGAACTCTACCATTTTGTGGTCACTCTGCCCAAGATAGCTTCCGACCACCACATCTCCCACCAGTCCTTCTCTGTTTGTGAAGAGAAGGTCTAGCGGGGCACCACCCCTGGTAGGTTCACTGACCAGCTGCGTCAGGAAGCAGCTCTCCCACGCTCCCACGCTCTCCAGAAACCTCCTGGACTGCTTCCTCTGTGCCGTGTTGTGTTTCCAGGATATGTCCGGGAAGTTGAAGTCCCCCACGAGGACAAGCGCCGACGATTTTCAACTTCTGTCAGTTGCCTATAAAACTCCTCATCCGTCTCCTCATCCTGGTTCGGCGATCTATAACAGACCCCGACCAGGATGCTAGCCTTGCCGGCCTTCCCGCGGATCCTAACCCACAGGGATTCAACCTTATCATTCCCAGCCTGGAGTTCCACAACATCAAAAGATTCTCTAATGTAGAGAGCCACGCCACCACCCCTTCTGTGCTGCCTGTCCCTCCTGAAGAGCCGATAGCCAGGCATTGCAGCACTCCAGTCATGGGAGCGGTCCCACCACGTCTCCGTGATGGCAACCCAGTCATAGCCTGCCTGCTGCACGATGGCTTCCAGTTCCTCTTGTTTGTTACCCATGCTGTGTGCATTAGTGTAGATGCACTTCAGCTGGGCCATCGCCTTCTTCCCCGGCCTAGCCATTGTTTCCCCCGGCACAGCTCCAACAAGCCTTGTTTGAGCCCCGTCCCACTTCTTACCTAGTTTAAAGCGCTCTCTATGAGCCCCGCCAGCTCCTGGCCTAGGATCCGTTTTCCCCTTGGAGATAGGGACCCGTCTGGGGCCATCAGGCCGGGTGCCGAGTAAAGCTCCCCATGGTGAAAAAACCCAAAATTTCTGTGCTGGCACCAGCCTCTGAGCCACCTATTAACCACGCGAGCTTTCCGTGTCCTCTCCGTGCCTCTCCCTTCCCCCGTAGGGATAGACGAAAACACCACCTGCACTCCCGCTCCCTCCACCAATCGTCCCAGCCCCCTATAGTCCTGTTTGATAGCCTTGAGGCTTCTCTTTTCAACATCATCACTGTGCCTTGCCACACGAGCTCCCACACTGCAGCATGCTGTGGGTGGTACTCACGTGCTGGTCGCCCCTCCCTGTGCCTGGTGGGCAGCGAGGAGCCTCCCTGAGGCTACTTTTAAGGCTGAGGGCGATATGAGTCTATGAATAATTGGTGCAGAGGCCCCGCACCCTGCCACACCAGTGCACAGGCACTGCTGGCCCCTCCCTGCTCATGGTTGGCAGCAACGTTTCACCACCCTCCTGGAGGCTTTTTCTAGGCGGAGGGCGGAGGCGCAGGCAACGCCCACTCCCTGTCAGCCTTTTTTGCAAGTGCGGTCTGGTCGCGCTGCTGTCCCGGGACACCCCTGGTGAAGCAAGGGCTCGAAATCCCCCTGTAACTCGTGGTCGGGCGCTGCAGCTGCACCTGCGCCAGCTCAGAGGCGGCCAACCTCGACTACTGAATAAAAAATTAAAATAAAATGAAATTAAAATAAAGTAAAATAAAATAAAATAAAATAAAATAATAAAATAAAGATGTTGTTCCTGGTTCTACAACTAAATGTTCAATAAGCCATAGATGCAATAAGGTGGTATAGCTTATTACACACAGAATATTGTTTGGACAGAAGGGAACACCCCATGGATGGGGCCCAAATTTACTCTTAGTCCAATTAATGCTTTAACAGACAATTTTAAATACAGAAAAGTTTCATTAATAATAGTAACTTTGTCAATTAAAAACACCTTCTTAGTCTCTATCCCTTTTTACTGCTGTTATGCTCCTCCTTTTAGTTACTGTGTCCTGAGATCAGCAGTTTAGTTGTTCCCTAGCAGAAGGGAAAGGTATGTTTGAGCGTCAGTGTCAGGATGTCATCCATGCGAAGACAGTCATGATGAAACTCCCCTTCCTCAACTTTGAATCACCTTAGTGATACTTTATGTATTCCTGTATTGGTTTTATGAGGCAAGGTTTTGGTAGTGGGGGTCTGTAGGGGCGGAGATTTCAGAAGCTGCCCCATGTTAGATAAGGGCCAGTTTCAGCAGGCTCCAAAGGGACCCGCTGCTGGCCAGAGTCAAGCCAATAAGTGATGTTGTTTGTGCCTCTGTGAGAGCAGATTTAAGAGAAGGAAAACAACAACAACAACAAAACCTGCTGCAAAACAGCAGCTGGGACAGAAAGGAGAAACAGACACCAAGGTCAGTGCAGAAGGAGGGCAGGAGGTGCTCCAGGCACGTAGCACAAGTTCTCCTGCGGCCTGTGGAGAGGCCCCTGGTGGAGCAGACTGTCCCCCTGCAGCCCATGGGTCCCACACGGAGCAGATCTCCACGCTGCAGCCCGTGGAGGAGCCCCCAGTGGAGCAGGTGGGTGTGGCCTGGAGGAGGCTGCGGCCCATGGAGAGCCCCCACAGGAGCAGGCCCCGGGCCGGAGCTGCAGCCCGTGGAGAGGAGCCCCCGCAGGAGCAGGGGGTCTGGGGGGAGCTGCCGCCTGTGGGGGACCAATGCTGGAGCAGTTTGCTCCAGGGGGATGGACCCCATGGTACAGAGCCATGTGGGAGCAGTTCTTGAAGAGCTGCTGCATGTGGACAGCCCCCGCAGGCTCATTTCGGGAAGGACGGCATCCCGTGGGAGGGACCCCACGGGGAGCAGGGGCAGAGAGGGACTGTGAAGGAGTGGCCAAGACGAAGCGTCAGGGACTGACCGCAGCCCCCATTCCTGTTCCCCGGCACTGCTCGGAGGTAGAATGAAAAGCGTGGATGGGGAGGAAGGTAGTTTTTGTTTGTTTTTTTGTTTGTTTGTCACTTGTCTAGATTGTTAGAAACAGGTAATAAATTCCATTAATCTCCCTATGCTGAGTCTGTTTTGCCCATGGTGATAATTGTTGAGTGATCTCCCCGTCGTTATCTCAACCCTTGAGCTCTTTCCAACTTATTTTTTCCCCCTTTCCCTTTGAAGAGGGGGAGTGAGAAAGCGGTTGTGGTGGAGTTCAGCTGCCCACTTTTTTTTTTTTTCTCCTCTTTATTGGTTCCCAGCCTTCCCCAGCCCCAGTTAACATAGAGGGCCTATGTTTGTTGCATGCCAGGTGCCTCCGATTCAGAACTTTACATGATAGTCACATAGAACCTTGACTAGTGAGCAACTGTCAGAGTTCAAGAAGCTAAGAACAGCTCAGGTCAAGACACCCCAGAAGAGTTCTAAGACAATCTCCTGTCAGATAAATGGCCTGTGGCCATTTACTAGTAATTAGGTAAAAGTCTTATTTACTAGGCTACTGCTTGAGATCTGTACTGCTGAATTCACACTACAGAAACTGGAACATGTAGGAAACAGAAAGGAAAAAGTATTTCTCCCTGCAGTTAATTCTCATTTAACTTCTCTCCCTAATCCTTAGCGCTTCATGTAGCTACAGTAGTTAAAATGAAAAGCACATACAGGCATGCAATATTCAAACTGGTAAAAGACTTCTAATTATATTTTCCTTACAGCAAAAGGAAAATTGGCATGCAACTCTGACTAGAGATAAAGTTTAAAATATAAGTCAAATTATTCCCACTCTGTAGCAAAATTAGGGACCCCATGGGTCTTATTAGAAGTACTTTTAGAATCTGAAAGTTTTTCTGAGTATCTGACACTTTTGTTACTCATCGTTAGACATTAAATCCAAATGCAAATGTATCTTAAAAGCATTGTTACCTAATATTAGAATAAAACCCCAAAATGCTGTCATGTTAGGCCTGAGTCAGTTATGTTATTTCATCTGTTTTGAGGATGATAAAAAGACAGTGCAAGTCCTAAAGCACCTTTAAAGGACAACTCCTCAATACAATGTAAGAGGATAACATTTAAGCAGCTGGATTCAAACTACAAGTGATCTTTTTCTGAGAGTTCATTCTTTCCAATTTCCTGTTTTCTGTCTCTGAAAATGAGATAAAATCTTCTGTCAGAGAAGACTACTCTAAACATAATTGCTGTCTAGGAATCTATGCAGATTACTTGCAGAAACATTCACCTCAGCTAGATTCCATCTTATTTTCAGGGAATTTATATTTTGCTTGGTTACATTTTTTGCAACAACTTGCTTCTATATCTCAATCTCAGGTCTTGTGAGTGTACTGAATTTATTATATAAGAAATTAACATTTTAAAATTGCTTACATTTATCTTCAGTGACCTTCCCCTCTTCTGTAATATATCTATAAACTAATAAATTTTGTACTTGATAATTTTATAGAACTTTCATCTCAGAGATATCTCACAAATATCAAGCCTCCTCACCTTTTATTTTATCAAAATAAATATATATATTATATAAAATAAAACTTATATATTAGGATTAAAAGACATCAGACAGAGGAATCCCAGATACAAATGTGAAAATAACTGATGAAGTAATATGATGGATCGGTTTAATAAATGTAATCCCTCTTATTTAGCAAAAGAGTAGAAAGATTTGATTATGACATAAGCAGATGATGAAGTACTTCCTACTTGAAGGAACATATTAAGTGACATCTATAGAGATTAAATATTTAAATCAGAAAAGAGATTATTTGGAACTGAGGTTCCTAACAGAGCTTACTCACTAAATCTCTGTTTCTCCTTTAATTTCTGTAATGGTGGATTATCGAAGAAGATTCAAAATATAAATAACATTGTGCTACTTAGACCCTAGCAAAAGAAAGAGTGGCAACAAGGAGAGAGTTCACCATGTTTGTTAGAACAGATTTCAGGTGGAAAAACAGACAAGCAAACAAAAAACATGCTACTCTATATTTTGCAAGTAAATATAAATCCACAGTTGATTTGATGTACAGTTGATGCAGAGATTGACTATAAAATGGTGAAAAGAATATGGCCATCATATCTGATGACCTGAATGACTTAGTTAGCTAAGCAGTGTTTGCTTTTTGTTTTGTTTTTTTTTTTTTTTTTTTTTTTTTTTTTGTTGTTTTTGGTTTCGTCTTCCTTGGGAAAAAGAAAATCCAGGGACTGGAAAAGTGATGAACTGCCTACTGTAGGAGAAGATCATATTCAAGACCATTTAAGGAACCTGAAGATACACAAGTCCATGGGACCTGATGAGATACATCCATGGGTCCTGAAGGAACTGGCAGATATAGTTGCTAAGCCACTATCCACCATATATGAGAAGTCGTGGCAGTCTGGTGAAGTTCCCACTGATTGGAAGAGGGAAACATAAGCCCCATATTTAAAAAGGGAAAAAAGGAAGACCTAAGAAACTGCAGGCCAGTCAGTCTCACCTCTGTGCCCAGCAAGATCATGGAGCAGATCCTCCTGGAAACTACGCTAAGGTACATGGAAAATACGGAGGTGACTGGTGACAGCCAACATGGCTTCACTAATGGCAGTTCGTGCCTGAAAAACATTGTGGCCTTCTAGGATGGGGTTACAGCACTGGTGGATAGGGGAAGAGCAACTGACATCATCTACCTGGACTTGTGTAAAGCATTTGACATTGTCCCACATAATATCCTTGTCTCTAAATTGGAGAGACATGGATTTGATGGGTGGACCACTCGGTGGGTAAGGAATTGGCTGGGTGATTGCACTCAAAAAGTTCTGGTCAACAGCTCAATGTCCAAGTGGAGATCAGTAACGTGTGATGTTCCTCAGGAGTCAGTACTGGGACAGGTGCTGTTTAACATCTTTGTTGGTGACATGGACAGTGGGATTGAGTGTGCACCCTCAGCAAATTTGCTGAGGACACCAAGCTGTGTGGTGTGGTCAACACACTGAAGGGAAGGGATGCTATCCAGAGGGACATGGACAGGCTTGACAGGTGGGCTTGTGAGAACCTTACGAAGTTCAACAAGGCCAAGTACAAGGTCCTGCATCTGGGTCGGGGCAATCCTAAGTACAAATACAGGCTGAGCGGAGAACTGATTGAGAGCATCCCTGCTGAGAAGGACCTGGGGGCGTCGACGGATGAGAAGCTCAACATGAACCAGCAACGTGTACTTGCATCCCAGAAAGCCAATCGTCCCTTGGGCTGCATCAAGAGAGGCCAGCAGGTCAAGGGAGGTGATTCTCCCCCTCTACTCTGCTCTTGCGAGACCCCACCTAGAGTATTGTGTTCAGCTCTGGGGCTCCCAGCACAAGAAGGACATGGACTTATTCAGATGAGTCCAGAGGAGGGCCACAAAGATGACCAACGTGCTGGAACACCTCTCCTATGAAGACTGGCTGAGAGAGCTGGGGTTGTTTAGCCTGCAGAAGAGAAAGCTCTGGGTAGACCTTTTAACACCTTTCCAATACCTAAAGGGGGCCTATAGGAAAGCTGGGTAGGGACTCCTTGTCAGGAAGTGTAGTGATAGGACAAGGAGTAATGGTTTTAAACTAAAAGAGGGGAGATTTAGATTAGATATTAGGAAGAAATGATTTACTCAGAGGGTGGTGAGACACTGGAACTGATTGTCCAGAGAAGCTGTGGATGCCCCATCCCTGGAAGTGTTTAAGGACAGGTTGAATGTAGTTTTGAGCAACCTGATGTAGTGGAAGGTGTCCCTGCCCATGGCAGGGGGGTTGGAAATAGATGATCTTTAAGGTCCCTTCTAACCTAAACCATTCTATTATTCTATGATGCCATGAAAGACGTTCACACCACAGAGCACAACAGTCCTTCTTCTCCTTTGTGCCGCATGACTGGCTTTTCTGTGTTTCAAAGTGAAACAATGCACAGAGATACTCAGGTACACTGAGAAGCAAAAGTAATTGCCCTGAGCAAGGATTCCCAGTGATGCATCTGTAGTGCTTCCAGTACTAGAACCTAGGTTGGTAAGGCACTGACTTAAACCGTGCAGGTATACATGAAGTGGTATGTGCACACACAAAAAAAGCAAGAATCTAGGCCAAATTCTATTGACCTTCAATAAGTCGTGTTGAAAATGATGCACCAAAACAGATGTGATATTGAGTGATTACTGAGTTTATGTATGCTAATATATCTGGAATATCATAGATACATTTTTAATGTTTTATATTTTTAGAATAATAAATATTATATGAGCCTTTTAAAAATATAACATTTGTGACAAATCTTATGAGAAATTTGACGAGGGATTTTTGTTTCTTAATTTTTGTTTTAATTGTATATATACATACTTGAAAAAGTTACTATTTTATTCAGGAAAAGTCTTCGTGCACACGTGCAAAATCATAATTAATATAACTGTTTTCTTTAAAAAACTAGACTCTACTCTCAAAAATAAGCATACACAGCAGGGACATCATTGCATGGGTCTGGCTGCTAGCTATCTGATGTTTCCAGTAAATCAAACTGTGAATTAGCGATCCATGTCACAGCATTTTGCCCTCTCCATGCTTTGGAACCATGCATCTCAGATGAACATTTGTAGTTTTATTTGTCCAACAGAAGACATCATACTACTTGTTAACAGAGGCCATACTGAAGATTTAAAGAGCAATAAATGTCTAAAAGACCAATACAAGAAATTATGAGCTAAGAAGAAGGCATAAGATTCTCCTGAGTACTATCAAATCTCATACTATATTTTTTAATTGTGGATAATTAATACTATTATAAATAATAAAAGGTCATTAGTAATTGTAACTGTTTCAAAATGATTTTACTAGAGCAATCTGTGCTATTTATGATATTCCCTGTATTCAAAAGTCTTCAATTTACAACTGTTAAAAAGGCACATATTTAAAGTAAATGTTTGTGTCTTAAAGTAGAAATGTAACATTTTCATTGTGATGTAAGCAAATTTATTCTTGCCTTCTACTCTCCCCCCAAAACTGTGAGCAAGGTAGACCTACGGAAGAATGTTTGTGTCCTGTATAGGACAGAAACAAAATGTTTATGAAAATATTTATTTGATATAAAATTCATATTTAGTGTTTAACATACTGACTAATATATATACAAGTTATGCTAGGGAATAAAACAAAGTTTAGAAGATTCACTGATAATCTGTGTTGTGAGAATGACGTATTTTATACTCTGGGAAAATCTGGTGCCTGAGGCCAGCTCATTCTGCAGATTTTCCAAACTAGAGCATATTGTAAGCAAAGATTCCTTAGAACAATAATTTTTACTTACTTTACCATATAAATTTATTATTACTTCCAAAAAATAGTTTCATTTCACAAAAAGAATTTTTTGGTACAATGCATTTGGCTGGAAAGTTATATAGTGTAATCTACCTTGAGTTGAAGCCAACTATAAAAACTTTAACATTTCTTGCATCTGAATTTAGTACCTGTTAACTTCTTGTAAGATGCCTATTACTGATACTAGTGGTAGTGATGATACTAATATGTGAGCACCCTGAGAGACTTTGCTATTCTGGACATAATCTGAGTTGTAAAGTTTGCAATTATTCAGATCTAAAAATTGATAAAAGACAAAAGATCATTGATTCACTTATAAATAAAGATTGATAAAGTATTGTGTTTAAAATAATAATGTAACAAGTAGGAAGGTAATGAGCACAGACTGAGTATGAACATGGGGAGGTGAAAGAAAGCTTAGGCTCCACAGTTGCGTCATTGTTCTTCAGTCCCAACCTGTAATGCCAATCCTAGCATGACACAGAAAACAAATATTAGGCTTACTGGGCTACAGCATCAGCTAATGACATTTTTTATATATATATATATATATATATATTTTTTTTTTTTCAGAAAGGCATACTGGGAAATAGCTGATTAGGAAAAATGAAAAGACTTGTATAACTGCTAATGCAGTTTCAAGGTCTGTGTAAATATCAAATATAATTTTCATTTGCAAATTAACTTCAATTTACATTTTTTTTCAGTTACTTAAGAATTCAAGGCTATTCAGCATCTCCATTAACCCTGTTTGTAACTTAATAAGGCTGTGTGCCTGCATAAATACAGAGTAAATTCTGTATTAAGAATTTACAGGCACATACAGTTCACTAATGTTTGTTATAACTATTAACTTTTTGTTTTTTTCCTCATGTATTGGTTATTATTTCTCTGTTGGGGTTTATTCCTCATTTTGCATTTATGCCTTTATTTTCTCCTGTTAGTCTACAGCATTTGGTAGTTGACTGCAGTAAATTTCACCTTAATGATGTTTGCACTTTCATTTTAATTTATCAGCATCATCTTGAAATATACTTCTGTCCTCTAAAGAGCTTGCAGTCCTCCCACAGGTCTGTGTCATTAAAAATATTTATGCATAGTTCCTATTTCACTGTCTTAAGATACAGCAAAAATATTTAACATTACCAGGCCTAGAAAAAAACCCTCTAGGATGTAATCTGAAATGGCTTACAGAGGCTGGTAACTGTTCTTTTCCCAACTAAATACACCATACATTTAGAAAACACAGTGAGTCATTTTTACCCTAGTTTGTAATAGCAAGTGAAACCCTTCATAAAGCAAAATCCATTTTGCCTTAATTTTTCCCTTCCCTTCCCTTCCCTTCCCTTCCCTTCCCTTCCCTTCCCTTCCCTTCCCTTCCCTTCCCTTCCCTTCCCTTCCCTTCCCTTCCCTTCCCTTCCCTTCCCTTCCCTTCCCTTCCCTTCCCTTCCCTTCCCTTCCCTTCCCTTCCCTTCCCTTCCCTTCCCTTCCCTTCCCTTCCCTTCCCTTCCCTTCCCTTCCCTTCCCTTCCCTTCCCTTCCCCTTCCCCTTCCCCTTCCCCTTCCCCTTCCCCTTCCCCTTCCCCTTCCCCTTCCCCCTTCCCCCTTCCCCCTTCCCCCTTCCCCTTCCCCTTCCCCTTCCCCTTCCCCTTCCCCTTCCCCTTCCCCTTCCCCTTCCCCTTCCCCTTCCCCTTCCCCTTCCCCTTCCCCTTCCCCTTCCCCTTCCCCTTCCCCTTCCCCATTCCCCCTTCCCCCTTCCCCCTTCCCCCTTCCCCTTTTCCCTTCCCCTTCCCATTTTCCCTTCCCCTTCCTATCTTCCCTTCCCCTTTTCCCTTCCCTTTCCCCTTTTCCCTTCCCCTTTTCCCTTCCCCTTTTCCCTTCCCCGTTCCTTTCTTTTACTTTCCTTATCCTTTTTTCTTTTTTGTTTTCTTCAGAGTTTAAAGGTAACAGGCTTTGTTACAACTTCCGAGATGTCCCTGTTCTTTTCCACATCACTTGCTTTACACTGGGGACCTGATTTCTGTTGTTTTCTTTTTACTTCTTGTGTATGTATGTATACATACTTTCCATCAACGTCTTTTATATCCTTTCATAGTTGTAATTCACCAAGTGCGATAGGCTTTCTTATTGTATCCTCACAGCTTCCTATTATTTTATGTTTTTATTCATTTACTTCTTTTAAAGTTTCTCTCTGGATATCTTTACGAATGTGTCAGGATCTTTAATAGTCTCTTGGAATGATTTATATTTTTCTTTTGTGTTAGGATTGTCTGTTATTATGTACTTAATATAACCTCTTTCACTTACTGCCAGATCTCCTGCATGTCTTTTGTCTTCATATTCACCACTGATGTCCCCTTTCTTTACCCATCCATAATAATAATATTCACCCAAATTGCCTTAATCCTTCATATTAATGCCTTAATAATTAATGCCTTAATAATTTCTTCAATGAAAAACTAACCTTCCTTGATTGTTAGATGGTATGTGCAGAACTCAGAAGCCCGGTTTAGTGGTGGACTTGTCAGTATTAGATTAAAGGTTGGACTAAAGGATCTGAGAGGTCTTTTCCAGACTGAATGATTCTATGATTCTATGTCTTGCTATTCTGCTCTTTCACGTGATTTCCAGATAAATTAAGTCCTGACAGTGGAAGGGAGGAAGGGAGGGAAGGAGGGAGGAAGGAAGGAAGGGAGGAAAGAAGGAAGGAAGGAAGGAAGGAAGGAAGGAAGGAAGGAAGGAAGGAAGGAAGGAAGGAAGGAAGGAAGGAAGGAAGGGAGAGAAGGAGGGAGGGAGGGAGGGAGGGAGGGAGGGAGGAAGGAAGGAAGGAAGGAAGGAAGGAAGGAAGGAAGGAAGGAAGGAAGGAAGGGTAGAATGCCTTGCTTTTCTAGTTTAACATTCAGTAATAAATATTAATGACATCACTCCTCTTTTATTTTCTTCTTTTAAGAATACCAGTTATATAAATATAAAATGAATAGATATATAGTAAGAAATCCATCTTTCATATTTTCTTAATTGATTTAACGTAAATAAATATATATAGGCCATATATTTGATACAGTACATCCGCCTTCCTTTTCTGACTATTTGATTCAATACTTATCCAATCATATAATTTATCCAACCAAATTTCTTTGTTAGTAATTATGACACCTATTTTTTTGGTATGCTAGGGCATCAGGTACTTCCCTAGAATCTCCTCTCCTGTCTGCAGACATTTTAGGTTTTTAGCTGATTGACATGTTATTCTCTCCATAGGCACATTACTTCTAACTCTGGTTTCTTTGAGGGTTAGTCTCAGATTTCATTTGTTTGCCTCTGGATCTTTTTAATGGAAAATATATATTCTCTTGATCTACTCAGACATAAAAATCAATTGGTTTCCAGTCTGGACACTATTTTTGTCATGAATTATGAGTCATTAAAATTTAAATCTAAGTGTCATATTTCAGCATGCAGCTAAAGAAAAATTAGAGATCAGAAATACAGGATATATTGCTAAGTATTGCATAGCCCGCTGTGTAAACTGAACCAAGCAACTGAAACAACCAGGTACATTTCTACATTTTCCTGTAGCAGTAAGAGGCATTCAAAAAAAAAAAAAGGTAAGAGTAATAGGTATGCTGCTTTAATTTAGAGTTGCATTAATTTTTAAACTAGCACATCATTGAAATCACAAGCCTTATTTCTGTGTATTGAATCTTTGTAGAACAGGATAGCAAAGTGTGCTGTTCACTTCACAGTTTTGAGGACTCTCTGCAGAGATGGAACTGTGGCATTCCAATGTATGTCTATAAATGTCTAATGCACAGAATACAGTAAAAAAAAATAATAATTTCATGAACACTTACCAAAGCTAGAGTTCAATGTTTATCAGAATTTTCAGTATCGTTCAGCTAGCCAGTTTAAATTCAGCAACAGGTTTGAAGAAGTTGGTAGCAGATTCATTTGTAATTCAAAATAAATAAAATAATACTCTGTGCAGGGTTAGCCTTTGCTGCTGTGATAATCATGTCTCATTTTTCTCCCACAGGTGCTGAACTCTGCTTTACATGTGTAATTCCCTCAACATTGTAATACTTCCTTACTTCCATTTTATTAAGGAAATTCCTCTTTATTATAATTACTCCTTCTTCGGAAAAACAAGACAAAACAACAAAAACAGAAATGTTCCTGCATTTTAGAATCTCAAAATCCGCTAAATTATATAGAGTTGGAAAGCTTTGTTACAAAGTTGTTAGCTTCAGTTGAAGGACTTTTTTTTTGAAAGACAAGGTGTCAGCTACCAAACAAATCAAGCCATACTGCAACAGTCTATTAGTCACCTTGCCTCTAACTTCATTTAGGACATACAGGGCAGTTCTTGCTCAGCAAACATGGTTGATGGTAAAAGTTTATCCTCTGACATAAAAAATAATGGGGAAAAGCAGCAGTGAAGCAGTGAAATATATCCACACAAAGATGCTAGAACCTATGTTATATGCTTCACAGATGAGAGAAAATGTACTATGGGGTAGGTATTTTTCTGCTGATTCAAGTATACCATCCAACAGTAAAAGTATGAGTACAGAAAAGGCAGATTGAGAGATATTAAGGTTACAGTTGTAGTGATTTTACCCTCCTGGAGAGCTGTGCTCCATCCACCAGACCCGCTCTCTCACTTCCCCTCCTCAAAGAGAAAGGGAGAGAAAATAAGGGTTGAGATAAGGACAAGGGAGATCATTCAACAATTATCATCACGGGCAAAAAAAACCAACTTAAAATAGGAAAATTAATGTAATTTATTACACTATTACTAACAATCTAGAGAAGTGAGAAACTAAAAACAAACTAAAAACACCTTCTCCACTCACTGTCTTCTACCTCCACACTGAGCGGCACAGGGGAGTGGGGAATGGGGCTGCAGTCAGTCCCTGACGCTTCATCTTGGCTACTCCTTCACAGTCCCTCTCTGCCCCTGCTCCAATGTGGGGTCCCTCCCACGGGATGCCGTCCTTCCCAAACTGAGCCTGTGTGGGCTTCCCACAGGCAGCAGCTCTTCAAGAACTGCTCCAGTATGGTTCCATACCACGGGGTCCATCCGTCAGAAGCAAGTTGCTCCAGCACGGGTCCCCCACGGGTGGCAGCTCCCCCCAGACCCCCTGCTCCTGCGTGGGCTCCTCTCCACGGGCTGCAGCTCCGGCCCGGGGCCTGCTCCTGCGGGGGCTCTCCATGGGCCAGAGCCTCCTCCAGGCCACATCCACCTGCTCCACCTGGGGCTCCTCCACGGGCTGCAGCGTGGAGATTTGCTCCATGTGGGACCCATGGGCTGCAGGGGGACAGCCTGCTCCACCAGGGGCCTCTCCACAGGCCACAGGTGAACTTCTGCTGCATGCCTGGAGCACCTTCTGCCCTCCTTCTGCACTGACCTTGGTGTCTGTTTCTCACTCCTTTCTGTCCCAGCTGCTGTTTTGCAGCAGTTTTTTTTTTATTGTTGTTGTTTGTTTGTTTTCTTTCTCTTAAATCTGCTTTCACAGAGGCACAAAGAACATCACTTATTGGCTTGACTCTAGCCAGTGGCACGTCCCTTTGGATCTGGATGAAACTGGCCCTTATCTAACATGGGGCAGTTTCTGGGCCTTTCTCACAGAGACCCACCCCTGCAGCCCCCCGCTACCAAAACCTTGCTACTAAATTCAGTACAGTGATTTACATAGAAATATCCCCAAAGTTTACTTAGCCCAGAAAGAAGAGTGGGTTTAACCAAGATATATAAATATCTTCATTAATGAGCTCTTTAATAAAGGGAATAAAAAGTCCAATAAGAATCCTGATTGGCTGGAAAATGAAACCAGGCAAAAATTACATTAAAAGTATGGCTCACATCTTAAGAATGATTACAGATTCACAGATTCACAGATTTCTCTAGGTTGGAAGAGACCTCAAGATCATCGAGTCCAACCTCCGACCTAACACTAAGTACTCCACTAAACCATATCCCTAAGCTCTACATCTAAACGTCTTTTAAAGACCTCCAGGGATGGTGACTCCACCACCTCCCTGGGCAGCCCGTTCCAATGCTTAATAACCCTTTCGGTAAAGAAGTACTTCCTAACATCCAACCTAAAACTCCCCTGTCGCAACTTTAGCCCATTCCCCCTCGTCCTGTCACCAGGCACGTGGGAGAATAGACCAACCCCCACCTCTCTACAGCCTCCTTTCAGGTAACTGTAGAGAGCGATGAGGTCTCCCCTGAGCCTCCTCTTCTCCAGGCTGAACAAGCCCAGCTCCCTCAGCCGCTCCTCGTAAGACTTGTTCTCCAGACCCCTCACCAGCTTGGTCGCCCTTCTCTGGACTCGCTCGAGCACGTCCATGTCCTTCCTGTAGCGAGGGGCCCAAAACTGAACACAGTACTCGAGGTGCGGCCTCACCAGAGCCGAGTACAGGGGCACAATCACTTCCCTCGACCTGCTGGCCACACTGCTTCTTATACAGGCCAGGATGCCGTTGGCCTTCTTGGCCACCTGAGCACACTGCTGGCTCATATTCAGCCGACTATCCACCAATACTCCCAGGTCCTTCTCGGCCAGGCAGCTTTCCAGCCACTCATCTCCCAGCCTGTAGCTCTGCTTGGGGTTGTTGCAGCCCAGGTGCAGGACCTGGCACTTGGCCTTGTTGAACTTCATGCAGTTGACACCAGCCCATCGCTCCAGCCTATCCAGATCCTCCTGCAGAGCCTTCCTGCCCTCGAGCAGATCGACACACGCACTTAGCTTGGTGTCATCTGCAAACTTACTGAGGGTGCACTGGACGCCCTCATCCAGATCATCAATAAAGATATTAAAGAGGACCGGCCCCAGTACCGAGCCCTGGGGGACTCCACTAGTGACCGGCCTCCAACCAGATTTGACTCCATTCACCACAACTCTCTGGGCCCGGCCATCCAGCCAGTTTCTAACCCAGCGAAGCGTACGCCAGTCCAAGCCCCGAGCAGCCAGTTTCTCGAGGAGAATGTTGTGGTGAACGGTGTCAAAAGCCTTACTGAGGTCAAGGTAGACCACGTCCACAGCCTTTCCCTCATCCACCAAGCGCGTCACTTGGTCATAGAAGGAGATCAGGTTCGTCAAGCAGGACCTGCCTTTCATAAACCCATGCTGACTGGGCCTGATCGCCTGCTGGCCCTGCAAGTGCCGCGTGATGACCCTCAAGATAATCTGCTCCATGAGCTTCCCCGGCACTGAGGTCAAACTGACAGGCCTATAGTTCCCCGGGTCTGCCCTGCGGCCCTTCTTATAGATAGGCGTCACATTGGCTAGCCGCCAGTCAACCGGGACCTCCCCCGATAGCCAGGACTGCCGATAAATGATGGAAAGCGGCTCAGCCAGCTCCTCCGCCAGTTCTCTCAGTACCCTTGGGTGGATCCCATCCGGCCCCATCGACTTGCGCACATCCAAGCTCCGTAGCAGGTCGCCAACCATTTCCTCATGGATAGCGAAGGCCACATCCAGCTCCCCATCCCCTTCCACCAGCTCAGGGCACTGGGTGTCCGGAGAACAACCGGTATTGCCGCTAAAGACTGAGGCAAAGGCGGCATTAAGCACCTCAGCCTTTTCCTCATCCTTAGTAACTAGGTTTCCCCTCGCATCCAGTAAAGGATGGAGATTCTCCCTAGTCCTCCGTTTCGCGTTGATGTATTTGTAAAAGGATTTTTTGTTGTCTTTAACGGCAGTAGCCAGATTGAGCTCCAGATGAGCTTTGGCCTTTAACACCTATTAGGATTAACACCTATGTAAGCATTAGATAGCTGCTGCCAGGTGAAATAGTAGATTCTGTATTTGCTGAAGTCTTAAATAATGACTTGGCAGCTTTGGCTAGTCTTATCACAAGCCTTAGATGAAGGCAGAATATTTTTATAACATAAACTGAGAAGTTCTGAAGTTCAGCCCACAAAATGTCTTACAGATGCAAAACTTTGGCTCTTAATCCTGATATATCTCAGTTATGATGATTTTTTTAGGGGATGTCGTTGTGGGAGTCTATTACAGACCGCCTGGCCAGGACGATAGCGCCGATAAATTATTCTTTACAGAACTAAGAGAGGCCTCGAGATTAACTCCCCTTGTCCTTATGGGGGACTTCAACTTGCCAGACGTTAACTGGGAGTGCCACACGGCTGACACGAGCAAGTCCAGGAGGTTCATGAAGCACCTAGATGATAACTTCTTGGTGCAGGTGCTAACGGAGCCAACTAGGAAAGGTGCCCTCCTAGACCTGTTGCTAGAAAACAGAGAGGGTCTGGTGGGAGATGTGGTGATTGGTGGCCGCCTTGGTCATAGCAACCATGAAGTGGTTGAGTTCAAAATTTACGGTGACAGAAGGAAAAGTGCCACCAAAACCTCATCCGTATATATGGGGAAAGCGGACTTCAGGCTGCTCAGGGAACTAGTCAGCAAGGTCCCCTGGGAAACTGCTCTTGAAGGCCTCGATGTCCACCAGTGCTGGTCATTCTTTAAGCGATGCCTCCTAGAAGCACAAGATCAGGCAATTCCTAAATATCGCAAGTCAGGCAGGCGGGGCAGGAGGCCGGCGTGGCTGACCAGGAACATTCTAATGGAGATTAGGCGGAAACAGAGAGTGTTTCGCTACTGGAAGGAGGGCCAGGTGTCATGGAAAGAATACAGGGATGCTGTTCGTGTTTGTAGGGAGAAAATTCGTGTGGCCAAAGCACACCTAGAGTTGAAGCTGGCTGTGTCTGTGAGAGAAAATAAAAAGGGCTTTTTCAGATATGTGAATGGAAAAAGGAGAACTAAAGAATACATAGGGCCGCTCCTTGATAGGGAAGGTCTCCTCACAGACAATGACATAGGCAAAGCAGAGACGCTTAACGCCTTCTTTGCCTCTGTCTTCAATGCCGATGATGGGCTTCGGGACCCAGGGTGCCCTGAGCTGGAGGACCGGGACGGTGGGGATGACAAACTCCCAACCGACCCTGAACGTGTGCGGGATTTGCTACTCCACCTGGATCCCTACAAGTCCATGGGTCCGGATGGGATTCATCCCCGGGTGCTGAAAGAGCTGGCGGACGTCATCGCGGAACCTCTCTCAATTATTTTTCAACGATCCTGGGAATTTGGAGAGGTCCCGGTAGACTGGAAGCTGGCAAATGTTGTGCCGATTTACAAGAAGGGTCAGAAAGAAGACCCTAGCAATTACAGGCCTGTCAGTCTCACGTCAGTGCCTGGTAAAATCATGGAGAAGATGGTTCTCGAACTTATTGAGGTGCACCTGGGGGACAAAGCAGTCATTGGTCCCAGCCAGCATGGGTTTGTGAAGGGTAGGTCCTGCCTAACTAACCTGATTTCCTTTTATGATAAGATCACCCGTATGATGGACCAAGGGAAACCAGCTGATGTGATTTTTTTGGACTTCAGCAAGGCTTTTGACACGGTTTCCCATAGGATCCTACTGGACAAAATGTCCACCATACAGCTAAATAAAAACATCATACGATGGGTGAGCAATTGGCTAACGGGCAGGGCCCAAAGGGTTATGGTAAATGGGGCTGCGTCAGGCTGGCGGGCGGTCACCAGTGGGGTCCCTCAAGGCTCCATTTTAGGGCCGGTACTTTTCAATATTTTTATAAATGATCTGGATGTAGGAATAGAAGGTATTTTGAGCAAGTTTGCTGATGACACCAAACTTGGAGGAGTTGTGGACTCGAATGAGGGTGGAAAGGCCTTGCAGAGGGATCTGGATAGGTTGGAGAGCTGGGCGATCACCAACCGCATGAAGTTCAATAAGAGCAAGTGCCGGGTCCTGCACCTGGGACGGGGAAACCCTGGCTGCACGTACAGACTGGGCGATGAGATGCTGGAGAGCAGCCTAGAAGGGAGGGATCTGGGGGTCGTGGTAGACAGCAAGTTGAATATGAGCCAGCAGTGTGCCCTGGCGGCCAGGAGGGCCAACCGTGTCCTGGGGTGCATCAAGCACGGCATCGCTAGTAGGTCAAGGGAGGTGATTGTCCCGCTCTACTCTGCGCTGGTGCGGCCTCACCTCGAGTACTGTGTGCAGTTCTGGGCACCACAGTATAAAAAGGACATGAAACTGTTGGAGAGTGTACAGAGGAGGGCTACGAAGATGGTGAAAGGCCTGGAGGGGAAGACGTACGAGGAACGGCTGAGGTCTCTGGGCCTGTTCAGCCTGGAGAAGAGGAGGCTGAGGGGAGACCTCATCACAGTCTACAACTTCCTCATAAGGGGGTGTCGAGAGGCAGGAGACCTTTTCTCCATTAACACCAGTGACAGGACCCGCGGGAACGGGGTTAAGCTGAGGCAGGGGAAATTTAGGCTTGACATCAGGAGGGGGTTCTTCACAGAGAGGGTGGTTGCACACTGGAACAGGCTCCCCAGGGAAGTGGTCACTGCACCGAGCCTGTCTGAACTTAAGAAGAGATTGGACTGTGCACTTAGTCACATGGTCTGAACTTTTGGGTAGACCTGTGCGGTATCAAGAGTTGGACTTGATGATCCTTAAGGGTCCCTTCCAACTCAGGATATTCTATGATTCTATGATTCTATGATTTCTTTGTTTTGCATGCCATGCAAAAATCTCTTACTGACACGTCTGGAATTGTAATGTCTTTTATAATATCCATCATATCCTTGAAGGTGTGTAAAAAAATATGTGCTGCTGTGTCAGATCAGTAATACACCAAGACTAATATTTTATATCTGATAATAAGCAATAACAGATAATTCAGAAGGAGTGTCAGAAAATGTGATTATCCAGAAAGAAATTCATCCCTTCATATATCAAAGGTTCCAGTAAGTATGGACTGTTAGCTTCTCAAATGGAACCCTTCAAGCAAGCCTTTACGTTATACAGCCTTTGATAAATTCTCTTTATATAATTTTTTTATCCATTTTTCAATCTATTTATAATTTTGCTATCTACAACATCATGTCAATGACTTCCACAACTCAATTATGTATGCTACAGGAAAGTGCTACCTTTTGTTTTAAAACTTATCTTATAAATCATTGAGAATCCTTATTTATTCTAGTATCAGAAAAGATAAATAAACATTCCTTATTTACCTGACATATAATATTAAATATTTCACGAATGGCTTTCTTATCCTTTCTCACTCAAGTTTTAAAAGCTTTAGCCTATTTTATCTCTCTTTATATAGATTGTTTTTCATATCCATTTTCATCTTTTTTCCGATTTCTGTACTGTTTCCATTTTTACTATACCTTTCTTCACAAAGGATATCAGAGCATTAACATTGTTCAGGAAGTAGGTCACCGGGAAATTACATTTATCTCTCAAATGTTGACATTTTAAAGTTATTCTTAGATGAATTTACCCTCAGGTTTCAAACTAATGAAAATTTAGCTATTCCATTTTGAAACACCTACAAACTTTTAACCTTAAAAATAGTTTAAAGTTGCTGGGATAAAAACATTTATAGAAATTGACACAATTATTTGAACAGGCTAAAAAAAAAAAAGGCCTTTTTGTTTGTTTGTTCGTTTTCTTTTCAAAGCTCTAGTTTACTGCATTTTGGTGGGGTTTTTGTTTGTTTGTTTGTTTGTTTCACTTGCATGACCTACTGTATGCAGAAAAAGTAAACTGACATGAGTGACTTATTTTCTTTTTTACTGACTGTTATGTTTTGACCAGGAAGCTGTGTGACTGGTTACCTGTGCATTAGATAGCACGTAATTACTAAATCTGCTCTGACACTGTGTTGATCCTTAATAAAAAGAAATTGTTATCTTAGGTTCATAAGCTATAGGCTGTTTAATGGTTTACTTTATTTGCACCCATTCCTAAAATGATTTTCATAGGCAAAACAATGGACAAGCATAAAAAAAGGAAGCAACATCTGAAGCTCTGAGTAGCCCATAGGCCCCGTATAAGCAACGCTTTATCTTATTGTCCGGATTTATTCATGGAGGCACAGGGTTTCATTTACATATCTGAATTCCACTTTTGAATGTTGTGGCCTGAGACATAAAAGTTGGAATGATGAATGCATACAGTTTACGCAATGTACTGATTTTTACCTGGAATCTATGAGCCAGAGTGATTTGGATCTTTTGTCCTGAGGCCTTTTGCTTACTTTGCAGAATAAGGCAAATATAGATCATGATGGGGACACAGAACGCATGGGAGGGAAGTGTGAAACCTATATGAATGACAGATTAAATAAATTTGATAATTACATGGTTTTTGTTGTTTTTGTTTGTTTAATTTTTTTGCCTTTTTAAAGCTTTATGTTCTCCTTTGCTTTATGTGTAATACTCCTTCCCCCACTATATAGCCCAGGAATCCTAAAATGGGGCTTGTTTCAGCCTTACTTGTGAGATATGCCAGTTCAGTCGCTGATGTCAAGACAGCAGCAGTCTCCCTCACTACTCCCGTTAATTGTCATCCTTAGACAATAGTAAATGACCACACCAAAACAAGTGCAGTATTCTGCCTGAGTAAGCAAAGTGAAAGCGTTCCCTGTTAAATTATCAAGCAATCTTCCTATCTCTATATATATTTTTCTCCAGAAACCGCTGAGTTTGAGACTCCAAAATATTTTTTGTGCTTGCTTTTATTACAGATTATGGTTCTTAAGAAATCATTAGTAAAACACCCTAGATCTGGACTATCATTTATCTGGTTCCTACAAAAAATAAATAAATAAATAAATAAAGTTACAGATAAGCAATTCTAGAAGCACTCAGGGCTGCTTCATCCAAGGAGGGTTTAAAGGGGCCATGGATGTACAGAGACAGCAGTGATTAAATCTTTGCACAAGTGGGATGGTAGAAAAACCTGAATACTTTCCTACTGGGTAAAGAGTCTTGACAGTTCTTTCAGTTTGTTTCTCAGTGCTGGTAAGACTTTGGGAAATGGATCCAAATGGATCCTGTTGAGTAGAATGTACCAAGAAAGTCTGTCAGGTGTATAACTGCTCATTTGCAAACTGCTTTTGGATAGTTCTTTGACTTCAGATGAAAATAACTTCATACGTATTAATTAGCACCATCATCGTCATAAAACCATGCATATTCAGATAAGGCTTGTTCGTTTTTGCACTATTCATGAACATAGGAAAGGTAAGAAATTAGGAGTGATTTCAGAAATCTTACTCCAAGAAAAGTGCATTTTACTACAACAACATACATACATACAGTATGTAGTGCATACTACTACTACAACAACAACAACAACAACCACAACAACAAGGTTAATTTTCTTCTGTATCACTTCCTGGTGCAATTCCTTTGTTAGTATAAAAATGCCTGGGCCAACAGGTGGGGATGAACTGGAAATAGGAGTGGGAACTTAATTTTCAAAAGCAGGATCACTTCGTGTCCATGTAAAGTGTTCATTTGTAGCATAATGAACCTACCTAACTCTGTGACCAGGTTCGACTCCATATGTGAACCATGTACACACTGTAATCTAACAAGCAGCTGTCTCACTGTGGTGGTTTCACACAGAGCATAGCTGCCCGTCAATCATCACTCTCTCACTTCCCCTCCTCCTCATCAAGAAAAAAAAAAAAAAAAAAAAGTTTGGGGAGAAAATGTGATGAAAAAAGGTTCAAGGGCTAAGGCCAGGGAGATTTCTCACCAATTACCTTCATGGGCAAAACAGGTTCAGCATAGGGAGATTAATATAATTTACTGTCTATTACTAACAGACTAAAGCAGTGAGAAACTAAAATTTAACTAAAAACACCTTCTTCCTCTTTCATCCTCTCTACCTCCTTTGATCAGCACAAGGGAATAGGGAATATGGGGTTGCAGTCAGTGCATAATGCTTCATCTCTGCTACTCTGCTACTGCTAAAATGCCATTTTACATTGGTTGTATCTAGATTTCTACAGGAAAACATGATAATTTAACTAAAACCAGATACAGACTAATGGTCTAGATGATCTAATACTTCAATTTACTATGAAAAATTCTAAGTGTCCCTTACATCTTAGCAAAGTCAAATAGCATATATTTTGAAGTTCCCAAGAATACACTGTCGGTAAGAGAGACGTGAGTTATTTTGCTTTAGAAAGTGTAATTGCATCTTATTTGAAATTTCTCTTTGCGAACTGAGAAAATATTTTTTTATGAACATGCCAGTGGTGGGACAAATGTTAAAACTGCACAGATTTTCTTAGAAGTGCATTCCTACCCAGAGAGAACAGATCTGAAAACTTTAGATTTTTTTCCTTTTGTCAAGGCAGAAGTGAAGTACATTTTCTCTACAATAGTTGAGACTCCCTGCTATGCTCTCAAACACCTTAACATTAATGCACATCTTCATGATAACAAATAATAAGGTAGTTGCGTAATTATATGCTCTTTGAAAAAAAGATGTGATCCTAATTCAGACTACTGCTATAGCTCTCTGAATGAGAGCACTAAGCCTACGCTTTATGACAACTAATGCCTTCTATTAGAAATACCAAATAGTAATCACTTTCCAGTATACTTACCAAAATGTATGGGTTCATTCAAAACTAATGATCATTTCAAATTCAATTAGTCTAATACTCTTGCATAATCTTTTTGTAATAAGCAAGCTCCAAACATGTAGGAAGAGAAATTGTCAGTTTGGTTTTCAAAAATAGCTAAATTAAACCATAACTGAGAATAGAAGATATAATTTAATGTATTCCTAGGACAGTGTGAAATATATATTTGTACTGGGTCTGCTTGGGATGGAGTTAACTTTACCTGCAGCAGCCCATACAGTGCTGTGTCCTGCAGCACCAGTTCTGGGAGGGAGGTTCTACCACTTTTTCTATACAGTTTAACTAGTCTTTTAAAAGCTGTTTTAACAATTTAGATTAGAGTATGTGCTGGAATTGAGGACAACAACATCAAAGCAGCCTAGAGAATCATTCCAGTTTTTTACACACTGAGTATAAACTATTCGATTTAAAATGAACAATAGCAAAATAAGAGACTGAAAAATTGTAAGTGTCCTAAACACTAGAAAACTCCTATTTGTTCAGAAACTCTCTGAATGTTTAACTCTGAACTTCTATATCCTGGAAAAATTATCTAATAATGAAATTGCTACTTCTTTCACCAATGAGTATCTCAAACCCTAACTTTTAATTTAGATAAAACGGAATGTTTCATTAGATCTCATTTCAGTTTTTTGTTCTGTTGAGAAAAAAAAAAAAAAAGTTAAGAAAATAGTTTCCTTAAACTATTAATTTTCTGTCAGTTTCACTTCCAAAATGATTAAAAAAATAAATAACTCAATCATCTTCCTTCAAATTATGAAATGTCAGAGTCAGGCCTTGACACCAGACAGAAAAAGACTGAAAGGTATCTATGCAGTTTTTCCCAGTATTTAATGAAAATGTCCTGTCAAGATTTTCTTAGATAAAGTACTTGGAATAACTGAAATAGCATAATGACTGATTGGAAGATTATGGAACGTTAGCACTTCATGAAGAATTCCTAGCCATTTCTTGTGGATAACCCTGGACTATCAATTTTAAATATATTCTTGTTCATTGTTTTTCCTATAAAGAGAAATTATTCTGTTATACAATTAGATGTGCAGAAGGAGAATAGTTTTGTTGTTGTTGTTTTAAAGCAGTAGGTATAATAGTCATGTAAAGCAACAAAATGTTTAAGAAATGATTCTATAATACTACTATCCAGATCAACCAATATGTTTTTAGTAATTTTACCAATCATGCGCTATTTGCTTTACAGAATAAAAAAAAAAAATCAAGAGTCTGGTTTTAGTTTTAGAGCTATACTCCTTTGTACAGTTTATAAATTAAGATGTCATGAACTAAACCTATATTCTAAAAGCTATATTCTAAAAAAAAAAAGCTATATTCTAAGGGGATATAAAATATAACCACTGTAAATCTAATTAACAAATTGTTGTTAATTAAGGTTTCCAAATCTATTTTTCCCAGCATATGGGGGGGATAATTTTACATAGCTGGATATGTCAATCTAATTTGAGGAATATAAATGACAAGCTAAAGAAAAAAAGAATGTACTCTCAATCTGCTTCTCTACATGAGAAATTATTAAACTAGCATTGTAATTTTTTGTTTTGTAAATAGATAATATGAGAATTTCCATTTATAAAGTAATCTTATATCATTTCAGTATAGCCGAAGCCTTTTCCAAAAAAAAAAAAGTCATTGTTTGAAGCTCATGACTGAATACATAAAATGCATTCAAATATAATCAAATGCACATTTAGCTATTCAGATGGTTCATATTGTCGATATGTCATTGGTGTTACTAATTATTATTACAATTTGTTTTAATTTTTTTTTAGCTGACAGTTAGTTCAAAAGATTTCAGTTTAACAGACTGAGAAAACAATGGCAATTCAGTAATATTCTAATACAGGTAATTAACTATGTAGGTGGCAGTATGAATTAACTCAAATTATGAAAGGCTATTCAGTAAAGCTGAAATTCAGTGTATAGAATTCTACTATGCACTGAAATAATAAAGAATATATTTTATACAAATCACTTGTAGATATTGAGATTTGTGTTCAAAACAGTGTAGACCTAATTTGCCATATTTTCTTAAAAAAAAAAATTGAAATAATGTAGTTTATTGAGTTTATGTTTTGGTTGATTTTTTGTTTTAATTAAAAAATGAGAAAACAAGGCTCTACTGACTTTAATAGGGCTAGCCAATTGCTTGTTATCAAATGCATCTACCTATTTTGTATATCTCTCATAATGCTTTGTAAACCAGTTAGGAACTTAAGATTTCCCTGGAGAGCATCAATGTTATTTATGGTTTTGTTTACCTCCTCTTCTTTGTGAACTGATGATATATTTAAACCAATACAACACACAAGGATTTTTGATATTCACATCTCTTCAGAGAAGCATGATGTTGGTGCCGTAAAACTACTAGGCCAGAAAACCACAGAATGCATCAGTTACTGCATTATTTATTTATTATTTTTTTTCCCAACGAAGTGAGTCTGATCTTGAAAGAGTTTGTATACTGCTATTTCTTCTCCTTGTATTATGCAATGCAGTTACACTGAGATCAGGAATTGCAGAAGCCAGCCTAGCAAAAATATTCTTACTACTTCAAAGTCAACAGACAAATAGAAATTAGCTACAAATAGAAGATAGCATATATACAACTAAAATAAAAACAAAAGGTGGTCTGGCTACCCGGGGTGTTGTATCTCAGATCAGGATGAAAATGTAGACATCTGTAGACTCATTTTCATGAGTGCAATACTGACAATATCCCCACCGTATTTTAAAATGAGACTACGTATATAGTTCTCCATGCAGAAACTCCTCCAGAGAGAACTGTGACCAACAGGTGTAAACCTAGTGACTTTCCCCAGCTCTGTGCTGAAAAGACACCATTCACCTTCTGACATCCTGTAATTCCCTGACGGTTCCACCAATCCTTACCATCACAACAGCCCTTTCCAATCTGTCTTAAAATATACGTTTTTAATACAGTAATGGTTAGAATGGATAGACCAGCAAACAATGAGGTGAACAAGTCTACAGTGCCTTTTATATTGACATTCCACTCTTGGAATATATTTTGAAATTATTGTACATATGCAATTTGCATATCAATATACATCATATATATCAGTATGTGCAACAGTAACAACTGTCTCCCCTCTCCCCCTTTTTTAGCTTTAAGAAAGCCTGATGTATTGAGAAAGGCAAAAGTCACAAAAGTTATACTTCCACATTTTCCTTCTCTTGTTTTTTACCAAATTAAAATCGTAGTGTGTAGCTTACCATATTGTAGGTGGTTCAGAACCTTCTACTTCCAAATAATCATATTTTTCTTCCATTTGGAAATCTGTAAATATGAGTGAGATAGTATCCCCAGGCTCTGCCACAATTGTCCACGTGCAATCTGCATTATTATGATACTCATTAGGAAAGTTGGGGCTCGAGATGATACCACTGGATCCTCTCATAGTTCCTCCACAAGCGTCCTCAGCTGTGAAAAATGAACAAACAAACAAAAACTTAAATGCTTAAATGTCATTAAAATCACCCTTCTTGTTGAGAAAAGAATGTTGCTATCTTTTAGATGACCAATTATTTCATTTTTTTAACAAGTTATACTTGAAATACAAGTTATACTTGAAACTTCAAAGTTAGTGTTAACAAGTAATTCCTTCAGATTTTAATTACTTCAAAATTATTTTAGTCAGCACATATTTTTATAACCTTATTATTTTATTAGCATTGTTCCACTCATTTTACAATATCATGCAAAAATTTAATGAGTTCTTTTGCTTTAACCAAAAATGTTGTCACAAAACAAATTGAGTTTAACCCCTATTACACACAGTCTGACACATGACGTGCAGCAGCCACATCATACTGAAAGAAGCATGAGAATTCTATCCAATTTACGCTACTTGTATGATCATAATTGTATTTTTGTGACCCTTTAGAGATGATTAAGTATTTTTCTTCAATAATCTTTTCCAACTCTCAAACAGCTGATCAGTTTTCAAAACAAAGCCAGTCCTGGAAGATTTCCCAAATGTCAGATGCAAGACAATTTCACAATTTCACGATAAAAATGTTTACATCAGAGTAATTTCATTTTTTTTAATCGATCATTTCTTTTAAATGCAACCATTGAAATACTTTTTTATTTTTTCTTTTCAAAATAAGTTTCCATTTTCTAATGTACAATCTTACGTTGAAAAAACTAGGTAAATATTGGAGATTTACAATATCAGTTCATCAACAGAATATCTGACAATAAATATCTGACATCAACAGAACTAATTCCACGAAAAAACAATTCTCACACAGTGACTCACAGATTTCATTCTTTACTAAGGTAAGAGAAAATGACTGAATTGTTGTGTATCTTCTAGTTTACAGGTATAATATGCCTAATAATTCAAAAATTGTTTTTGAGGATATCATGTCAAAAACATTTATGTGAGTTAATAAAATTGATCACGAATGTGGTGCTTTTAGATAAGTTATATGGAAAAACCTTTTTACGAGATGGAAATACCATATCCCACTTTTTATCTCACTTATACACTTTATTAGCCAAATGTCTGAAGCATATCTGAAAAGCAATTCTTGCTTTTGCTTAATTAGAATATTAACATGAATAAAATGTTCCCTAAAACCTGAAATAAACAGCCAATATTGCTGAAAAAAGATAAGGATTTTTTTTTTTTTCAAAGAGTATAGCATCACAGAACAAAAGCTATAAAGAATTCTAACTGATACAGTGGCTCGATCCTAAGAGGAAGAAAATTCTAAATAAATGTAACAGACCTCTTAATTATACTAATTTTTAGGAGTTTAAAACAACAGGCTTTGTCCCTTAAAAGTTCTGCTAGATTATTATGTAAACGCATAGACCACCTAAAGTAAAAACACTTCTTGGGTTTAATCTTATGAATTAACCAGTGCATTAGGCATGAAATAAGTAAACAAAACTGAGGAACCTCATCACATTACATGATCAGGTCCTTTACTGTGAAAGGAATAAAACAATATATGAAAGGTAATAATGAAGTTTGGGTTTTATGCACTGAGGAGCATCAGGAGAATAATTTTTAATTATTAGTTCTCAAAAGGAAAATTTCCATTAAAACAATGTGGAAAATACTTGCTAAATGACTTTGAAGGACCTTTATAGTTACATTAAATATTGATTTAAATGTTTTATCATCTGCTGGTTTGAAAAAGTTCTTAAAGATAAATTTTCATAGCTAAATGAATTAAGCTTATGTAATCTGGGAAGACAAATAGTAATATGTGGAATAATTTTTCAATACATATAACAGGTTCAAAGCAGAAGATTAGGAGTATCATGCAACACTAGAGACTTTAGAATAGCTTTCCCTCAGACTCAAAAAGATAAGTGCTTTTGAAAAATGCTGTACTACAGAACTCATTATTTTTGCTTTTCACAAATGAGGTATGGAGAAACCTAGCCTAGCTCCCAGTAATATAAAAGCTGTTCATTAGAAATGTTGCTATGCTATACTAATAGTTAAGAGAATAAATAGAGTTAGTGTGTTTAAAAATAGAGGCTGTGTCAATGAGCAAGTCTGCTATTTCTGAGCTCAGAAATCTCTGCTTAGAGATTTTTGCCAAAATGTAATTTTGTCACCATCAACAAAATGGCCTTGAGAAAACATCACATATTTTGGTCTGATTTGTGTAGCAAAGTGACTAAAGTGATACTAATATTTAAATGTTCTTAATGTAACTAAAAGCATACCATATATCTTCTTGGCCTTTGTAATGCAAGTATTAGCCCAATAACCAACAGAATTATTTTTCTGTGTTCCTTTATCACTTCACCTACAGTGCAATTTATATATATTTTTGGTTGATTGGTTGGTTAGTTGGCTAGCTGGTTGTTTTTTGTTTGTTTGTTTGTTTTTGTTTTGTTTTGGCTCTAGTTTGTAGTCAGATCCTCAAAGGCATCATGTCTGGGAAAGGGTTAAATAACATCAATCCCCATGAAAATATTTGGTACCTTAGACTGTGAAGTCACTGGAAAAGGTAATAGGCCTTCAGGAAGGCTGAGAAACACTGAAGTCAACAGGAGTTGACTTCAGAGTGCATAAAACACTTACAAATAAAATAAATTTAATAACTGTTTCTGTAGAGTCTTCTTTTAGCAGCTGTATCTCTATACTCGATATTCTATATTTCTATCATATTCTAACAGCATAATTGTTTAGATGTCAGCTCTGACATAACAAATAAAAGAATAACTAGTAAGAGAGAAAATATTTATGAAGACTAACCTGTATCAGTAGGTGACAAGTTTAATAACAATATATGAACAATGGAGAAAGAGGGGAAAGATAATCTTTGCAGTAATTTCTGTACTCAGAATCCATATTTCTCTATTTCTCGACCTTGCCACAACTTTCTGAACTACCTCTGTCAAACCACTGAGGTGCAAATTCTCAAAGATACTTAAGTATCTACCATTACAATCACTGCAATCAAAATGTAATATCTAAACAGCAGTTAAGCACCTAAATGCCTTAAAAGAACCGCATATTAGTTCTTTTAATTTCCAGTTATTAAACATGGAGGAGAATAGGAGTGATTTAAAAGAGTGATGAAAAGACAATACCTGGGTAAGACTTGGTACAATCTGAAATTATGCAGTTCCAAATACACAGCAAATATAGATGGCATTTACAGAAAAAGTACTCTTTTAAAATACCTACTCTCTATCTTCAAAAAGCAAATTAAATTTATTTTATCACATATTCAGAAAAATTATCTGTCAAACTTGCAAATGTGATACAAAGGCATAAATGCAAAAAGTATGCACACTGCCAAGATGTCCTTTTTGCAAACATACTTCTCTGATCTTAACCATATGCTGGAAGGGGAAGATTTTTCAAAGTGATACGCAAGTGGGGACTTGGCTTAGAAAAGCTTTTTGAGGTATTAAGAATTCAAATGAAGATCTGTATTTGAATATGCATGAAGGTTCATAAGGAGAGGGAGTATCTCTGCTATTATGATGTGAGTGATGATTATGAGAGTATAAAGGTTTAGAAGGGTTTTCTTCAGCTTTTTCTGGGCATACACAGGTTTCTAATTTTATACAAAAGTACATGCTATTTTTTATTTTCTTATTAAATGCCATGAAAAAGAAGAAAGATTTGTGTAATTTCTGGTAAAAATTAATTTCATAAAATTTTGTTTTCTAAACAAATGACCATCTTCCTTGTTTGCTGTTCATTGTTCCTTTTTTCATATTGAATTTTGAAAATATATTCCTCTAGTTAGTCCTCTCTTATTTAAACTTTATTTTCTGCTTATTCATGTAGGTTTTGGTGCTATTCACAATAAAATTACATGAACATTGAACTGTAATTTTCAAGAAGACAGATGATCAAAGACAAGCAACACTATGCGTGATTTATAGACCATGCAAATTCACTGATTTCAGTGAGAGTTCAATGAGATTGCATTTTTAATCAAATTTTAATTTGGCACACAATGCATCCTGTCATCTGATCTATGTAGATATTTATAGCGCATTGAGCAGTTGAACTTAAGTGTATAACTCAACTTCACGGAGTAATTGACATCTGTTATCTAGTCTTAAAAATACTGTAAGAAACAGTGTAGCAGCTTGCCTAGTTAAAACAATGATTTTATAGCAGCTAATAAAAATTATGAGCAGAGACACTTCAGAAGGAATTCATCAAGAAAAACTGAGATGACCTGTAGCAATTATTCTGTACTGTGATCTTAGCCACACACACTCTATGGAATTCACTACTCACTTAGTGTAGTTCAGGTACAACTCCAGATGTAGTGTGGTCTGCTCGTCTAAATTTTAGAAAGTCTTATGTCAGGCAAATTGGATGAGCAGCCTAAAGTAATCAGCATTCTACTATCCCCTTTTAATCATGTAACAGTCATATTAATTAGTTCTTTTAGATATACACATTAATAACTACCTTGTCTGAAGATCACAAAATATCTTTACATTAAAAGCAATCAATTCTTTGAGAAACTCCAATGATTTTGCAAATAATTAGTATGGGCGGACAGGTAACACTAACTATGTATCTTATCGATATGTATAAGTACCTTAAAGGAGGCTGCAAAGACAATGGAGCCAGGCTCTTTTCAGTGGAGCCCAGTGCCAGGACAAGAGGTAATGGGAACAAACTAGAACACAAGAGGTTCTGGAAGCACTTCTCCAAAGCACATGATGGAGGGAGGACTGAAATAGATTGCCCAGAGACATTGTGGTCTCCCTCCTTGGAGACCTACAAAAGCCACATGGACGCAGTCATGGGCAGCTTGTTCTAGGTGTTCCTGCTTACGCAGGGGGTCTCTAGACCCTCTCTAGATGTGAGATGGTCTCTAGAAGTCCTTTCCAACCTTAACCATTCTGTAATTCTGTTTTCAAATATGTTATTATTATTATTTTTGTAAGATTAAGACTAAGATTAATATGTCAAATTCTACTGTAATATTAAAACTCACCACAGCTACTATTCACAGTGTTATTAGCATAAAATATTTCTGATCTTTTAAAGGAAAATTATCAGAATGAAGAAAGAGAAACCTGAGGATACAGAACTTATGTAACCTGCTACGTGAAAAACAGTCAGTTTTAAAGTCTGCTATATAGTTATCTATGAAATTTGCAAATAAATTCAGTAATAAATTACATAGATCGACACAAAAATATTTGTAAGGAGCTCCATAGGCAATGTCATTTTCTAGCAGATTTCTCTCTGTTAAAGAATACTACTTTGCACACACTATCTTTCCCTGTAAATTATGTTCAGAATAGTCTTAGGGTGTTCAGAAATGTAAATGAAATAATTACTAAACATCCTTCAACTGAAAATCTTTAAGGATAGGTTTGATGAAGATTTGTCATTAATGACTTACATAAAATTGATCCTTCTTTTGAAGAAAGGGACATAAAACATCTCTTAAGGACATGGAAGATTCGTTTGCTTTGGCTTAGTGCTGTGACTTGTAAAACTCACAGGGATTTTAGATCCCAAATAAACCCAGGAATGATTATAAAATGACATGATTCACATCCTCAAATCCTTCATTTTGCACTTCTATGTTCAATATAACTGTAAAAATTTATACAGATTTGACAGCCAGAAAAAAAATAAAATAAAAAAAAATCAAATAATAGCTTCTGTAGCTAAAAAGGTGAGGAAGCTCAGGAGCTTAAACTGTGCTCTTGCAGAAGTTAAATGGAATAAATTGCCTCCTAACTTGCCTCTTCTGAGACAAAACCACAAAAATAAGTGATGCTATTGAGAAAACACTACCAACACCAGCACAATTGTCTGAGCAGCCTCTGCTCAGACACAGCTGGGCAAGGGCGGCAGCTGCTTTAGATGAGTGACAGCACTGGAGAGCCATAAGGGGGAACAGTTGACACAATGAAAAGGACAGATAATAAGCTACATCCCTTTGGGCGGCCCCTGGAAGAACCCATGCTGGAGCAAAGGAGAAGAGTGGGAAACAAGGATCGGGGAAAAAAGGAAACCAGCAGACGCTAACACCTCATGCACACCCCCATCCTCCTCACCAGAGGTTCTGAGTGTGAGATGGGGCAGTAGCAAGGCAAGAGTGGAGACTGGAAAGGGACAGGAGGAGTCTGTAGTGATGTTGAAGCAGGCAAAGGGGGAGGAAAGGTGTTCTCCATAAGGGATTAAGGTTTTGTATCCTTTTGTTTTGCAACACCTGAATAAATAATTAAATTATTTTAATGGTTAATAGATTGCATTTCAGTGAGATTATCAGAATCAGGGCTGTTTGCCTACAGTAGTACATCCTGTTGTGAGTGTTCTTCATCTGAGTAACACTGTGCTGAAGAGTTTCCAATTGGACAATCATACATTTTCTAGTAACATGGCAGAATGATCACAGTGACAAAGATGATTATGCTAATGTGTAAAATAGGAATGTGACCATTACCTAAAAATGTAAAGCAGTACTTGTTTTACTTATCTGATGGCAATGTACTGTGCAAAACATATTTGTTTCTGTTCTGATAAAATGAGGTGGGAAGGAAGGCTGTTGGACTCATCCTGGTTTCAGCACCTAGTGCCATTAACATCAGCTGAGGGGAGGAAGAGATGGCTCTCCCCTTGGCACCCACTGGCAGTGGTAAGTACCCTCTTGGATGAGGAGTGCAGTGGGCAGGATGTGAAAGACCCACCTAGAAAGGAGCCTTCATGAAAGCTGATGAAGATAGTGATCTAGGAATGAGCAGCACACATCCACACCACAGCATGGAAAATAGAAACTTTCCTGTGTTCTGAGATGTTTGTTGCAATCTAAGAAAATGCAAAACATTGCTGAAATCAGAGCAAGATGAAGGGAAGGTTGAGAGGTTAATTTAAGAGAGAAGAGAGAAGGTTAATTTAAAATTAAGTTGACAGGTACCTCTTAGAAAATAATCTCATTTCTCAAAAATCTCTGGATACATAATAGAATTATTTGACAAAACAGTATGATGGACGCATTTTAACCTTGAATAAGTTGTCACCTGACAAACAACTCTTAAATCTCAAGAGCTGTTCTTATACAACTTCTCTCAAAAAGGGAGCAAATCTTAAAGCATCAATAGCACATACCTGAGAGATATGCAAAAGAAAAGAAATATATATATACTTAGACAAAGAAAGACACACACCTTTAGAAAATGTTGTTATCTTGGGTCCAGATCATGCCTTTCCTTAAGAGACACGTAAACTGGCAACAATCACTTTCTACTTCCTTTGGATTTAGAGAAAATAATAAAATCTGAAGTCTCTCCTTAAAGTTAATATGAGGATCTGTTCACAGAAAGTATCTCCTTTTCCGTAGTGGCTTACCGGAGAAACCTAGTACAACTATGTTCATACGTGCATACATTTTGGTGAACTGAGTCCAAGACTCTGAAAAGATGGTAGAATGTATCTTCTTTTTGTATATGGTAACTTGCCAGTCGTAAGACATTTAAGAATAATGTCTTATTCACATCCAAATTTGGATGTGTCAAGACCTGAGTAGTAGGTACAGTATCTTTTTTTTTTTTATTCTAATCTACAATCAAATCCTTAATGTGGGATCAAATCCTTATTGTGGGACCAAATTCTTACTTAATTCCATGACACTGAAATTTGTGAGTTGGAAGATTTATTTGCAGACTTATTTCTTTGTAGAAACTGACATAGCATGCTCAAGCAATTGAATAACAATTCCAAACACATTACTATTCTTTCTTTTTCTGAAACACCAAGATCCAGACTAATAATGTTTAGACTATTAGGATTTCTATCAAGCTAACAGAAAATTCTTGGCTTTAGTTAGATCCAAGGTGTGCTTCTTCTTTACCCGTAAACAATATTTCAAGTTTCCAAAGTGTTTATACCTTTAAGATACTACTGTAAATGATGTTTATTATACTTACAATAATATAAACTTCTAAAGATCTCTATTTGAGGAGCTGAATCAAACAGAAAATACGTTTATATGTATAGTAAAGAAAATATATATTTAAAGTTTCAAAAATTTTGCGTTGGTTGGGTGGAACATCCGATCTTGGACTACATAGATGAAGGCTATGGAAAAGATAGGGTTAGATATTTCCATGGTGCGCAGGAAAAGGACAAGAGACAAATTGCAACGGGATATTCCATTTAGATATGAGGAAAAAAATGTCACTATTACAGAGTTTAACCACAGTACTGGGTTACCCTTAGAGACGTGGAACTTTCATCCTTAGAGATTTTCAAAACTGAACTGCACAAAGCCCCAGTCAGACATTTCTGTCTTTAGCTTTGAGAGGTGTGTTGGATTTGGTAACATCCAGGGTCCCAAAATAAGTTGTCATACCATTTTTATGATAGCTTATAGATCAACAACAACAGCTTACAGATCAACAATCATAGCTTAACAACAACAACAACAAAATTGAAAAAATAAGCAAAGAAAAAATGTGTGTTGTCTGAATTATTATTATTATTACTGTTATTATTATTAATAATACTGCATATATACTGCACTGTTTAGTGCAGGAAGGAAAAAAAAATACTTCCCTTTGTTTTATTTCAGTTCTCTGGACCTGACATTTAAAATTTTTGTTTGTTTTCTCAGAACAAGTGCATTGACTTTAAATTTCATACCATCCAATGGAGAAAGTATTGCAATGTAAACATATTAAATAATTTTTATCTTTGCTATAAACATTGTGGAATGAGACCACTTGAATCTCTTTTTACATACAGCACCATACAATCAACCCTTATTAATTTCCTGCATTAGTAACTTAGTATTCAATATAGTAGCTTAGTGGGAAAAGAATCTATAATACTTTTCATTGTCTAGTCCTTTGACCCTTCTAACCTCGTGACAACCAAATTATAAGGAGCATGCAACTTGAAATAATGTACTTTATAAACTGAAGAAAAATGCAAGTATTGATCAAAATATGTTTCTAAAATAGACAATTACATATCCTAAGGTCTGCAAACACCTAAACAACAGGGTGTATCCTTGGTGAGCCCCATACAAAGCAGGAAACATGATTTTTGTTGCACATTTGTGTTCTCTTTACTTCTAAAGTTTTTTAGGTATCTAAAAAAACCTGCCTTTTATTGCAGCTTAAAATGGCTAAGCATGACAAAATGTTTTCAAGTTTTCAGTCAAGATTTCTGTACTTGCTTAATTATGTAGAGAGCTTAAAATTCAGCACTCCTGAATGTGATCTGTGACTAGTGCTTCACCAAAAGAAAGAAGCAGGACTTAACCTCTTCAGAAGATATTTTCTCAGCCAATTTATGATGACTGATCTGACAGCTCTTTTATCTTGTTTGCCAAAATTTATCAAACTTAAGTCTGCTTGCATCTGAAAAGTTCACAGACACATTCAAATTTGGAAAACTAAAATCAGAACATGAAGAGAAAGATTTTTACACCACAGAAGTATTTAGAAATAAGAGTTTCAATAATTTGCTTGAGGGATGTATGAAGAAGTTCTTGAAGTAGAAGTTAATTACATCTCCTTCCTGTTGTCTAAATGCCTCTGCTACTTATGTTGCATCCTGCCTCCAGATGGTTTCCTGTTACACTCAAAGTATTCCTATGGACAAAAAGGAATATTATATATATATGCAGACACTTTTTTTTTCCTTTTTTTTTGTCTTATTAATGATTTAATGAGAAAATAGTCCAAATTACCTAATGAATGCAGAGAAACTTCGTTAAACATACTGTTAAAGTTGTTGTAGATTACTGTTTTATTACTATAATGCCTGTACAGTGATGCATGCAGCATGGCAAACAAACAGGACTAAGTACAGGTCTGCATGCCCTTACAGAGCTATATGATCTCAAGGGGGTCACAGAGATGTTGTGAGTAGCTCACACAACTGGAGAACTGAAATAGAATACTGGGTATATTCTTGTGAAGGACAGACCAGGACAGACCTGAACTTGATATGAAGGAACAGCAGTAGTACATGGAGGGCTGCCTAGGAAACAGACAATGAGACAGCTGAAAGCTTATGGATCAGGATTAGAGGCTAGACTAATGTGGGTGATGAGGTGGTAGGTGAGTACTACAGATTGCCAGATAAGAAGGTAGAAGTAGATGCAGAAGTGCAGAAGGCAATTGTCTGCCTTCTTCACACAACTGGAAGTAGCTCATATTTGCAGGCCGTGGTCTGCTTGGGGTCTTGAACTGCCCTGAGATCTCCTGGAGGGACAACACAGCAAATCACAAGCAATCCACAAATTTTCTACAGTGCATTGATAACAAATTCCAAACACAGATGTGTTATACCTTCTACAGATTTATCAGCAGCAAAAGGAGACAAGGGAAAATGCAGGCATTCTGTTAATGGTGCAGGGGCCCTTGTGAAAAAAGGACATGGAAAAGGCCAAAGTACTTTTTTTTTTTTTTTTCCCTTGGTGAGACTTGCCTTCAGGAATTCCAGACCAGAGAGAAAACCCAAAGCAAGCAAGAATTAACCTTGGTGGTGGAGGATCAGACTAGGGAACATGTAAATAAACTGGACATACATAATTTCTCAGGATCTGATGGAATGCACCCACAAGTCGGTAAATGTCACCGTGAGGCACTGTCAATTACACCTGAAATGTGGGGGTGACTGGAGGAAGTTCCTGAGGACTGGAAAAAAGCAAATGCATTTCCCATCTTCAAGAAAGGAAAGAAGGAGGATATGAAGTACTACAAGCTTGTCAGCCTCACCTTGATCACTGGAAAGGCAATAGAACCAACCCTTTTGGAAACCATTTTGATATGCATGAAGCACAAAAAAATGTGACTGGAAGTAGTCTGCCTTGATTTTTTAAGGAGAAATGCTGAGACAATTAGCCATTTACAATTATATTACTGGCTTGGTGGATGTGGGTAGAGCCATGGATATTATCTTCTCTTCACCAAGGCTTTCAACAATGTCTTTCATAACACCTCCATAAACAAACTGGTAAAATACGAACTAGATAAAGTGACAGCAAGGTGTATTTAAAACCGGCTGAACTCCTGGGCTCAAAGGGTGGTGAAGTGTATGAAGTGCTATAATGTTCAGCTGGAGGCCAGTTACCTTGCATCTAGAGTACTGCATCCATTTTTGGGTTCCCTGGTAAAAGAGACATATGAACATACTGGAAAGACTCCAATGAAAGGCCGCAAAGATGATTAAGGGACATACCAAGAGAATTGAGAGACAGGGCTGTTCATTCCAGAGAAGAGATGGTTCAAAGAGATCTTATCAATGTGTTTGGATAAATATTTGATGGTGGAGTGAGTAAAGATGGAGCTAGGGCTCTTCTCAGTGATATTAAGTGAAAGGACAAGAGGAAATTGGGCACAAGTTGAAATACAAGAAATTCAGTTTAAAGAGTTTTTGTTTGTTTGATTATTTTCGGTATTCTTTGACTGTATGTTTGAACACATGAACAGGTTGTACAGGGACACTGTGGCATCTCTGTCCTTTCAGATACTCAAAATCCTATTGGAAATGTTCCTGAGCACCCTGCTGTAGGTAGTTCTGCTTTGAACAGGGGGTTGGACAAGTTTTTACCTGGAGATGCCTTCAGTAAGTCTGCTTCTGTGATTCTGTGACATGGAAGTATCATGCCCTAAACATGATCAAGAGCTTAGTACAGTGCAAACAGACTGTATCAAACCATGGCAAACAGGATAACGTGAACAAGAATTGAGTGTAACTGGCCACAGATCAACAGCTGTCAGAAGAACAATATCAGAAACTTGTGGAAAAATATATACTGTCATTGTGGACTGATCTGATTGGCTACAAAGAACCTTCAATGCAGAGATCTGATAGGAACATTTGAACAGAGGCATACAAAATCATAGAAAAGCAAAGTGCCCTCAGTGGAACTACTATGTGTTGAAGTCAAGCTGGTCTACCAACACTGAGAGTGATTGGAGTAAGCATTACCTTCCCTAGGCTGTACAGACATCTGCACTGGAGCAGTAATCACAATGTCTGTCAGTGTGCACAAGATAAGAGCTTTACCCTGACATATCATATTCCTCCCTTCTGCTTAAATAAATAAATAAATAAAATAAAATAAATAAATAAAATCTTTCCAAGTTGCACTGTTTGGTATTCCTCGCAAACATACATGCCTGCCCACTCACCCCCCTACTTCCACCCCTGCCTACAAATGTCATACCATCTCTTTCTATTAAAATCTGTGCATTTTGCTGATTGTAATAAAAAATGTTATATGTATGTTCTCATATGTAAGCCATTTAAGGTTATCTTAAAGAGCCATTCCTTTAGAGCCATTGTTAGGGCCTCTGATATATATCATTTTTATTTCATGTATCATTTACTCAACAGGTAGCAATGCCATATTCAGATCCATTCTATGGTTCTGAGTTTTTGATTCATTATATGAATCCACAGCATAAAAGATCTGTGCCCAAAATCTTTACAGAATTTTTGCTGGAAAATTGCAGTGCATGCATAATAGTCAATCTAAAATCCCAGCTTGGTGTCCATTTTGCTGTTTAACTTCAAATTTAAGAAGTACTTGAATCGTGGTCCAGGAATTTGTCTTTTCACTTGCTTCTTGTCAGTTACTAAAAGTTACAAAAATGTCTATTACCAGGACTCAAACACATGGCAAAACATGGAATAATGCTCTTGTGACAAAAAGCTATGATAGCAGAACTGAGCTATAAAAATAACATACAATGCTGTTTTCCATTAAGGATGCCTCAGTACTTTTATTGATATTATGGTTCACAGCACTCTATATGTAACTGTATGACTACATTTGATATGTGTACTTCTCAGACTGAAATAGAGGTGAGCTGAAGAGCAAGTAACTGTCTAGAGAGGTTTTGGAATTAAAACTCTGAAATCCCTGATGTCAGACCTTATACTAAATGCCATTCCTGTGAGAATATGGAAGGGAATTCTGAAAACGCCTCTCTTGATTACAGTATTCATCCTTTATTCCCCTACTCATCCTTGAATAGGGTATGTGTTACAAATGCTGGTAATACTTGTTCCCTTAAGCATTGATGGGTAGACATATCTCAGGCTTTGTTTTGCACCTATCAAATAAAAACGAGCTTGAGAGATTGCTTCCATAAAAATGTCAAATTCCAAGCTTTCACTGACCTACCACAGGTGTGGTGGGTTAATCCCTGCTGTCAGGTCAGGTCAGCCCCCACTCACTCACTTCCCAGTGGGATGGGGGAAAGGCTCGGAAGGGAGGTAGCAAGGAAACTTCTGGGTCGAGATAAAGACAAGTTAAGAAGTGAAGGGAAAAAAAATTAAAACAATAAAAACAAGCAATGCAAAAGCAAACACTCACTACCAGTAGACATATGCTGAGTCATTCCCTGAACAACAGCTACTTTGGAAAAACTTCCCCAGTTTTAATGCTGTGCATGACATTATATGGAAGGGGTATCTGTTTGGTCTCTTGGGGTCACCTGTCCCAGCTGTGTCTCCTCCCAGTCTTTTGCCCATTCATAGACTACTTGCGGTGGGGACAGAGTGAGAAACAGAGATGGAGTCCTTGACACTGCAAGCACTGTTCAGCTAAAATTTGATAAGTTATCAACTCTGTTTTGGTCACAAATCTGAAACAGCACTGCACATACAGCTATAAGGAAAATGCAGCTAAATGCACTATATTGGGTAACAAGTTTTGTATTTCCAGCTTACATTGAGTTTAGTTTGAATTGAAAGCATAAAGTACTCTATTGAAAAAATAAAATGTTTCAAAATACAAGACATTAAACTATCCCATTTTATAAATCCTTGTGAACTGTCTTGTTTTCCATTAAGTTTAAAACCTCTTCAGAGCATTCAAAAAGCTGAACACCTATTGTTGCATTCAAAAGTATGAGTACATATTGTTGCTGCTAAAGTGCTGTCCTGATAAGCATAATTAAAATCAGAATTTACAGTATCTGGCTATCTTATGTGATAATCCATCACTATTTATTTGTAGCATGTTGAAAATGAAATACAAAAATACAATCGAATCATGCTATTGAAGTGTCTGGATTAAATAAATATCAAGAGGGATTGAGTATGAACATCTTAATTCAATGCCAGTAACTTCACACCAGATAGGAAGTCAGTGCTGGAGCTAGGATTCCCCCCCACTTTTTTTTTCTTTTTTTTTTTAATTCTTTTATTAATCTCCCACTCCTGTAGCTAAAGCAGAGGTCTATGACACCTATACATTAAAATGGCTTTAATCAGGTAATAAGGATTTAATTAATATTAGCTTATTTTGAACTCCTATATAAGTTCCCTAAAGCAACGTAACTAGTTTAACAGTGTAACCAATAGTACTTAAGTATTTCGCAATGTTATGATGCCACAGAAAGACACAATACATAAGCATTTTACAGAAGTCTGTCAGCAATCTGAACACCACAGGGGCAAAGATGCTTAAAATTGCACATAGGAAGCACCCAAGAAAAACAATTGCAAGATAAGCACAAGGGACTACAAACTGATGTCCCAGCTATTACACAAGAATGATTGGCAAGGGTATCACTTCAAGACTAACAACTTTGTATATGTAATGACACTAATTAATAATATGTAAGAACTGTTTGCACAAAGTATGTTGTTAATCTACGGGTTTAGTAAAAAATAGTTAAAAAGTTTCAAACTGGTTTCATTAGTCAGTTTTCCAAACATTCCTCTGACAATAGCCTCTAACTCCCTAATATCAACATGTGGACTTATATATTCCATCTCAATACTCCTCATCCAATACTTGCCATATCATAATGCTTAAAAAGATTATGGGATGGTGTGTGTATTGATGGACCGATTTTGCAATTCCATCTGGACCAATGGCATTATACAGGATTTATTAAAGAAAGATTTTTACTCAGTAGATTAATTTAGAGGTACATGAGGAAAATAACCTAGGTCAGCATGCTAAATTTTTTATCAAAAGAATTTTAAAAGATAAAATGTAAAATAAAATGTGTTTTAATATCAGTGCTGACACAATGTGAATACCATGTCCTTATCTGGATATCTTCAGTGCAGAAACAGCAAAGAAAATAAAAAATAAGGAACAGCCTGGCTGAGAAAAGAAATCATACAATTCATTGGCCATTGGCTGTTGGAACATTTGCATTAAGTGACAATTCCCAAAGCACACAATGTAATAATGCAGTAATAAAATGCATAACATGCTATTTCCATCACGATGTCAGTGTAACAGTTAGAATCAAAGTAAAACACATTCCTTACAGAAAAACACATTCCAACACAGACTATCTGAAAGTTAAATAATTCAACAACAGCATAAATTATTGTCATATAAATTAAACATTATACTTAGGAGAACAGAGCACATATGATTACTTGTATAACATAACCCAAGAGAAGCCAAGGACTACATTACTGAAACTTGATGCTGAATTGATTATACAAATATAAATATAAGTTTCAGCTTGGCTTCTTCCCACTTTATTTAATTAGATTTTACAGTAAAGACGTATTTTGAAAAACACTGGTAAAATTTTCATGAAAATAGGCAGCTGGATAGAGTTAAATAACTGCTTCCATTGCAGAAAATACTGTAGTGTGTATACAATAGTACTGTAGTGTAGTACTGTATAGTACTGTAGTGTGAATACAATCATATCATTAGGCACTGAAAATCAAGAGAACATTTTCCCATTGCAGAAGCCCCATCACGCCAAGATTTCTAAGTTCTGTTGCTCAATATTTTTATTATGTTTTTTGGTACCTCGAGGTGAGGCTGCCTGGCTTGTAGTTCCCTAGGTCCTCCTTCTTACCCTTCCTAAAGACAGGATGTGACATTTTGAAACCACCATAGAAAAAAAGTCTTTTTTTAACTTTTTTTTTTTTTAAAAAAAAACTTTTTAGAGGACTAGTGCTGTGGCTGAATAAGTAATTTTCTAACTCTACAGTCTAAATTTTGAAAAATCCTTGAATCTTACATCTCTATTAATAACTTTTTTCCCCCTCATATTCTAAAACTACTTTGTTTTTTAAGTGGTTATATTTCTCAGTCTACAATAATTTCAACTAAATGATTATTATTTTGCAACCATATTCTAATTTATTCCTACCCATTCTCTGATTTAGGAATTTCATATGCTTCTGCAGAAATTATTAAAAACAAAGATTAAAATGTTCCACTTTTAAAATGTTAGAGCTTGTGAAAAATCATAAGTGCAGTTCTCAGCCTGTGGCACACCACTAAATAACCTCAGAAATGGAATTACAATCTCAGCAAAACACACACACAAATAGGAAGTCACTGATAGAACAAGTGCCTGAAAAAATTGTCTTTTTCCAATATATCTATATGATATTTGGTACTTTTATTTTATCTTTAGGAATATTATTTGAAGGACACAGATTAAAAAAAAAAAAGTATAAGAACATTATTAGGCTTTTCTAACATTTCAAAATTTGTAACATTTGCTCATTAAATTGAGGCAGGTTTATGAGTTTTTTCTTGCTGGATTCTTTTAAGTATACTTTTTATGAACAGAGTATGCTGTAATAAATAAATCCTTACAGGGCTCTCGGATGGCATTAGACTAATTTCCATTTAATAAATTAGTATATGGACAAACTGAATTTTAGCTTTTTTTCTCATGCCACACTGAAAATCTTTAACTGAATTTGGCAAAGCGGAATGTGCCATTTTTGTCAGAACATACTAAAGTAGTTATAGCAAATGAAAAACAGCAGTCTCTCGACATGATCATATGTTGTTTGACAGGAAAAAGAAGAGAAAGAAAATCTAGATATACAGCTCCTAACTAAAAGTATTTTTTTTAAATAGATTCATATACACACAAAGAAAAACACAAACATCTGTCACTCAGGATTTTTATTTTTATTTTTTAATATTATTTCCAGTTGTAGATATATATATCTTTTTACAAACCTTCTCCATTTCCTTATCTGTGCCTCAGCTTTAGTCCTTTCTCCTTTGGTCCCTTCTCCTTTGGTCCTTTTATCAATAATCAGTATATTTTTTTATATACTATTTTATTTTATGTCCATCTTTGTGGGCTTTGTTTGTTTCTTTGTTTGTTTCTATTAACAGGTCAAAATTGTTCAATTTCTCATAATCTTCTTGCTTACTGTCTCTTGTCTTCCCTCATGCTGCTCTTTATTCATGGACTGGTACTTTGAGACAGATTTTCCAGCATTTCCTTTCTCTTTGTGTTTGCAGAATACTCTTAACATGTCAAACTAGACATCTCATCTAGCTTTTGATTGACATCTCTCTATATACACATTAGTTGTCTGTATTTCAGCTAGTGCTCTCTTCATAATCAATTATGAGAAATAAGCACTTTTAAGGTGAACCATATCTGATTTACAGGTCAAGTATTGGAAAGACATAGGCATACTGGACTGACTCAAGCAGAGTGCTGTCAAGATGATTTGGGGGCTGGGGCACATGCCATATGAGGAGAAGCTGAAAGAACCGTATCTGTCCAGGTTGGAGAAGGGAAGTTTTGGTGTGAGATCATATTGTTGTCTTCAACTACCTAACAGTTGAAATAGTACAGAGAAAGTGGAGCCACTTTATTCTAATAGGTGCAGAGTGAAAATGAACATAAGTGAAAGAAACAATGAACACAACCTGGAACAGGGGAAATTCAGATTCAATATAAGGAAAAAAAAAATAATCCATGAGGCAGGTCAGAGGTCCAGAGATGCTCTGGAGTCTCCATCCTTGGGGATATTCAAAACTTAACTGGACGTGGTCCTAAGCAACCTTCCGTAGTTGATCTTGTTCTGAGCTGAAGTTTGGACTAAAAACCTCCAGAAGTCTCTTCCAACCTACAAGATGTCATGATTTTATAATTTATTTTAGCAGTGAACATAAGACAGACTAGAAGTGCTTTATTCTCCCTTGTGGCCTTAAAAGTAGTCCAGACAGCTAATTAACATACAGACTTCTATACTTAAGGTATTTACATTTGTTAAAGAAATCCTCCATATCCTGTGTATTACAAATCCAATTAAACACCACTCTGATGTATAGCTTAATTTAAGTTGATCTCACAGGAAGCTTCGTAACTCCTTGGTCATTAAGCAGACCTCCTAACTTCTAAACAATTTCAGAACTATCATAAAATGAATTAAAAACATTGTGGTGGTGATGTGAATTAGTCACATAATATGATCATAAATTATCATGATAAGAATTCATGCTTTAGAAATGCAAAAAGCCAGACACACAAAAACAAAGAACAAAAAAAACAGACTTCCTTAAACTCTTATTTTTTTTCCTTAAGTACTGTAATAGAGTATGATGTTTCCATTACTAAGATAACACAGTTTGATTTTCATTAAAAAGGTAGATTTAATGATTTATATACTTCTACCTTGATGAATGAATCTTTCATTAAAATGCTTTCCCAGATAAATAATATTTTTTGCAAATATGATTTCTCTACAGTTGCCATCAAACATCTTAATTGCGTATGCGTAGTTCAGAGCTCAGAAAAGATGTTTACATGCAAACACTTCAGTCAATGGAAAAAAACACTTACTTTGACTCAAAGTACTCTTTAATAACTATGAAAATTCAGAGATGACATAAACAAGTTAGTAAGCTGACCTAAGTCACATGCTATGAAAGTGATCATATATTTCTTTTTTCTTTTTTTTTTCTGTTTCTCTTTTAAAGTCACACAAAAAAGTAAATATGATAGAAACACAGCAGTCACTTTTCCTCCTTCAACCATATTTTTTTTTTCATTTAGCTTAATTTTCCTTTCAATCACTGCCATGGTTTTTAGTGGGAGCAATACTATACCACGAAGAAATAATCCACAGAATATAATTTGACATGCTTTTAAACTCCTAAAACTTTTACTTATCTTTACATCATTTATAAATTTGACTTAATTCTTTCAATTTTCAAGAATTTCTTTGCAAATGCTGGATCTGAAGAGGCTAATGAGCATGGTAGTGATAAGAACTTTGAAATGACTACTTTGACATCAACCCACAGGGAAATACATTTAACACACTGACAAATTTTTAAAACTTTTCTAGAAAGTGTTCTAAACTTTAATTCAACATTAATTCATAACCTGGCTCAGAATTTACAAATCTAAATGTAAGCTTGGAAATTTACTGAACAGTATTGAAATAGTACTGAAAAAATTTAATAAACATTTAGTTCATGTGTCCAGAATGAAATTGTATCTAGGAACCAAGAATCTGAACTCTTTGAAAACACATTGGCTTATTGGAAAACAATAATAATAAAAAAATAGAGGGGGCAGGGGAGAAATAAAAAATAAAATAATAATAAAAAACCTTCCAGAACAATGGAGATGACAACTATGTTTTAAATAACAATAATGAAAAATAAATCATCACTGGATTTTGAATTTTGGTCCATGGAATAATGGCTTGACTTGTTAAGAATTTAACTGAGTAAGGTGAATCTACGTCCTACACTGTATGCACAATAAAAGCTAGCTAAAATAAGCATGGAGTGGGGATGCGGATGGAGAGGGTGGAAACTGGAGGAAGATGAGACATCTTGGAAGCTTTAATAGCATTGTTTCATGAAAATATTACCCTTGTGCTGGAAGGAATTCTCTGGGGAACAGGTGATTGTATACAGCAGAACTTCCTCATCATCTAACAACAACTTATTTTATGTTTTTAAGTAAAACTCTTCATTTAAAATTGCAGTTATATTGTCAAAGTACACAGAATACTTTTCATAAAGAAAAGGAAAATAAAATAACTTTGCAAATATATTACAGAGAAGGACAAAGTAATGTTGACTTACAGCATTTCTGCAGTTGCACCTAGTTTATAATTAATTTTCATGATAAATAAATAAATAAATAATACAGATAGAAAGTAATACAAATTCAGAGAAGCAATACAATGCATGATATTCCAAATAAACTTGCAAAAAATAAAAACACCAGAAAACTAAATCTACTTGAGCTGAGTTGAACCCAGCCACCTAACACACCTTATGTCAAGAAACTGTACAAACATTGTAACATTTCTTTTTATATAGAAACTCCACAAGAATACTCTCATTTTAATGCATTTATCTACATATTTAGTAGGAGTGATCATCTGCATATGCACATAGGTGTAGCCAAAATGTCAGACTTTTTTCCATGTATGAAAAACTCCCCATTATACACAGTGGACCTAGAATTGCTAACAGTGGAGCTGAGAACTGAATCACAGCATATACCAACTCTTCAGGCACTTGAAAATTGTTTCCAGACACCTATGCCTTAACACAGGATTGCCTTGCTTTCTTAGGGGCAGCCTTTACTTCAGTGTTATTGTTTGATGGACTTTCATACTTCTTCTCAGTAGCGAGCTCTGCGAATTGCTCTTTTTTTTTGTTTTGTTTTGTTTTGTTTTCTGATTCTACAAAAGGCTTCAGTTTGCACAGTTCTACTTCACTTGTTCATAATAAATACTAGCAACTATTTTCTGAAAATTTTCATCTATAGTATTACAAAATGTATTGCACCAAGATTTGTTGCTGCTGGGGGGAGCTGTTAAGAGACCATGAAAATTATGTGCTGACTGTTTACCGACCTGCTAGAAGAGTCTGTGACTTAATCAGTTCATTTATCTTCATTTGCTATTTTGGTTTGCTTTAGTTTTTCATATGAAGCTGAAATGGTAGTTTAACAACATGAAATCTTTGGAGGTAGCTATGACAAATGTTAAACTTAGATGTGAACAGTTTGTCTTCAGAACTCCCTAAATAAATAGCTGGGGGAAGGGAAACACAGCTCAAAAGAAAAATGTATTTTTGTTCCAGAGTTCCATCTTCTTTCCTCAATTTACAAGTTTTATGACCAGCATCATTAACTTAAATAAATTTGTTTGTTTTTAATGAATAAATATATATCTTCACTTTTTACATATTTTTCTATGTGTGTTATATTGATGCATTAACTGAAAGCCCTTATCTAACAGAGATACCTGAACACTGTCCAGAAATGAGCTCGTTCTGTTCATATTCCGGGATTTGCTGACAAGTTTCAAGCTCTTGTTCAGAATGTATCTAAATAGTGATGACAAAGTTCATTACCAGCAACTTTGCTGTGTAGATTGTTGATCTTTCTGACCATTATGCAAAGTTGGAACAACAACTAAGAAGGAAGACTGATCTTTAGAAAAATTAAAAGACTGAAATACCATGGATGACAGGAAGGAGAGCTTTTAGTGTAATTTTTTGTGCAAATTTAGAAAGCCTCTCAATTGGACTTCCTATGTTCTAACCCAGCTGGGAAATAGCTGAAGTTTTTTACTGCATAGAGTTAGAAAATTGGAATCTGGTACAGTATTTCTGGCCAATCTGTATTATATTGGAGATTTATAGATTGCAGTCAATAAACACAGTAGTAGTCTAGGAGTTTGGCTGGATTAGTAGTAATCCTGGAGTTTGGTTAGACCCTGGAGACCTTTGATTTGTGACTTACCACAGGGCTCTTATTTCATGGGCAATACAGAAACATAAAAGCCTGCTCATTTACCTGTAATTCAGTAATTAATTCATATTAATTCTGAAACAAACAAACAAACAAACAAACAAAAACACTAATCAAGACAGCATTCTAGCATTCTTCAGGTTAAAGTGTTATTTAAAACCCAGGACATTATTTTACAAGTGGGAAAAAATTAAAACAGCCCTCATAAAACAATTAGGTGAATAACTGGACACACTTGCCCCTGAGAGAGCAGAATAGAATATGCTGTAACTGTAAACTCTGATCAATGACTCACAGAAATTCTTATCTTCTATTTGCTTAATTGGTTTCCAACATTCCATACCTGCTGGGAATAAATCTTGCTGTGAGACATGGGTATGGATTCATTAATATCTTCTGAAATCTTTATTGTTTGCATCCTGCCATGTTGATGTTATCAGGAAGGATACAGTCCCCCATGAGAGTCAATCAGAGACTTCCCTGAGCTGTTAAAGAACACTTCACCCACACTCACTTCACTTCATTTTATCCTCACCCTGACCCTGGGTAACCCTTCCAGTGTGACCCATATTATTCTCTGTTCCTGAGCCACAAGCCAGCCCATCCTGTATCCCCAACAGCAGCTCCATACCTCCAAGCTGCACCTTCACACAGATGCCACCACTCCATCTTCTCTGCCTGTCTCTCCTGAGTAACTTGTATCCACCCATAACCAAACTCCATCTCTATGAGCTGCCTCACTATGTCTTGTGGTGTGCTGGTTTTACTCAGCTGGGCAGCTGAGCTCTACCACAACCACTCTCTAACTCCCCCTCCTCAAAGGGAAAGGGGGAGAAAATATGATGGAAAGGGCTCAAGGGTTGAGATAAGGACAGGGAGATCACTCAACAATTATAATCATGGGCAAAACAGACTCAGCATAGGGAGATTAATAAAATTTAGTATCTACTATTAACAAGCCAGAGCAGTGAGAAACTAAAAACAAACTAAAAATGTCTCTCCTCCCCCCCCCATCCACCCTCTTCTATGTCCTCTACCTGAGTGGCACAGGGGAACGGAAAATGGGGGCTGTGGTCAGTCCCTAACACTTCATCTCTGCTGCTCCTTCATGGTCACTCTCTTCCCCTGCTCCAACATGGGCTCCCTCCCACGGGATGCAGTCTAAGGAACATGAATGTATGCACGTCCACAGGACATGATGAGATGCAGCCGAGGGTTTGAGGGAACTGGCAGAAGAAGGTACTAAGCCACTATCCATTATATTTGAAACATCATGGTAGTCTAGTGAAGTTCCCAGTGACTAGAAAAAGGTGAAACACAACCCATATTTTTAAAAAGGGAAAACGGGAATACCTGGGGAGCTACAGGCCAGCCAGTTACACCTCCGTGCCACAAAGATGATCAGAGGGCTGGAGCACCTCTCCTATGAAGAGAGGCTGAGAGAGCTGTGGATGTTCAGCCTGAAGAAAAGAAGGCTGTGGGGAGACCTCATTGCAGCTTTTCAATACTTAAAGGGCTCTTATAAAAAAAGATGCAGAACAACTTTTTTGCTTGGTTAGATAATGACAGGACAAGAGGGAATGATTTTAAACAAACAGAGGGAAGATTTAGATTAGATGTTAGGAGGAAATTCTTCACTCAGAGGGTGGTGAGGCACTGGAACAGGTTGCTCAGAGAAGTTGTGGATGCCCCATCCCTGGAAGTGTTCAAGGACAGGTTGGCTGGGGCTTTGAGCAACCTGGTGTAGCGGAAGGTGTCCCAGCCCATGGCAGGGGGGTTGGAACTAGATGTCTTTAAGGTTGCTTCCAACCCAAGACTATGATTATAATTCCGTAATTCAAGAATGCAGACCAGATCCTCATGAAAACCATGCTAAGGCACATGGAGAACAGAGAGGTGGTTGGTGACAGCCAGTGTGGCTTCATTAAGGACAAGTTGTGCCTGACAAATTTGGTGGCCTTCTAGGATGGAGTTACCACATTGTTGGAGAAAAGATGAGCAACTGACATCATCTATCAGTATTGTGTGAAGTATTTGACACTATCCTGCACAACGTCCTTGTCTCTAAAATGGAGAGACATGGATTTGATAGATGGGTCCCTCAATTGATAAGGAGTTGGTTGGATGGTTGTACTGAAAGAGTTGTGGTCAGTGGCTCAATTCCAAGTGGAAACCAGTGACAAATAGTTTTCCTCAGGGGTCAGTACTGGGACTAGCGCTGTTTAACATCTTTGTTGGTAACATGGACAGTGAGATTAAGTGCATCCTCAGCAAGTTTGCCAGTGACACCAAGCTGTGTGGTTGGTTCGACATGCTGGAGGGAAGAGATGCCATACAGAAGGACATTGACAGGCCTGAGAATTGGGTCCATGTGAATCACATGAATTTCCACAGGGTCAAGTGCAAGGTCCTGCACGTGCGGCAGGGCAATCCCAAATATCAGTATAGGGGGATCAGTGGATTGAGAGCAGCCCTAATGAGAAGGACTTGAGGGTGTTGATGGATGAAAAGCTGAACATGAGCCAGCAATGTGTGTTTGCAGTCCAACTGTAGCCTGGGCTGCATCCAAAGAAGTTTGGCCAGGAAGTCAAGGGAGGTGATTGTCCTCCTCTACTCTGCTCTTGTGAGACGCCACCTAGAGTACTGCATTCAGCTTTTGGCCCAGAGCATAAAAAAGGCATGGACCTGTTAGAACAGGAGGAGAGCTATTAAGATGGTCAGAGGGCTGGAGCTGTCCTGTGAAGACAGCTGAGGGAGTTGAGGTTGTTTAGCCTAGAGGAAAGAAGGATCTGGAAGACCTCATAGCAACTTTCCAATACCTAAAGGGGGGCTACAGGAAAGATGGGAAGGGACTCTTTATCAGGGATCGTAGCGATAGAACAAGGAGTACTGGTTTTAAATTAAAAGAAGGTAGATTTAATTTAGATATAAAGAAGAAATTGTTCACTATGAGGATGTGTCATTAGTGTATATTTGTAAATATTATCACTTTAAAGACAGGCTACAGATCTGAAATCCATCTTAATGAATAGGGAAAATGCTGTCTTAATATCTAAATAAAGCAGCAACAGTCTTGCCAGTGATGAAAACATGAAGATAAATTAAAGCTGAAGAACATGATTCATGTTCCATAAGAGAATCAATAACCATTCTTTAGGTTAATGAATGTAGCCTTGAAGAATGTTAAAATGTCATATTAGAATTTCAGAAATTAAATCTTTTGCTTTCAAAAACCAACAAAACAGCAACAAACAACTACTGGTAATCAGTTGTATTCTTGGAGTAATATTTGAGGGGCTTAAGACTTCTTAGAGACTTTTGCCTTCTAGATGTAAGTAACATTGAGGTATATATTAGTGCTTGCAGAGTGTTATTTAAATACTAATATTCTCACAATTTTCATTTATACCTAGGTAAATTCTAATTTTTGGCAGTGATCAAGAGATACGAAAAGTTTTATCAAATTATAATTTTAATATTCTGATAAAAAATAATAAAAAAAAATACTAGTCTATTTAAAAACCCATTGCTGCCAAAGCTTTTGGATTAAGCAGCTTAGTAAACTGTGTTAATGAACCTGGAATTTACCAGTAATTACTTTCAAAGTATCTCAAATTATTTTACTAATGTTATTTATGCTAATTAACCATTAGAAAGGATTTATCCATAAATACCACATAGTAAATGAACCCAAACAGAATATAAGAGTGAAGTAATTAGGTAGCATAAGCAAAATTTACTAGCCCAACTGGAATTGAGATAGAGCTATATGTTTAACACTTCTCTTAAAATAGTCTGTAAAGGTTTCCAACAAATAGACTTGACTATAATTTAGCTTTAAATCTCACATGAAAGACTGGGTTTTGCTTGAATTAATGCTCTAGTATTATGTTTTGATGACTGCACTGTACATATTACCAAAACAAACCATTTAAATTGTTGTCAATTATCAGCCTAAAATGGTATTTTACTTTTCCAAGTTACTCCTTCCCACTCAATCATCTTGATCCTTCAAAGTAGTTTTTCCCTTTCAAGTGATTGTATAATTCTCACTGTTGTGTTGTTTTCTGTGATAATTTTGCAAAACAATTTCAAAATTCGTATGTGAATATGGTCAATGCATTGTTTACTTCCATATCCTTTGTCTTTGTTTAAGAATTTTTTTTTTTTGAAAACATGCGTTAAAAACAGTGTTTCAAGCTTTTCATTAACCACTTTCACTAACTTCCACCCACTCACTGTAAGTAGTCCTAATTGATAGTTTTGAACACAGCAATGGGCTCAAGCATTTTGATATTCAATAAATTTTATTTTGTTCAGTGCCGGGATAGAATTCTTGAATTTAAAATCTGGTCTTTTTCTTTTCCTCTTAATTGCCTGTATCAGTTGTTTGTTTGTTTTTAATAAACTTTTGTTCTCAAATTTGATCATATTGGTACTTTTTCCACAAAAGGTAGCAACATAATGCGTTCTTAGTTCTGCCCTTTCCTTACTTTTGTGTGAGCTATGTCTACAAATGCCCCCTTTCTGAAATAGTTACAAATACTTTCTTCTAAACATAATTTAATTTACTTAGAAACAATTCAGTTCTGCTGCATTCCACAGTCTTACTGTTTGGAGATGTAACTTAAGAGGCCTATTTTCCAAATGAAGGTTACTGCACTGATCAATAAAGTCATAAATAAAGTCATTTTTATTCTGGACTGTATAATTATATATATATATATATCAGGAATATAATTATAATTTTTTATTCTGGACTCTATAATGTTCAGGATTTGCCCACCACTAGTGTCAGTTTCTAGCTGATTTTAGGGCTGCTGACCTTAGTACTGATACAAATTTACAGGATTATAGAATGGTTGTTTTTGGAAAGGACAGCTGGAGGTCATCTAGTCCATGCAGGATCATTCAGAGTCATTTGCCCAAGACCATGTCCAGACAGCTTTTGAAGATCTCCAGGGAGGAAGACTTCACAGCCTCCCTGGGCAACCTATGCCAGTGCATCACCCATGCAATAAAAAAGTGCTTCATGAAGTTCAGGTGAAACCTATTCTTTTACAGTCTGTGCCTATTTCCTCTTGTCCTGGCACTGGGCACAACTGAAAAGAGCCTGGCTTCTTCAGTTTTGCACCCTCCCTTCAAGTATTTATAGACATTGATAATTTTCCCCCTAAGCCTCCTCTTCTTCAGGCTAAACAGTCTCTACTCTCAGCCTTTCCTCATAAGAGAAGTGCTCCAGTCCATTGAGCATCTTGGTAGCCCTCCATAGATCTCTCTGAGAGTGTTCACGTCTCTCTAGTACTGGGGTCCCAGAACTGGACACGATACTCCAAGTGCAGCCTCACCAATTCTGAGTGGAGTGGAAGGATCACTTCCTAAAATCTGTTTAATCTCATAAGGACTTCAAAAGCCAAACTATGCAAACCAAATGAAAGTGTGATTCTGATGTTCTGATGAATATTCTGACCTGGATGTATAAATTTCTAATGAAAGGATGAATCGGGAAAGCATTTTCAGATATTTTGTATTGCTTCTTAAACTGTTAAACAATATCCTGATCTTTTGCATCTCTTAATCACCCTTTGAACATTTAAATGCTGAGGAAAAGAAATGCTATTAAAATAAAAATATTTTCTTTTAAAAAATACATGTACTGAATTTGCTTTCTAAAAATTAGCAATTATTTATTTTAGGTTACCATCACTAATATATTAGTACTTCCTTGAACACAAGTTTTCACAGGTGAGCAGAATGAGTTTTTAAAGTTCTTATCCATCATATGAACTTAGTTAAGTGGTCATAATTGTCATAAATGAACAAACACAAGAGGTTTTGAACTTGAATCTAATGTATTAAAACAAATCAGAAAAGTCCCTAGTAATGTTTCTTGGTTAAAACAAGCATACTGTGTTACATCATTTTTATTACTTCTAGATTTTTAATGATTTCAGTTTAGGATATATATATAAGTAATGAGAATATTTTCATTAATAGTGCAGTAAAACTAGTGTATATTCATAGTATTGTTAGGAATATATGATAATATTAACATAATAAAATAGGACTGTAGCAGTTTCCTGATTCATAGAACATCAACAATGACTTAGAGTAGCTTCTAATAATTCAGTGAATTTCTCAACTTTGAATAATAATAGAATCATGAATACAATTTCAAATTAAAATTCATATACGGAATTCTTCTTCAGGCTCAGATATATTTGTTCACACAAGTATACTGTGTGTTAAAGTGAAATGACCCTGATAATGAGAACCAGATACTATCCTGAGAAAAACACTGATAACATGAGATGTATGATAGGGTATATGAGCAAGTATGGTAGGGTATACTAGAGCACAGTTTTAATACTTTTTTTCCTTGAGCCAAAAGTTTAATTCTATTGGTCTTAAAAATTGCAAATTTTAAAGATAATTAAAATAAAGAAAAAAAAATAAAAAACCCACATAATTTTTTTGTCACAAAAATTTGAAGCAGCTAAACTCAATGTAATGTCCTCATTAAGAAAAGGTGATTCAAGATATTATTTTGCAGAACTTCTGGGCTCTTTTGGAAAGCACATACCTGAAAACACACTGAATTTATATTATACTGCTATATCAATGTAATGGTAGACTTATTTCATTACAGCCCCCACCAAAAAATAAAATAAAATAATCAACTTCTCTAATTTTAAGGGAGCATCATTGCCATCTGTAGACCACTTGACATTTTTAATGAAGCAATGATAAGAGCATTGGCAGTAATAAGCCACCAATATGCAATGTCTTGAAAGGGACCTGTGGAACTATCTCTGAAAAACAGCTCAGTCATTAGTGTTCATGTTATGTCCATATCTTATATACAAATATATAATTCTACAAATGAAGCACATAGGTTTTCTTTTTTACTTTCTTTAAATAAACACATTTTTAATCCATCTCACCTGGCTATATGGGGGCTTTTTCCAAGAATAAGTGGTGACAACTGTTTGTATACAGGAAATGACTTCAGATAAAACTGCTTGTTCCCTGTGAGTTGTAATTTATTCCTGCCTTTAAGTTAGCACACCTTATTTTCTCCTGTATATATTCTCAGTTCCACTAGTTTATGTATGGTATGACATCAAGTACAGTACTTCGACTTTCTCTCCTGCTTTGATCTTTACACACCATACAAAGCCAGCATGCAGCAAACATGCAGAGGCAGAGGCAGCTTGTTTACTGTCTATATTACTTGTTTCTATTTGCCACACTGTCATAAAATCATTTACCAAAATGCAACCAAATTTATCTGTCTGTGAAGTATCTATATTGTTATATGAATACTTCTTGGTAGGTTAGTGAAGTTTAAATCATTTTTTTTTTCCCAAAAATTCCTATTATTGGCCATAATAAACACATATATCCCTCCAGGAAAAATATTTTGGAGAGTATACAAGATATATAAGTAAACTTTTATGTCATTTGAAGATGCTCTGTGTGACCTAAAACCTACTTCATGTATAAAATACATATGTACATATATATACATATATATATGTACTCATGAATATATGTAGTTACAGAAATACATCAGTGATTTGCAATTAACAATTTTTCCTCTCCAGTGAGTTCTTCACACAAGAAACGGCAAATTATTTCAATAGTGAGCTGAGTATTCTAATATTCACATCCAAATGTGAATATTATGTTAGATAACTTGAAAATATATAAATATATAAAAAACAGTTTATTGGGAACAAATCCATTGAAGAAGAAGAAATGAAGATTACATCTGTAAAGTTAAGTAGAAATAAACATATCTTTATATGTACATATATATATATGTGAAATCGGAATTATAGAATTCTGAGACTTGTAGTAACAAGCACTTTAACCTGTCTTGACGAAATACAAAAAAAAACAAACAAAAAACAAAGAATAACAATATCCTCCCACAATCAGAGAAGTAAAAATGTATTTTGTCAATGTAAAAAAAAAAAGTAACTGCAGCCAAAACTTTTTCTGTCCAAAAAAAACTCCAAGTGAATTCAAACTACTGGATACTCAGAGTTTCATGTTAAAATATGCTCTACAACACTCAGTTAGAGCAGAATAAGTGAAAGTGAAAAGACTAATTCTTGTAACCTGAATGATTTTTCTTTTGTATTTCTTTTTTTTTTTCCTGAATAGTACACGTATTCATAATGATTAAGAATATTCTGAACTAATAATTTTAATCTATATTTATAGCCAGTGGAAAGAAATGAAAATTTCTGTGTATGGTGACAGGCATAATTTATGCCATCCTTAAGCAGAAGTCTAAAGTTCTATGAGATGATAATTTTTATTTTAAAATGGCATGGATCTATTTACGTCCATTGATAATGAAGGCTATCTTAAACAATCAGATTTGACATAACTATCTAAATAATGGAATCTAAAGTCAGATAGCATCAATACTGTCAATTGTCAGCAAAATAAATGAATAGACACATATATCTGGAAAACATTGCGAAGTGGCAATAGGAATTTTGGAAAACTCAATTTACAACTTACCTAACTATTGTCATGCTTGCATTTGCTTGTGTGTTTGTTTCTGTGTGTTTTTATACTAATACACTAACTTTATCCAATTCAAAAGATTGTTCTCACAAGAACAAGACAGCTTCTTAAGTATGAAGGAAGAACCTCCCCTTCTCTTCTAATTGCTATGCTCTTTCATTGAGAAAAGAGCAATGATGCTTTAATCCTCCACCATGGTAACAACCTGTCCTGTATCCTTGAGAAAGACAGCTTCCAGGAATTCCAAACACTGAGCAGCAATCACGTAAATAGGCCTTGTATATCGTCTATACATCTTGTTATATGAAATTGAAAATTCTAACCATAAGCAAGATTCCAATATTTTTATCTGATATCCTGACAAAAATTCAAAAATATTATTTTTTTTCCCATTAGACAGTTGAAATTACTTGAATATGACAGAATACATTATTTTGTTTCATTAAGTGAAACACAGTAAATTTTATATGAATCTTATTTTTTCCTTGCATTGTCCAGCTCGTACTTTATCTCAGTATGATAGGTCTATATACCTACTACATTTTTATTAAGTGCTCAGTAACTTTGTAGGGGTAAATTAATACCTTTTCTTGATCCTGCTCTAAAAATACCCCCAAAACTAGTGTAATGATTCTTGGAAAGAAGTTCAATATTAATTTAACATTTATGGAGAGTTATTACTAGAACAACAAAGTTATGAGCAACTGAACACTACTTTAATAGTGATAAATAATTTGCAGCTACACATACAAGCACCAGTGAAAATATTTTAATAGAACTATAACTAAAATATACATAAAACTCTAATTTTTTTTCTGTATTTTTTTCAAAAATTTTGAATTCTAAAGAAACAGTTTTAGAATGAAAAATCTTATAAGATGATAATTATTTTTACCCTGGAACAGGAAAAGTTTTAAAAATATAAAAGTCAGAATACCCATTTGTTTTTGTAAGTATTATAATCTTTATAAAATGACAATAATACACATAACTGTAACCTTATTTATTAGCTTCAGTAAATTATTCATACCTTGCTGCATTATGGAGAAATTACAAGCTGCAACATTATCTCAGGAATGGAAAGCAATATGCTAAATCTTTTGTCATGCTTCACTGTTGAAAATAACCTTATCAAAATTAATTTGTCAAGGAAGAAGACTTTAAAACTAGTCACAGGTTATGCACAGTATAATTGACCAATTTGGTTTTCTTTTAATTAAGGTGTTTTTGCATTTCTATTAATTCTAATAGAAAATAAAATATACGTATGTATGTCAGAACACATAAATGGCAGGTGAAAAAATCTGTGCATTTGAACTATGTTCGCTGAGAAACAGGGTGTGAAATAAAGCAACTGTTAGGCATGTGCACTAATTTTCCAATATGGTACCACAGAGACTAGTAAGGAAAAAAGAAGGCATTTGATGAAGAACATTCTTCTCTTTGAAGAAAATTAGGCCCAAAATGTAGAACTTAAAGAATACAAATATCAGTGTTATGCATCAGATTTAAACCACAAACCTATAAATGGGCACATGTACGGACATGTGGCAATATGAGGCACTGTTGATTCCGAAGAATCTTATTACTGATTTAAATGTCAGTCTGTAAGAATTAGATCATTAAAACATAAGCACAACTTCTTCCTCCTCCTTCCACTCTCTTCATTCAAAGTGGAGGCAATGTAAAAGAATGATCTAAAAAAATACTACTCTCAAAATTTACTTGTTCTGAATGACAAGAGGCAAATAACAGTGATATTTACACACACATGATTTAAAGACACCTGTGAGCTGATATCTAAGCATGCCGTAAGTTCAGAGCTTTGCTTTGTTTCCAATATATAAAGACAAATAAAAAATATGATTTTTTATTGATACAAAGTTAATAATGAACAAAGTATACTATTGTGCTATTTGTGGGTCTTTTTCTTCTGTATGCTATTGTCATAACAAATCAGAAAATGCCAGGTAGTGGCACTGAAGTATTCTGCATTTTCTCAGTCCAACTAATTACATAAAAACAGATTATTAGTGTATGCATGACTGGAAGAGACCTGGCCATCTAACAGAAACAGTAGTCAAGTTGTTTCAGGTTAAGAAAAAGCAATTATTATATATATATACTCTCAAAAATACATATAACTTCACTCATTTGTCTCAGGATTCTCTGTTTTAAATGTAATGATCATTGGTAGAGAACAGTAAAACATTTATCAGAGGAACTCTTTATAGATAAGTGTTTAATCTAAGAAAGTCTCCATGGCAAACAGAGAGAAAGAGATAAGAAGCTCATTACTGCATAATCACCTTTAGCAACCTCCTGCAGAATTCTGTGTTTGGATAATTACATTAGACAAAATTAGGACAAATCTATTGGAATGGAATCACAAAGGTTTCCATATTAAATGTAAAGCTGGATGTTTCCAATATCAATCATAGAGTTACAGTAATTAGTGACATTTTTCATTGAAATTAGACCAAAAATACCCTAACAGTATCCAGGTGCAATAAACCTTTAAGCCATTAAGCCTGATGTTAAAACTTAAATCAAGAATTTCACATTGCTACATGTAATTTCAGTAATTAGTAACCACCACTAATAACATGTACACAGTGTTTATTATTATTGTTTTTATTGTTATTGTTATTATTGTCTTTATTGTTTATTATTATTATTATCGTCAGGGTTTTACTCCTTAGATTCTTCAGTGCTGTTGGTCTAGACTAGGGAGCTGTTTGGTCTGAAAAAATGTTGCCCTTCTGCATGAGTTTCTACAGTAAATCAAGTCACATCTTCTTTCACATACTGTCAAAAGTTTGATCTCCTTCAGTCTCTAGATAACATTATAATTTTGAAACCTAATATAACTTACTTCCTTTTTTTCTGAATCCTTCCCAATTTATCAACTCTGTTTTTCCCTACAGATTTTAATCATGATCAAGAAGAATGTGTACTTTCTATATTCATATATGATAGTCTTCTGCTTACATGTTGGAGTTATATTTAAGCACAAGACTACTTTGGGAGCGTATTATTCCAAAGTTGCACTGTGCATTTTCACTTCCCTTGGAATAAAAACAAAAAAAAAAGTTCTCCTGAATGAGATATATCAAAAGAAATTTTATGTAACACTGTGACTGAGATGATTGATTGACAAGTGGAATCATCAAGTTCAAGTCTGTCATCTTCATTTCAGGATGAAGTTTGAATGTCAACTCATTTCAAAATTGGCAGATCAAGAATTTGGACAATGGTCTAAGCTGAAGTCCCTTAACCTTCTACTTTCTTACGAGTCTAAGTTTTGTCCAAATTCACTTTTCTATCAAATCTTTTATAATCATCTCCTTAAAATTTGTAGTTATGCCTTGATTGTATATTTTTCTCATTATGTGCCAGCATTTTCTGGCATGTAGGAATGAAAGAATTAGGAGTTATTAGTGATTTTACTAGAAAATAGCATTATCTGTAATAACTTTGCATTTTCTTTGAGATCATGGATAATCATAGCTTTACACCAAGAATAAGAAAGAATAGAATGGTATTTCCATATATGATATGCACTTCCCATATCTAGTTAAATTGTTGTGGTACTTATTAATCAGGTTTTAATTCAACAGGTTGTTATTGTTGTTATTTATTAAATCAGAATGCTAATTTCAGATGGAATGTTTTTGTCAACTCTGTAAGACAGAGTCAAATGTTTCAGAGAAATCTAAATGTTACATTCTGTAAGGTTAACCTGTGAATCCAGAAAAGGATCTCAAGCTTTCCAGACATAACAGTGCTTCCTCAAAATACTTTCTCTGTCATATCTGGTTGTATTTCTGGTGTAGATATAGTTCCTCCATTTTATCAGCTTAGCTTCTTTCAGTAATGTGCAAATATTAGTTCTCTCTCAAAGTCTCAGAAAATAAGATTTACCTATAAAACATGATTCCCTAGTTCTGTTATATTTCTAACTTGAACAAAGGGAAATGATTTGACATATAATAATTGTTAGATCATTAAGTGAATATTCTATGAAATATGTGATTTTTTACAGAATATATAAATATATAAATACATAAATACCTTTACAATACAAATTTTTGATACAGCACACAACACTCTGTATAAATATTATCTATTCTTAAATATTAGTATGCTTTCCTTCCATTATAATACAGAATATTCTATAGAATTTTTAAGATATGAAATCTAACTGTAAATGAGGGCAAGTCCCTCTAACTCAAGTGTTGTGGTACTAACAAACTTCTATTTGCTCAATATCCTGTTAATACTTCTTAGGGAGTATGAATAGATCCCAAAATTACATTGCATTAATTGTAAATATGTTGAAGATGTGCATTCATATTCTACTTATTATGTTCCTAGTTCTGAAATGTCATTGCATGCATTTTAAAATAAACGAAAAATGTAATTTTACTAGGATACTTATTGAAAAATTAGCAGGTGTGTATACTGAGATAGATATATATGAGCAAGAGAAAAATATTCTAAAATATTTTTTTTCCTTTGATGACAATCTAAAAGTTAGCAATTTAAACAGACATTTTAGGTAATTCAAACTAATATACATAGTATTATTATTATATATATTTGAGAATATCATTGTAGCATTTTTCTTACCTCTACAAATAGGAACAGGGAAGTCCCATGATGCTGTATTCACAGAGTTAGCTATGCAAGTAAGCTGAGGATGGCCATCCAAAATATATCCAGTTACACAGCTGTATCGGATTTTGTCCCCAACATCAAACCTTGTACCGTACAAGATACCCTTTGGTGGAATTCCTGGATTGCCACAGGAGCTACTCTGTAATTCTAGAGAATAAATATTTATTATTACTTAGAATATTTTTATAAATCAATATTGTGTTGTGCTGAAAAATAAAGAAAATGTAAATTAGCGCAACTTTGGGTAGATAATGTGTTTTAATGAATATTTTTCAACTCTTAACATTGAAAAAGCTTGTCTCAGTCTATTGAGCATTTGCATATGTGTCCACAAATACAAAGCAGAATGTGCTTATATGAAAATAAGCACAAAGTTTTCCTTAAACCCCAGCTATAGACACATTCATATATTTTTCTTAATCATTAGCAAAGAATTGCTTACATAGGAAGAATAAAGAAAGGAACTTGATATATTCATGACTCTTAAGTTGTACAAATGCAAAATAGTAAACAAAGCTGTAATACAGATTTGGAGAACATCAAATCTAAATCAAGCAATTTTGAAAGAAAGAAAAAAAGTATTCAAGGACAAACACTGCGAGTTTTTAACAAATCAGCATGATCAGAAAGATGTTAAATGATTTATTAGGTTTTAGATAACAAGACAAAAGTGATGAAATACTGTTGGTAACTGATATCTGAGCAAAGTATTGGTTAATTTAAATGTATGTAATACCATAGATCTGTGTGACTTCTGGGATTCTGAGTCAGGGATTTAAACCACTGAGAATCAAAAATGAGTCACAGTTTGGTCTCTGAGCAGATTTCTTAGAGTTCAGGTGGTACTTGCACTTCAACTGTATATTCTTTTGGATGTTGTGTCATCATTATCAACTGCTTAACTACAACATTGCTCATGCCTATTGTTACTGAAGACCTTTAGTGAATAGATGTAAAAAGACAGACTTTGCAAAAAGTGTGAGTGAAATAATTACTTGGCCTGTGTTCTTCAAAATTTGTACCAAGTTGTAAATACTTTTATTTAAAATCCTAATGCTGAAAGGGAAGAGGCAAATCAGGTAAACCTGTACTTGGATGCATAGTAAATTTCCCTAATCCACCAAAGAAAGGAAACAAGACAACAGCAGGTGGTTATATATGTATTATCTTACTTCCTTTCCTGTGTTCTGTGTAACTAAACTATTCCTCTGCATGCCCAATGTGCTCATGAGTGTGTGTAAATGCACATACATATATATATGTATTTAAATACAGTATGAAAAAAAAAAGAACAAAAAAATAGAACTGTGACAGTACATTTTGATTAAAGAAAAAAAGCAGAAATGTTTATCAAAATAAGCAATATGGCTCATGAGTTATATTACATTGTCCAACTTCTATGCCAAGAACTACCAAGAAATATGATATATTATTATATTTCTGATACCAGCCATGAAAATAACTATTAAACAATTGTTAAAAGGAGGAACCCAGTATAACCATATATGTCTCTCTCTGTATGCTATAAATGTCTCTATACAATTGCTATATATGTATATATGTGTATACAAATACCAAGACTTGCAGTAGCAATCGTGTTTTGATGTGAATATGAACATAGGAATACTTAAATATGCACATTAGCTACTGATGGTGCTGCTATTATTGTCATTACTTTCTTTCTCTTACATAATAATATGATAAACTGTATAGAGATGGATTTGATTCTTATTACCTTGCACAAAGACACAACACAGAAGTAAGAAGATAGTGACCTGTCTCATCATGGTCACTTCAAGGCTCACCGAAATGTTCTTACTATTGCTTTATCAAGCCGTGTGTTCTGTCCTTAAGATAACTCTTAAATCCTTAAAAAGTGTTTCCAAGGCCATTCAAGTTATTCAGTGTCATCACACAATTTCAAAACAAAGGTTAGAATATCATCTGGTGATTTTTGGTTATCTTATAAAGTTGTATTCAATTAACTTGAAAACTCCACCTGTACACAGTGGTGTTTTCTTTTTTTTTTTTTTTTTTTCTCCAGGAAGATGAAATCTTTCAGATGTCTGTATTCCCTAGTGTTATGAGAAAAGGCCACAAAAAGATACCCAGTCCTTCAAAATTAAGAATACAAAGACTAGTGTTGTCTTTAACAGTCAATGCCTAAAATTGCTTGCTTTACTCTTACTGTTGTCTCATCAAAAATTACCTAAAGAAGGCAATGTGTTATTGTATTGGGTTTATGCAACAAGGTTTTGGTAGTGGGGTGTTGCGTTAAGGGTATACCCAATTAGCCATTATAAGTCTGGTTGCATTCAGGGTACTGAACTATCACGATTATAGATTCACAAATAACGTAGCACATTCTCACTCTAATTGCGTTCCATGAACTACCATGGCCACACTTAAAGAGTTTGGTCGCATTCACTGAGAACTATCACAGGCAGATTTAATGAGTAGTGCAATTTATTAAAGCAACAGGTACACAGGTTTGTTGGATTGCCGGTGATAAATTCACTGTCTCCAAAGTACATTCAAATACCAAAAGCATGAGTAACACAGCCTGTCTATAAACGTGTTAAAGGGTATAAAGACTCTACAGAGATTTCTAAGTTTCCATGGAGACACCTGTTATAACCAACTGTTCAAATCTGATCCAAAGGTGTCCCGGGGAGGGGGGTGGGTGGGAGAAAGGCTTAACTCATCAACTCATCCCAGAAGGCCTAATATTCCCCCCCATTAAGTCAAATTTATATTATTTTCTATCTTTAGGTGGAGCTTGAGTGACTCTAGTCATGCATATCTTGGTTGCAATTGGTGCAAATTTTTCTCACTTTTCTTTAAAGGTATAAGCTCAGAGAAATTCAGAGTGCTTGCTCAGTGAGGGGTGATCACACCTTGGAGGCAAATAGCTTTTGGGGTGGAGATGTGTTTTGGTATTATAATGATATTATAATGAGTAAAGTTCACTAAAATATACAGCATTTTGTCAAAAATATGACAGGCTGTTGACTCAGGGGAGCAAATGTGCAGCTTATCGGTCTCGGTGTGAACAAGAACAATCAAGTTCCCATCTTACCACAGATCCTAGACATGGTGTCCCCACTCCGCTCCACACTCCATCCTTTTCCCCTTAGAGTCAGAACACCAAGGTCCCCCAGTGTGATTAACATCTAAGGTTGGAGGTCTAGGGAACTTCTATGTAGTGCAGCTTGCTCTACCCTGGAAGCTTCTTCAATGCTGTAACTTTTCCTTAAAATGTGAATATCAGTTTAATTTCCAAGTCACCTCAGGCACTTATTCCACATGAGGGAACTGCAGCAGTGGCCTCTGTAAGAAGAGTTCAGAAGCTGCCCCTTAACAGCCAATTCCAGCCATCTCCAAAAGGCAACCCCTGCTAGCCAAAGCTGAGCCCATGAGTGATGTTTGGTTGTACCTCTATGAGGGCATATTTAAGAAAGGGAAAAAACTGCTGTGCAGCAGCAGCAGCTGGGAGAGAGGAATGAGAAAATGCAGCGAGAAAGAGACACCAAGGTCAGTGCAGAAGCAGGGCAGGAGGTGTTCTAGGCACAGAGCAGCAGTTCCCCTGTGGCCTGTGGAGAGGCCCCTGGTGGAGCAGGCTGTCCCCCTGCAGCCCATGGGTCCCACACGGAGCAGATCTCCACACTGCAGCCCATGGAGGAGCCCCCAGTGGAGCAGGTGGATGTGCCCTAGAGGAGGCTCTGGCCCATGGAGAGCCCCCGCAGGAGCAGACTCCAGGCCAGAGCTGCAGCCCATGGAGAGAAGCCCAAGCAGGTGCAGGTGATCTGGCATGAGCTGCCACCTGTGGATGAACCCTGTGGTATGGACCCATATTGGAGCAGTTCTTGAAGAACTGCTGTCTGTGGGAAGTTCACATAGGATCAATTCAGATACATTCCATGAGAGGGACTGCATGCTGGAGGTGAAGATGTATGAGCATCAGGTGACAAAGTGTTACAGAGTGACCTCAACCCCTATTCCCTGCTTCCAGTCCAACTCAGGCAGAGGGGTCAGAAAGGGGGGTGGGAAGGTGTTTTTAGTTTGCATTTAGTTTCCTGCTGCTATAGTTAGTAATAGGCAATAAATTCTATGAATATTTCTTATGCTGAGTCTGCTTTGTCCATTATGGTAACTGGTAAGCGATCTCCCTGTCTTTATTTCAACCCCTGAGCCGTTTTCCATCTTATTTTCTCACTCTTTTCCTTTGAGGAGGGGAAATAAGATAGTGGTTGTGGTAGAGTTTAGTTGTCCATCAGGGTGAAAACAGCACGATTATTATGAAATTATATTATATCTTAAAGCACAGATTTAAAATCAACCTTCTTCTAAAATTAAACTCATTTTCCTGTTACATTACTATATGACTTATTTAAAAAGAATAATTGACCTTTTCCATTAACTTTTAATATTATGAAAGTAATTTAGTGAGTATGTCACTACTTCTAACCCTTCAAGTCATTTTGTTCCTGATTCTAAATAATAAAGTAAATAATAAACTATACAATTTAAAATATATTGCTTCTGTGAGTATTTTCAGTTTGAACAACTACAAGTACATGAATTTTGAACATATACAAATGCATTGGTTTTCAACAAATAACTGTATTAGTCTCATCTTTTTTGATAAGTAGAATCAATTTTAATTTCCATATCTCTGAAAGCCTTTCAATCCTTCCAACAGATCAAACTTCAAGAAATTTAGTTTGTAAAGACAGGTAATATGTAATTGCAGATCAAATTAGGACAAAAGCCTATATTTGCTTGTTTTCATATTAATAGCCTAACAAGAAGGACAAAACTTGTTTCAAAGCATCAGTGTTTCTTTCATTAACTGAAATATATTTCTTGCAAAGTCACATTTTTTTCACTGGAACTGGAAGCCACAGATTTCTTAGTTTAAGTGATCTATAAGGCTGAACAATTCATTTGCCAGGAATCCTGGAATTATGTATAAACTCTAGACCCTAGACAGAGAGACTTGCCTAGAGAACCAAAACTTTGAAACCCATTCAGTTTCCCCAGTGATAGTTTGGATAGCCGTTACTAAAGCATAGTTCGCCCAGGCTTCCAGATAAGCATCAGAGACTTATTACACATTAAAAGTAAGAGGTTTCCAGAAGCTTGGAAGAAATAAGGAGAGTTTATGTAAGAATACTGGAATACTGTCTTGGATTTATTTTATTTTTTTATTTTTTTTTAATAGAACGGAATTATTAACGCAAAAGTTCTTAGTTTAGAAAACTGGCATTTTGAGAAGAATAAAGAATTTCCAACTGTCTCCAGTCTTAACTTCCTCTATTTCATTATTCAAGAATTAGCAGGAATAAAGGCAAAATAAATAAATAAATATACTCTCTTCATGACCATTGCTCTTTAAAATTTAACTCACAATGCAATCTAATTTTGAAAGAATATTCTTAGAATCTTGTTTAATTAGATATAAATGAACTAGCATGATAAACATTAAATACCAAAGAGAAACACTCATACAAAACTACTTCATATAATTATCATTAAATGAATAAAAAAAACAGTGTACATCAATAAAGTAATTACAATCTACTTTTTATTTAAAAATAAACATTTTATCTATTAGAAAATTATACAAATATTCACTTTCATCGTGCAAATATTAGAAATCCAAACAACTTTTCTTTTTGTAGGGACATACAATAACACTGAGAGGAAACCATGTTCACTAGGCATTGCATTTAATTTAATTCAAGTCCCTTATCACAAATCTGGACATTGTGGGACAAGCAAAATCTCATTTACATTGAGCTAAAAAAGAATCAGGTTTGCAATTTTTAGCAGATACTTTACAACTGTAAAGTACATATGGATACAGATGTATTCATTTATTTACACCTTTTAAGATTCCATTTTCATTTAAGACAACACAGTGTATTAAAAATAAGACGCCCAACCCAGCCTACAATCCACACTTTGTATTTTGTCCTCCACAATTTAACAGTGATTCTGCCTGAACTATAAATCTTTGGTTTTTAAATTCAGTGTTGCGATGTCTGCTTAGAATAGACAAGGAACTGAACACTTGCATGGAAGGTAAAATGATTTACACTACAAAAAGGAAACATGGTTATAGCTAACTGGAGTGTATGTAGGTAGTAGCTAGCTTTAATCAGTTCGATCTTTTTTTTAACAGTACTCTAAAATTCACTACGGGCTACAACCTGAGAAGTTAGCTAGCTACTTGGGAAATTATTCTCCATCAGATTTAAGGTTTACCTTGCTTGTGTTTGCATGAACTAGACAGTTTAAAGATTACGAAGTCAAGCTCATATTACTTGTAATGACAGCAGTGCAGCCATATCCATAGGTATTCATCTATTCTATTGATATTTCATAGCATAAATTTGTACAGAGTTTAAAAATTGTTTGCCTGAGCACAAACAAAATGCTTTGTGAATTTAGTGTTCTGCCTGGAAACAAGGTATATATGAACTTACTTGTCCTTCATTTTATATGTGATGATAAAACACTGGGATCAAAATACCTTTTGATACTTTTCAACACGTCCTTTTAATATTCAGTTTTCATTATGTTGAAGAATTCCTATTAATGTCAATGGAAATTCTGTTCGAAGACTGCGGGTAAAACATGACTCAGAGAGTTCTGTTTAGTAGGAATGGGCACACCCATTTAATAAGTTTAATTAGCAGAAATTCAGGCCCTTATAAATACTAATTAATAAACTATTCAAATTAAATCGTGTTAAATATATATATATATGTGACAAGACTTTTAAAAACATGGTTGGCAGAAGCTCAGCCTCTTTCTTTCTCAGCATTCACTCAAACAGAAAAAGTCCAAAAAACAGGTGTTGAAATTTCAAATTACTCTCTTCTTACACAGATTTTCAGTCAAGAATAAAATATTTTATAATGTTTATAAAATCAGGATTAGCTTGTCATCCCTGAACTGCTTAAGCACAAAATTTGTAATTTGATGTCCAAATATACAGAAAAATATTTGGAAATAGTCCAGTCAAGAAATGCATTTGTCTTATTACAATATGGTGTTTAGCTCTGTGGAAACTTTTTTCTATTTTCTATTTTCTCTATTGAAGATTAATGCTCTTCACATATTAAGTCTGATTCTATAAATTTAGTATTTTTTTTTTTAAAGGGGATGAACCCTTTATCACAGATGTTATTCACAGCTATTACAAATATCTTTTCCCAACCTAAACTGAGAAACACTATCAATATAAAATGCATAACTTCATGAGTACTCACTCACTGAAACACTTATGAAATACCCCCATTAAAAGCTAATATTCATTTATTACTTTTGAAATTGAATATCCCTACATTCTTAGGTTGTTCACCTCGCTGTATCACTGCGTGGCACTGGTCCTTGACTGCTGGTTCACTCCTATATACCACTGCACACAGTAATTCATCTGCTAGATAAACCTGAGCGTGATTCAGGGAATATGCTGTTCAAGGGAGCACTCCAGCTGTCGCTTGGGACAGGGCTGGAAATACTGGAACACTGCTGTACACAGATAGCCTTTCAAAAAGCAATGCATATATAATTTCTTACAAGAGAGAACACTACTATACAGTAGTATAGTGGAAGTGTCAAGACCAATTTCAAAAGTACAACATGTAGTTTGTGTGTGGATATAATGAGTACTGTATATCCCAACATACCCAAATACTAGGAAAGAAGACACATTTACAGCAATATGAAATAGATTGAAATTTGGTTGTCCAAAATTCAATTATATCAGACCTCCTAATGGTTTGTTTTTGCAAATAGTTTTCAAAAGATTATGTACACTAAAAAAGTAACTTAATAGTTTCTACCCCATAATACATTATTTTCTTTCTCAAAAAATAATATTTTGCTTTATTTATTTATTTATTTAGTTAGTTAGTTAGTTCTCACTCACATTGGTCTGAACATACGAATAATTGTCCTCTAGCTATAGATCTTAGTGGGACTAGAAGAATTCACTAATCCATATAGAATTAATATTGTCTTCCCATGTATAAATTGAAAGATACATATACATAGAATCATAGAATCATAGAATCATAGAATATCCTGAGTTGGAAGGGACCCTTAAGGATCATCAAGTCCAACTCTTGATACCGCACAGGTCTACCCAAAAGTTCAGACCATGTGACTAAGTGCACAGTCCAATCTCTTCTTAAATTCAGACAGGCTCGGTGCAGTGACCACTTCCCTGGGGAGCCTGTTCCAGTGTGCAACCACCCTCTCTGTGAAGAACCCCCTCCTGATGTCGAGCCTAAATTTCCCCTGCCTCAGCTTAACCCCGTTCCCGCGGGTCCTGTCACTGGTGTTAATGGAGAAAAGGTCTCCTGCCTCTCGACACCCCCTTACAAGGAAGTTGTAGACTGTGATGAGGTCTCCCCTCAGCCTCCTCTTCTCCAGGCTGAACAGGCCCAGTGACCTCAGCCGTTCCTCATACGTCTTCCCCTCCAGGCCTTTCACCATCTTCGTAGCCCTCCTCTGTACACTCTCCAACAGTTTCATGTCCTTTTTATACTGTGGTGCCCAGAACTGCACACAGTACTCGAGGTGAGGCCGCACCAGCGCAGAGTAGAGCGGGACAATCACCTCCCTTGACCTACTAGCGATGCCGTGCTTGATGCACCCCAGGACACGGTTGGCCCTCCTGGCCGCCAGGGCACACTGCTGGCTCATATTCAACTTGCTGTCAACCACGACCCCCAGATCCCTCTCTTCTAGGCTGCTCTCTAGCGTCTCATCGCCCAGTCTGTACGTGCAGCCAGGGTTTCCCCGTCCCAGGTGCAGGACCCGGCACTTGCTCTTATTGAACTTCATGCGGTTGGTGATCGCCCAGCTCTCCAACCTATCCAGATCCCTCTGCAAGGCCTTTCCACCCTCATTCGAGTCCACAACTCCTCCAAGTTTGGTGTCATCAGCAAACTTGCTCAAAATACCTTCTATTCCTACATCCAGATCGTTTATAAAAATATTGAAAAGTACCGGCCCTAAAATGGAGCCTTGAGGGACCCCACTGGTGACCGCCCGCCAGCCTGACGGAGCCCCATTTACCATAACCCTTTGGGCCCTGCCCGTTAGCCAATTGCTCACCCATCGTATGATGTTTTTATTTAGCTGTATGGTGGACATTTTGTCCAGTAGGATCCTATGGGAAACCGTGTCAAAAGCCTTGCTGAAGTCCAAAAAAATCACATCAGCTGGTTTCCCTTGGTCCATCATACGGGTGATCTTATCATAAAAGGAAATCAGGTTAGTTAGGCAGGACCTGCCCTTCACAAACCCATGCTGGCTGGGACCAATGACTGCTTTGTCCCCCAGGTGAGCCTCAATAAGTTCGAGAACCATCTTCTCCATGATTTTACCAGGCTCTGACGTGAGACTGACAGGCCTGTAATTGCTAGGGTCTTCTTTCTGACCCTTCTTGTAAATCGGCACAACATTTGCCAGCTTCCAGTCTACCGGGACCTCTCCAAATTCCCAGGATCGTTGAAAAATAATTGAGAGAGGTTCCGCGATGACGTCCGCCAGCTCTTTCAGCACCCGGGGATGAATCCCACCCGGACCCATGGACTTGTAGGGATCCAGGTGGAGTAGCAAATCCCGCACACGTTCAGGGTCGGTTGGGAGTTTGTCATCCCCACCGTCCCAGTCCTCTAGCTCAGGGCACCCTGGGTCCCGAAGCCCATCATCGGCATTGAAGACAGAGGCGAAGAAGGCGTTAAGCGTCTCTGCTTTGCCTATGTCATTGTCTGTGAGGAGACCTTCCCTATCAAGGAGCGGCCCTATGTATTCTTTAGTTCTCCTTTTTCCATTCACATATCTGAAAAAGCCCTTTTTATTTTCTCTCACAGACACAGCCAGCTTCAACTCTAGGTGTGCTTTGGCCACACGAATTTTCTGCCTACAAACACGAACGGCATCCCTGTATTCTTTCCATGACACCTGGCCCTCCTTCCAGTAGCGAAACACTCTCTGTTTCCGCCTAATCTCCATTAGAATGTTCCTGGTCAGCCACGCCGGCCTCCTGCCCCGCCTGCCTGACTTGCGATATTTAGGAATTGCTTGATCTTGTGCTTCTAGGAGGCATCGTTTAAAGAATGACCAGCACTGGTGGACATCGAGGCCTTCAAGAGCAGTTTCCCAGGGGACCTTGCTGACTAGTTCCCTGAGCAGCCTGAAGTCCGCTTTCCCCATATCTAGGGATGAGGTTTTGGTGGCACTTTTCCTTCTGTCACCATAAATTTTGAACTCAACCACTTCATGGTCGCTTTGACCAAGGCGGCCACCAATCACCACATCTCCCACCAGACCCTCTCTGTTTTCTAGCAACAGGTCTAGGAGGGCACCTTTCCTAGTTGGCTCCGTTAGCACCTGCACCAAGAAGTTATCATCTAGGTGCTTCATGAACCTCCTGGACTTGCTCGTGTCAGCCGTGTGGCACTCCCAGTTAACGTCTGGCAAGTTGAAGTCCCCCATAAGGACAAGGGGAGTTAATCTCGAGGCCTCTCTTAGTTCTGTAAAGAATAATTTATCGGCGCTATCGTCCTGGCCAGGCGGTCTGTAATAGACTCCCACAACGACATCCCCTTTATTCGTTCGTCCCTTGATCCTTACCCAGAGGCTCTCAACTTTGCCATCTCCGACCTGAAGTTCCACACAGTCCAGCCCCTGCTTCACATACATCGCCACCCCGCCACCTCGCCTACCCTGCCTGTCCCTCCTGAAGAGCCTGTAACCATCTATCGCAACACCCCAGTCACAGGACTCATCCCACCAGGTTTCGCTTATGCCGATGATATCGTAGTTGCAGGACTGGGCCAGGACTTCTAGCTCATCCATTTTATTCCTCATACTGCGTGCGTTCGTGTAGAAGCACTTCAGGTGCGTCTCCTTACACTCAGCACCTTGTGGATCTGCCCGAAGGACCTCACTGGCACCCAGCCCCTCTGATTCTAGCGTACCTTCCCTTAGGTCTTCACTGGCGTGCCTGGTTTTAGCCCCTTCCCCCTTCGACTCTAGTTTAAAGCCCTATCTATCAGCCCTGCCAACTCCTGACCAAAGATCCTTACCCCTCTCCGAGAGAGGCACATCCCATCCGGTGCCATCAGGCCCTGTGTAGCATAGACCTTCCCGTGATCAAAGAACCCAAAGTTCTGCCGGTCACACCAGTCTTGAAGCCACGAGTTTATGTGAACAGCACGCCTTTCAGCTTCGATCCCCCCTATCGGAAGGACAGAGGCAAACACAACCTGCGCCCCTGATCCTCTAAGTAGTCGCCCCAAATCCCTAAAGTCTCTTATGATCGCCTTCGGACTTCTTGTTGCTACTTCATCGCTACCAGCCTGAAAGACCAGTAGCGGGTAGTAGTCAGTGGGCCGTACCAGGCGCTGGACTTTCTTGGCGAAGTCTCTCACCCGAGCCCCAGGGAGGCAACAGACTTCTCTGCGGGTTGGGTCCGGTTGGCATATCGGTCCCTCTGTCCCTTTCAGAAGGGAGCCCCCCATAACAATAGCCCTTCTTTCTTTTTTGAAGGATGATGTGGCAATGCGGTGTGTAGGTCGCCTTGTCTTAGGCGCCCCCTCCAGCTGGGACGGGTTTTTATCTACTTTATCATTCGGATTGTCTTGTTCTAGTCCTTCATATCGATTATTTAAGGGTAGATGAGAAGGTGAGGTGGGCAGAGAGAGGGCTCGCCTACCACCCCGAATAGGCCCCTGCCTCCATTCCCCCCCTTGATCTAGGTCTCCTCCCGCTGCCTGGCGGGAGGAGGGAACCTCCGTCTTCTGCATAACAGGAGACGCCTGTGCTGTGGCAGGCTCATGAGCCTGCCTCAGAGAGGGTAGAGTGCACCTCCACCAGTCAATTTCCATCTCCGATTCCCTGATGCTTCTGAGCCTGTTCACCTCCTCCCGGAGCACCGCTACCTGGCTGAGCAGTTCTTCAACCTGGGCACACCTCCCACAGGCATACCCACCACTGCTGTCGGAGACCGACAGAAGGCTGGGGCACACTCTGCAGCCCAGGACCTGGACGGCTGTGTGTTTCCCGGGTCCCTCCGTCTGAGTAGCCACCGTGGTGACCGTGGCTGGAGATGCCGCACGAGATGCGGAGGCCACGGTTTTCTGCCTGGTTGATACCATGGTCAGGTTCTACGCAAGCAGGTTACAAGCACGGAAGGGAGAGGTAGCTGCAACAGAGCGACGATGGATCCCCGCCCTTCCTGCCCGCCCTTCCTGCCCGCGCTCACTGCCTCGCTAACTGCCGCGTCACTCCCCCGAGTCACTCCCTGTTTGCCGGCCCTGTTCACCGCGCTCCTGGTCGCTCGCACTCCCTAAGGGCTGCCTTTCAACGGCCGGGGGGAGGAGCTGTCGCTGACGCTGCTACATGATTACATATAATACATATATACAATTTACAAACTGAGGGAAACCCCAAGGAAAAGAAAAAATGGAGTGGGTAATGTTAGTACAATGAAGGAAAACATGAAAAAGAAAAGATCAATATCAGCCAGTCATATGCTGCTTCTTGAGATCAGCAAGCATATTAAAAAAGCCCTTCATTAGCACAATGCATTCTTAAAATGTTCTGAAAATAAGTGCAAGTCCACCAAAGTAAGTTTCTAGGAATTACCTATCCATTTATGCTTTTTCATCTTTCTACAAAACCATGACAGATTAATTTATGACACTCTTCAGATGACTGAGCAGTCATGAATAAATCAATGGATTGCACTCATTTATAGCTTTTTGGTTTGGTTTTTGACCTACAATAGTATTATTTTCCCATAACTATTTAATCCCACCAAAATTTAGGATGAATCATAATATTGTATTTGACAAAAATACTGAATATAAAATGTGCACATGAAATGTGACAGGAGATGCAGCAGTTTATGTCAGTGAGATACCACTCAGGAAACAGTGAAAGGTATGTTGCACTAGAGGCTTGAGAGGTTTTCTTCCTCAATTAAAAAATGCTGCCTGGTCTATAATATATCTGTTTTTGAGATGCAGTTAAAGCATGCTACAAACCACAATAATTAGATTGTGCTGAAAAAACTGTCTGTCTGTTCGCAAATATATTATTAACAGAATATAAGCAATGATAAATTGCACTCAGTCTGTCAATAATTGTACGTATCATTATGAACATAAAATGCTAGTGTTCATTACACATATCACACACAGCATTTTCCTTATAACATTTATGGAAAGGATATGGCAGATATTTTAATGTGCCCTTATTTCACTCCCTTCTCAATTTTATAGTAACTAAGCTCTTCATATTTTTATGTGTAGTTTTTGAATTCCCACATTTGTATTTCACCAATTACATCCTGTATCTCAAAGAAGCCTCATTTGTATACCATAGGCTACTAAGTAAATTAGTGACTAAGATGATGCATAGATTCACCTTTGTTTACAGCAGTAATAGAAATAATATTTTGCCTAACAACCAAAACTTCCCTGAATTTCTTTCTTTTTTGTCTCTTATATTGGTCAATGAGAAGCGACTGTCACATTCTCCTATCTATCTATAAACAGGTAGGTAAGAGGAACTGTGAGAAAGATTTCTTCTTTTCCTATAGGAAAACAAGCCAAAATATGTTTTTTTGTTTGTTTGGTTGGTTGGTTGGTTGTTTTTTGTTTTTTTTTTTCTATTTGTTATTTTTGTTTCTATTTATAACATTAAAGCTATATTTTATTTTGATAAGAACATGCTACTTTAAGCATTAAGTAAATTAGAACTGCAATAATGTAATGCTTCTACAAGCAAAAGAACAAGAACAACAAAAACAAACAAACAAACAAACAAAAAAAATCTCCAGGATACGTGCAGGAAACAAGTGATAACTGCAGTACCGTAGTAACATTGATAACTGTGAGCATGGCAAATGGAATGCAAGAAATGGTCCAGGGTTTGCTGTACATTCCCTTTGCATGCAATACACTGTTCTGAACACGTTTAAATCAGTTGAAGAAACAGAACAGCACTAGAGAGCTGACAAAGCACAGAGAAAGACAATGGCAGTCAATAATTGTATCATATCAGGGCATAATCCATCACTAAGTGAAATCAATGGAAAATAATGACTGTAAATTTCAGTAGATATGGATTAAATCTGGCATCTCTCCAGCAAAGACACTTCTGAGGTGTTACCTTAAGAGAACGACAAAAAAAGTAAATACTGCATATTTAGCTCATACAGATGTACAGTTTTAAAAGTATCAGCCACCCTTATTTCCCAGATAGAACAGAATCTGGTCAAGGACATCAAGGGCAACTTCTAAAAATACCTCAAGGACAAAAGGAAGACTAGGGAAAATATGGGCCTGCTCCTGAAGGAAACAGGAGATCTGATTACCCGCAATAGTGAAGAGGCCGAGGTACTGAATGCCTTCTTTGACTCAGTCTCTTTACCAGCAATACTAGCCTTCAGGAATCCCAGATCCCTTAGGGCAGGCTGAAAGGCTAGAGCAAAGAAGAGGTACCTTTGGTGGAAGAAGATCAGGTCAGGGAATAGTTGAGCAAACAGGGCATTAGCAAGTCCCTGGGTTCTGGGTGGAGTGGCTGACTGACTGGAGAGCTGTGCAGCCATTCAGAGGGATCCGGACCATCTGGAGAGGTGGGCTGACAAAAATCTCATTAAGTTCAAGAAGAAGAAGAAGTTTAGTGTCCTGTACATGGTGAGGAACAGCCCCAGGAACCACTATTTGCTGAGGGCTACCCAGCTGGAAAGCAGCTCTGAAGAAAAGGACCTAGAAGTACTGGTGGACACCAAACTGAATGTGAGCCAGCAATGTGCCCTTTCTGCTAATAAGGCTAATGGTATTCTTGGATGCATTAGGAAAAGTATCACCAGCAGGTCAAGAGAGGTGATCTCTATTCGGCATTGGTGAGGCTGTGCCTGGAGTACTGCATTCAGTTCTGGGCCCCCCAGTACAAGAGAGACATGGACATGGAAAGAATCTAACAGAAGGCTATCAATTATCAAGATTAGCATTTTACTGTACGGGTGATGGAGCACTGGCAAAGGTTGCCCAAAGAGGTTGTAGAGTCTCCCTCCTTGGAAATCTTCAAAAGCTGTCTGGACGTGGTCCTGGGCAACCTACTGTAGGTTGCTTGAGTACAAGGGTTGGACCAGAAGACCTTCAGAGGGCCCTTCCTACCCTTGTCATTCTCTGATTCCCTGTATAAATATCCATTTGTCTTTGGTATATTAAAGCATTATCTATAGTAAATTCCTATACAGCTGCTGAGATCACCATTTAAACCCCAATTATGGCTGGCAGGTAAGTTCACATAGCGGACTGAGGAAAACCATTGGAGACTACAGGAAGTTTTGGAACAGGAGTAGAGTTGTTGGTGATAATAGCACGTGACAGAGCTTGCTCCATCCACACTGTTCTGAAAATATGCAACGTAATCAGCACAGTGCCAAGACTGAGGTATATCTGCCACATATAGTGTTTTTGCAGTTTCCCAAGTTGATGAAGCCCAAACAGATGCATCCTGCCTGCAAATAATAGCTGTGTAGATAAATCCATATACAAGTCATAACACAATTGTTCTATTTAGACTGCAGTGTTTCTAAGTACTTTTTTTTTTTTTTTTTGGCATTGCTGTATTGTGTAGGCAGCTGATAAGAGGCTGTTGTAATTACAGAGCAAAGATTACTTCAGAGCCCAGGACAATCTGAAATCAAAATTCATCCTAAAACTTAAACCATACTGCTATTCCTTCTGTAATATGTATTTCTTACTATGCCTTGTACAGAAAGAATATCATCTGAAATCTGAATAGTTATGGCAAGAAATATGTCATAGCATTATTTATGTTTATACCCCTGTTCCATCAATACCTCATCATATTTTCTTTTATGCTAGTTCCTATATACATGTTGCATTGTTCCTCACTGACAACACGTACCTGGAGAATTTACAGTAACCAAAGATAAGAAAAGCTAACTGAATTTAGGAAAATGCAGTTTACCCATTGAAGGAAGATGTCATAACAGAAAAAAAGTTGTGTGGAATCATATATACAGTGTCTCCACACAAATTTCATGGGCAAAAAATACATACATATGTCAAATAGACAAATACGTTAAATAAGTTTTATTACTTTCATATATTTGATGTACTGTTATATCTAGACTCCTATTGAAATTAGGGTTTTATTTTACAAGGCACAGCATAAATATTAGGGAAATGAATAACTTTCTACTCAAGATTATAGGAATATTGAAAGCATGGAACAGAATGAAATAATTTTTTTTTTATTTTTTTTATTTTTTGTGGAAAAGCAGTGGGAATTCCTAAGGATATTTAGGAAGGACACTTGAGCAATGACAGTCTTTGCTAACTAGTGAATTGACTTTTAAACTGTTAATAAGGCTAATCTGAAATATTTATTGCTTAAATGATGATAAACTAGAGACTAGCTATTCTTAAAAAGAAAGTATGCACTATTTTTTCCAGCTTTCTGTTGGCAAAGTTCATCTGAACAGACCAGTATATAGTCTGATGATACATATATATGTGCAAGGCTAATCAACCATCTTGTGTCTGACTTATTAGACAGTTTCTCCACCACAGGTCTTCTCAACATACTGCATTTTAATATTGCAGGAAGAGATCTTCTGGCATATTGAAATTTTTAACTTGCTTTATATATATATGTTGCTGTATATATATATATTATATATAGTTGTTGTGGTTTAACCCAGCTGGCAGCTAAACACCACACAGCCGTTCGCTCACCCTCCCCCCTCCCTCTCTGGGATGGGGGAGAGAAACGGGAAAGTGAAGCCGGTGAGTTGAGATAAAGACAGTTTATTAAGACAGGAATATAATAATAACAATAATAATAATAATAGTGATAATGATAATAGTATTAATAATAATAATGTGTAAGAAAACAAGTGATGCACAATGCAATTGCTCACCACCCGCTGACCGATGCCCAGCCTATCCCCGAGCAGCCGGCCCCCCACCCCGGCGAGCCACCTCTATATATTGTTTAGCATGACGTCAGATGGTATGGAATACCCCTTTGGCCAGTTTGGGTCAGCTGTCCTGGGTCTGTCCCCTCCCAGCTCCTGCTGCACCCCCAGCCTGCTCACTGGCAGGACAGAGCGAGAAGCCGAAAAGTCCTTGGCCTGGTGTAAACACTGCTCTGCAACAATTAAAACATCAGCATGTTATCAGCGCTCTTCTCATCCTAATCCAAAACATAGCACCCTACCAGCTACTATGAGGAAAAATTAACTCTGTCCTAACTGGAACCAGGACACTACATATTCATAGAGTCCATAGTTACTTTTTACTCCTTTCAGAATTTACTTGGTGTTTAGTCTCACTCTACATTTTGGCTTTCAATAGTCTTGCTTTCAAAAATACTTATTTTGTTTAAAATCTATTGCTTTTTCATTTCAGAAATATAATTCAGTGTTCTTTTGAAAGCACTTTATACTGCAAGATGTGCTACTTATATATTAATTTGGATCAAATAAATATATATATATATATTTTTTTTTCCCCAGACTTCTGTCTGTCCATAATGCTTAAAATGAGGGTTAGTGTTCTGAATCACTGTTAAATCTTAATATTTAAAATTAAGTACATTATCAGGTCATTGCATCTTAAGTTAGGAAACTAATATATTCTATTTCAAAACAGGTCAGCAGAATGGATTACTTATGCTGTAATTGACCAGGATAATGGATTTAGTCTTCGTATCAGAATGAAACTGTCAAGAATTTTTTAAAAGTTTAATTAGAATTAGTTTTCTAGTTCTAATTTTCACATAAAAAGTTGTCATTGCTAAATTATAAATCAGTGCTATCTCTAAGGAAAAAAAAATGCTACTGAGGAGAATTATATCAAACATTTCTAGCAGCAGTCTGGGAGACTGTAAAGACTTTCTGTATGAACTGAGACATACAAAGGGAAATGTTAACTCTCTGGCTAACATCAGACCACTTCATTTACTTGGCTTCATTTACAATTGGCTATCCATCCTACTGTCACAGCCATGAAGGTTTCTACAGGCTGTTCAACAGACTTTGAGGACACAATATATTCCTGCTGTATGGTCTTTTTCCACATATCTGTGTGAATACTTACATGTTCTAAGCATGTTTAATAAGACATAAAATTATAAAATAGAATCACAGCAGAAGAGGGATGGTCTGGCTGCAGGAGCAGCACAACTGAATCTCTCAGTAAGTTTCTGTAGTCTACCTGTCTTTGCAACTTTTTCTTTGATGTTATTTGCTGCTAGTCCTTGTTTTTAATTAACAGTTTATTCTACTAAGCAGAAAGTTTCTAAATGACTCTCAGAGGCAGGAAATGGTCAGTCAGGGTTTAACTTTTTGTAAATGCAGGAGTGAAAAGGGTGACAATGTTCCCTTTCCTGCAAGAAGCCGAAGAAGGATAAGTTGGGTATACTCTTCTGTTTTCTTTGATGTTTTCATGATGAAAAATAATGTTGGCGATGGAAGAAATATTGGTACCATGGTGTCCTAAGACAGAATCTTTTTTTTTTTTTTTCCCATAATTTTTTACCTTCATCTTCTTCAATGCCAGAGACTTCCAATATCAGTCATGCAAATCTCTCTATATTTTGAGACACAGACTGTAATATGCTGCATAATATTCTAATTATTCATAATGTTAAACAGCATTGTGAAGATCTCATCAATGGTGCAGTAAGTTTGAAGTAATACAGATATATTGATTTCAAATTGGAACAATTGTTCATGGGAATAGGTTAAATTAATATTGACAGTAACACACACATGGAATACTTACATTTTTATCAATTTCAAATAAAGCCAGATTTCGCCTGCTATGCTTTCTGTATTAAGAGGAAGCAGTAACTTAATATAACGTACATTATTTTGTCTCCAGTTATTATCTAATTTGCCCTCATCCCATTAATTTTCCTCCTTCTGTTCACAGGAAGGTTGAATGGGGCTTTGAGCAATCTGTTCAAGTGGAAGGTGTCCCTGCCTTTGGCAGGGATGATCTTTAAGGTCCCGTCCAACCCAAACCATTCTACGATTCTGTGTTCATATTTTTACTTTGTTTCTTTTTATATGTTTGCATGAACAGTCTTCTCTTGAATTAGATAAGAAAAAAGAGTCTAAGCTTAGAAGTGACATGTCATGAAAATCCTAAACCTTGTTTTTTTAAACCTCAGATCAATATGTATTTTAAGATGCCATCTGGTATCTTCATACAAAACAACACAAATTTTGCAATGAAAGGGATTTTTTTAATAGACAATTATTGTTATCTCAGAGTGCTGATTTACATGAAATGAAGATTATTTAGCAGTGTTCAATTGATTTGTGACACTACGCCAGTTTGTTCTCTTATGTTTAATGGATATAATGCAAAACTTAACAGCCAAAGCAAAGCTTTTGCAATAACCTAGGAACACATTAAACTATGAATCAGAAAGCACTTATGACAATCTATCAAACACATTATTTATTTATTTATTTTTAATGCTAAGGACTCTTCTGCTCAGTTGGACGTATACATACTCCCAGTATAAAGATGCACCCTCCCTAACTGTGAAAGGACAATTGCTCAGTCATGAAACTAATTCTTAAAAGCTCTTTCATTGTAAGATTAATTATTTTTTATCTCCTGTTCAAGACTGAACCTAGGAATGGTTGATTTTTCCAATGCTACCAAGTTAGTTGTGAGTGAAAATAATCTCTTCCACAAACCATCATAAAAAAAAAAAAAATCTCTTTTTTTTCTGCCATTATTTGGAAAATGTTAACTATTTAATTTCAGAATGGTTTGAGGGATAAATTTTATGAAGATCTGAGAGTCAAAAAGCTGCTAAATGCTGTGTTGCCTTATCTAAATTTTGAACACCCACCTCCCACAGCTGAATCTAAAAATCTATATTCCAGGTCTTAATTCCACATATTTTACAATGAGAAATTTCAAGGAAATACAGTTCATAGGTTTGAATGTTGAGCATGGAAACATATAGTACTGGCTAGCTGGTACAAACTGAGCGCAAGGTATGCTGTTACCTTGGAGTTTGAGACTACATAAATAACTAGTAAAGAAATAGGTCACAAACTGTGATCTATCCCTGAGAGCTCATGTCAAGACAGGGCTAAAATCCTTATGGCCTAAGGTTTTTTCCTAAAACATGATGGGTTCATACATACTGCTTAGGCCCATGCAGTCTCCCACATAATGCCTGGGAATTGTGCCAAGGTGCTAATTGATACAAGTGGAAAACATGCCAGGGAATAAATATTCTGACAAATGGCACAGATCAACTGCTAAGGTCTGTACTCATACTGCAGGCATGTTCAGTTTACTAGTATACAAAGAACTCAAGTGATTACGTCAGTGCTACAAAAATGCTTTTCCATCTGCTCAAAACAGATCTTGTTAATTATAACCCCTGGAACTATTCTTATAGAGATCAAACTGGGATCACTGTTTTATTTTTCATTTTAATGCAGTCACAAGAGGAAGATGTGTTGTGAGTGGAGAAAAGGCAATCTGTGAAATGGAGACTCTGTAAGATTCTCTGGGAATCACTGTTAATAACAGTGTAAGCAGAAAATCAGGCTCCCACTGTAAACATTTGAAATTAAATTTCCAGAAAAATTGATTTTTTTTTTTTTTTTCCGAGCACTTCATGCAGCAGGAAAAGATACTTGTATTTATTTTTACTGACACCTTTCAGATAAAAAAACCTGAATGCCAGAAAGACTGTTTGTTGTTCGGCTTGATGAAAGATGCTGGTATAAGACTTTGTATTCCTAGTGCAAATGACTAACAGAGACCACATAAATTGCATTCTGAAAGCATTCCTTTCTCCTACACCTTACAAAGGGAGCCCAGACTGTCGAGGTCACACAATAAATATATATGCTGTAGGTGTCTGATGTTATCTAACGTGAGTCATGGATTATATATCTTGCATACAGATGTGCTTAAACAATTAGACTTTTATGTGTTTATATACTGCAGAAGATGTGTCTAGACTATTTAAGTTTCTACATTACTTTATAGACAACTGAAATAGGAAAAATCTGAGGTTGGGCATATTCATCCTCAGCTTAAATAAACATTTTCTGAATTCACATTTATTTTTTAATGTGATTGTAAGTGTATTGCTATCTTTCCAACTATTTATTTAACATATAAACTCCTAGCCACTTGCCTGAATTTTAATTCTCTAAATTGCATTAACATTCATGTCCTCCATTTAAAAACAAAACAGTCATTGCAAACAAACAAGCAAACAGTTGTATAAATAAAAACTGTAAGACTATCATTTCTTAGTTTTGTACCCCTTCATTTTTAGATTCTGTGTTTTAAAGGCCTGAGAATATCCAGAATGCTTTCAGAACCAGCTTCATCTGGATCAGTTTTTAAAAGTCTGTTAATCAACACGCTTTTTTACAACCAGTTTCATAAACATTTGAATTAAAATTAACTAAGCTGCTCATTATGTTATTTTTTCTCCATATACCATACTGCAAAACTTTTGAAGTTTCAAAAAGTATTAGAGGGAAGAAAAGCACTTAGTAATGTTTTGGGTCTGGAAAAGGCACAATACAGTAGACATTAATACAGAACATACACAAATTTCTGGAGAAGTTTAAACCATTTATAACACAATTACCAATTATGCTTGCAACCCAGAGTTTAAATGTTCAGGAACTCTTAGGATAAATTTCTGCTGAGTTCTTTTTTTCCTTTTTTCTTTTTTTCACTGTGAAAGTTTTGGTTTAGGTACACTTCCCAATCTTGATTGTGTCATCATGACCTGAGTTACAGAGAAAACAAGTCACTTGGGGAAGATTAGTAGCTCCAAAGAAACCATTGGAAAGGTTGGGTTTCTTAAATCTAATTCTTTTATCATAGCCAAAGGTGAACATGTCACAATAATTCTCTTTAATTAAAGTTCGTTCCAAGGCTATGATTAATAAAGCTGATAGAAGTGTTGCTCAACAGACAGACATGATAAAAAAGCTGAAGAAACTACCCCTGCTCCACAGAAGTAGGTCATATGCATCACTCATTGCTGTTTTGCTAGATCAAGTGCTTGGATATTGCCAATGTGTAAAAGCAAAACACAATATAGCAAACCAAATACAGCACCAAAAAGCAATAATCAGATTTTCCAGGACAGAAGATAATAAATCCAGCCATCTATAAGAGATATCTCTGAACAGTTCATCTAAATTCCGTTGATAATTAGTTGAAACTGGCATCTTTAAAAAACAATTAATGAGCTTAATGAAGGACATCAGCTTTAGAATGAGGATGTCCAAATCAAGTCAGGAGAGCTCATGCTTTCACCTATGGTAAAAGGAACAGAACTCCCCTTCAGACATCAATGTTTTAAACAATTGTAACTAAAGGAGATGAATCTGACCCATAATCAATTATTTAATATTAATATCAATTATTTAATCAATTATTTAATATTAATTTGGTAACCATTGTTTACCAAAATTAATATATAAGAAGTAAGTCTTGTCTGAGTTATTTTCTGTCTTTTATCTCCACAAGTATTTCCACTTCTTATTAACTCATGTTTGTTGTTGTTGTTGTTGTGTTGTTTATTTTATTATTTTTTTCTGTAAATAATGCAGGTTTTGAATTGTTCAGAGATGAAATCTAAGAAAGTCCTCCAGCTACACAGGCAGCAGAACAGATTAGATTTCATTCACAATGATTCCATCTATGGAAATAACTACTACAGTTACTTCAGATAGGATTTTCTATTTAATCTGCATTAAATTGAAAGCGGCTGTACTGTGTCCTCTACAATTAGATATACCATCTTAGTCTTCATCAGATATCCCTGTTGGAAGTTGATTTTATTACTTTGCCACATATCAGAATTCATTTTGAAAGATGGTGAAGTCTGGACATTGAGAAAGAAGAATATATTTAATGGATTTAATAAAGGCGAAACAAAACTTCAATTTTCAGTGCATGACCACTGTTTTTTAACATGTACATGAATTAGAAATGATAAATACACTACGAAAAAATAATAAAGTAAAAAAAAATGAAAAAATATTATCAATAAAACTAATAATTAGAGCATATGCATTGACAGGTAAAAAATTAGTGGACAATATTCACCCATTTCCATCATATTATTTGAAAATTTGAAGTTGAAATCAGGAAAATGCAGGAAATGTGACCTGGAGTGCTTTTAGTTCCCTTTTCTGTAAAGGGATGAAATAACCTGCAAAGAACAACTTCCATTTTATGTGTACATTTATTATTATTATATATAACGTATTTTGTATAGTTAGCTTGGTTTCTCTGTAGTGGAAGTTATATACAGTGCCAATGTCAGGATTTTTAGTCTGTAATCATGCCTTCAATTCACCCATACAATTCATATTAGTGTAAATGGTCGATGTACAAATGAACCAAAAGCAAGAAATTACTCTAAGTCCTGTGGCCCTCTGGAGTGCTGCAAGGCTGTCAGTTTGCATTAGAAGATATTTCCTTGCATTTGGTATCCTGCAAAAGGACTGACAATTTGAGATATACAAGCAAAGTTTTGTTTCCATATTATTGGATGCCAAACATTCTAACACATTTTTCTTCTCCAAGTAAAATATATCATTTGATTATCATAATATGTGGTCAGTCATTCCAAATTAGACGGTAAATTTTACTCCTGCCCTCAGGTGCACTTTATAGGCCAGAACCTACAGGCAGAATTTGATTGTTGAACAGATATAGCAAATAAATAAACATAAATCCTGTAATCCAGAAACAGGGCAAACAGAACACATACAGCATTTGATTTTACTCACTCTTCCTTTTGTCTTCTTTTGTTACAGCTTTGTCTGGCATATTTTTCCACTAAAATATCAAATATTACTATCCCAGCTCACTGAAGGTTCATTGTACTAACACTGTCCTATCAAACCATCTGTCATTGTTACTAACATGAATAGAATTCATCCCTAGTTACCTTTATAAAGATTCCAGTTAGGCATATCCTAAATAAACCACTTATTCTGAAAAGAAGATTGCTTTGCACACAGACTTATTTATGTTGCTACCTTGTTACTGTATTCAAAACCCCTATTTGATACATCTCAATTACTACCCAAAATTCTTCACGCAATCTAAACCATATTGTGCTAGTGGAAATGACAAGAAGGGGATACCGGCTCAAAGCCTGGTTTTCACACAAACAGAAGATAAGCAAAAACCATGCTTGTGAACAAATTGGTAAGAGGTGCGTTGTCATTAACTTTCTATGTCAGTATCTCTACTTTCATTTCTGTGTGTATGTCCAAATACAGGCTGGAGATAAAACAGTAAAGTAAAATGGTTAGGAGAAATGAAGCCGAAAGGTGAGTAAGATTTTAAAGACTACTCCTAGCTCACTATCCCCTTTCTTTTACAAGCCCATTTCTGTGGGTGCCTATAAGCTTGAGCAGATACCCCCGGACATCACAGCTCCTCTGCCATTCACACAAACAGATAATAGAAAATAAAAATACAATGTTCCTGTCAGCCCTGAAGTCAAAGGCCTGGGACTCTTTGCGCTTGAAAACTGAAACGGCCTGCACAGTTCCTCCTTCACAATTTAAAAAATGTCTTATCAGTTTTACTGCTGTTATGCTGTTGTACCCAGAAGAAATGCTGACAAGAAGCATTTTTAATTCAAAGCTTCTGCTCAATAGTTCACAGCAGAGAAGTGACCTAGAATCCTCTAAATTTTCTATGTCAGACAAGCTGTCTTTTAAAGACCCTGGAGAGATTATTTTTAAAATATCACTGTTTCTGAAAGGAAATACCTTTCTGAAAGGAAGCAACCTGGGTCCCACCTTGTCTGCAGAGACTAGGGTGTAGATGGGCTGGGGACAGAGGAGGTGTGGAAAGAGGAAAGAGAGGAGAAGTTGTCGTGATTTGAGAATAAAAAGTAAAATCTCAGTAATGACTGACAGGCTCAAAAAAAACTGTTACTGCATGCATGAAACTTCACAATACCCTTTGTATAGAGTAGTTATAAAACTTCAAACTTGTCTTTTAGTTATTCTTCCAAGAAAAGAAAAAAAAAATCTTCCCAAATCTTTGTCAGATTAACAATTAAAACCTTGACTGATGTATTCTGTGTCCTTTTGAGTCCTTTCTGAGTCCTTTGTACAGTCTTGCAATTTTTTTTGGCTTCAACAGTGACTTTCTCACAGAGGCTTTAATGTCTATTTTATTTTTTTGGTTTTAATTTTTCATGTCACTGTAATCAAGTTGGGGTTGGTCTGCTGGAGGGTGGGAAGGCCCTGGACAGGATGGGTCAATGGGCAGAGGTCAATGGGATGAGGTTCAACATGGCTAAGTACCAGGTCCTGCACTTTGGCCACAACAACTCCATGTAGCGCTACAGACTTGGGGGAGAGTGGCTGGAAACCTGTGCAGAGGAAAAGGATCTGGGGGTGCTGATTGATGCTCACATGAGTCAGCAGTGTGCCCAGGTAGCCAAGAAGGCCAACGGCATCCTGGCTTGTATCAGGAATAGTGTAGCCAGCAAGACCAGGGAGGTGATCATTCCTATGTACTATTCCTCTGATGGGGCTGCACCTTGAGTACTGTGTTCAGTTTTGGGCTCCTAACTACAAGAAAGACATCGAGGTCCTGGAACATATCCAGAGAAGGGCTACGAAGCTGGTACAGGGCCTGGAACACAAGTCCTATGAAGAGTGGTTGAGGGAACTGGGATTGTTTAGTCTGGAGGAGGCTCAGGGGAGACCTTATTGTTCTCTACGACTAACTGAAAGGAAGTTGTGGGGAGCTGGGGGTTGGCCTCTTCTCGCAGATAATTAGTGATAGGACTAGAGGGATTGGCCTCAAGTTGCACCAGGGGAGGTTCAGGTTGGAAATTAGGAGACATTTCTTCTCAGAAAGAGGAGTCAGGCATTGGAACGAGTTGCCCAGGGAGGTGGTGAAGTCACTGTCCCTGGGGGTTTTCAAGGCAAAGTTGGACGTGGTGCTTAGGGACATGGTTTAGTGGGTGACATTGGTAGTAGGGTGATGCTTGGACCAGATGATCTTGAAGGTCTTTTCCAACCTTAATGATTCTATGATTCTATGAACAGCAAAAAGCTTTACTGGAAATCACCACCAGAGATCCTTATCAAAAGGTCATATCAGTAATGTTGTGGGGGAAATAAGACCCAGCCAGTAATCAGATCTCTTTAATAGGGCCTGGGACTCTACAAATTCTCACTCTTCCCCTTGATCCTGCTATGAGAAGCCAGGGTTCTTCAAGGAGCTGGATAACAGTAGGAAATTTGATTTCAGTAAATTAAACCATACAAAAAAAAATTATATATATATATAACCTGTAGATCATAAAAGTATACAGCAGAATCAAATTATAAATGCAAGTAATTAAATTATATGACTATCTCCATCTCTCTTACTATGAATTGTCACACTGTATTTGCTGTTTCTGTTTTTCTTAGTCGATTTTATTCCTAATAGGTCAAAATTGTTCAACATTGCTATTTTAAGGAAATATTTTTAAGATGGTCAAAAATAGTTATTTACAATATAGTGGACTTTGTATAGCTCAGTAATTAAAAAAAAATAAATGTATAAACCAGAAAGTTTCTTAAGTTTTCTTACTGATACAATCTAAATGTTTAAAACATAGACATGACTGAATTTTTTAGCTGTAATGCTACTCTGATTGTATCAATTAACCTTTTTCTCTCAGACTTCTACCTGCCTATTTTTAAAGTACCTTGAGTCCATTACAGTAAACTCAGAAGAACAGACTCAAAATCATATTATTGCAAAAAATAATATTTTAATATCAAATTTGTGAATGAGAGAATAATATTATCCATTTAAAAGCAAAACTAAAATACAAACAAACAAACCCACAACCAACTATGCAGAATAGTATTTAACTGGATGGTATAAAAATGCTGAGAAAGGAAGTGAAATTTATAGCTTGTTTGAATTATTACCTGGAGAAAAAAAAAAAAAAAAGAGAGAGAGAGAGAGATTGCAATATGTGAAGTAAATACTTAATTGTCCATGCAAGTGTAACAGTTGCAACGATCTAGTTTGAGAGATACACACTACATCTGGTAGATAGTTAACTAATAGGTTCACATAGTCTACACCTTGAGTAAGTGCCCTGCTTGAACTTAGCTAAATTTGCAGTCAGGGTGGCAATCTAAATTTTGATCTTTTCTTCAAGAAGGAGTTTTCTAACCAATACAAGGAATTTCCAACCAGATGACAGGTGTCTTTTTTGGATTACACAGCTACTACATTGGGTTATTCTACAAGATATGAGCAATTATTTTTATATTTCCATACTTTACTGTAGTAAAGTGGTTTACTGAACCTAATTGAAAATGTTACCTAATTAAGATTTAGATTCCTTTTTTTCTATTTTAAAATTTAAACATATCAACTTAATAGTTTCTTTTTCCTAAAATCTACCGATTTCTTTCAGTCCCATTATCTTTTCAGCACTTTTTAAAATTCACAATAATTTAATTTTCTTTCTTTAATTTCTCAAATTTTCATGAGGTCTCAGTGAAATGACAAATGTCTTACTATCTGAGGCTCTTAGACAGAACAAGATGCTGTTTCCTTTTTTCATTTTTCAGTCTTTCTGACAACATTTTTATTATTCTTGTTCAGCTTGTGAAATCACACTCTTAGAAATTAGATCTCTTTATAATTACAGTAGATTTTACAGTGACAGTGCTATGAGTTTCAGAGACTATCTCACTTGAAATATACGAGTGACAATATAAGTTTGGATCCAGGTAAATAACAGAATGTCTGATACATTACTAAATAAAAGAGAGAAAAAAAAAAGTTAAAAAACAAATAGAGTCTTTAAAATGATGGCTACTTTATACAATATACTAGAGGGTTTGTTTTGATTTGCTTTGTTTCTTTCTAAATGCTTCCGCTTACCAAGCAACTGTTAGCAGATGAATAAGCTCTGCTAATAACCTCTCAATGATTCATTGAAGTAGACGAACACTTACCAGAAAAGTGAAAAGAATGTGCCATCTATTTAAGCAGTTAAAATTCCACAAGGTAAAGATAAAGCTGTTTAAGCAAAATAAGGCACAAGTCCTTTACTCATAGCAATAATCACTTAACCATATTTATGTTTTTTAGAGGTGCTTGTTGGCCAGAAAAATTAGCAGACAATGTGCTAATAGTTCTCTGCACTAAGTTTACTCAGCTTTAATTAATATAATTTAATTAATTTAATTGCTAATACTGCTTCAGGAGGAATGAACTTTCAAGCAGGTATTGTGTAGTGGAAATGTAGTTTAGGTATTTAATCTGTTTTTATAAACTTAAAGTAGAAATATACTCTCAGCCCTTTGGCTGTGCAGCACATTCAACTTGAAAACCTTTTAGGAACAGGAGACATTTTACATTTCTTTGTAAAATGACACGTAAATTAATGACACTTTAAAAATATCTAAAATATTAGATTTCATTAGATTTCACTTAATTTCATTTCACTAGATGATAAAGTGGAACAATTACACTTTTAAAAAGGAAAGTCACAATCAATATTATGAGTTTTGCTTGCACTCAATATCTATTGCATTAACTTTAGAAAATGGCTAAAAAAAATACCATACTGCAAGTATATTCTAATAGAGTGGAATACAACACAGCATCTATGCATTTTTGTGTTTAGGATTATGCATACTACAAACAAAAGAATTCTTGGCATAAAAAAAAAAAAAATAGCTCTGACCACCATTTTTTTCTACTTTTTATAATATAAATCATAAGAAAAAGGACTTCTTGTTTGAACTCAGTATTACAAATATTTTGGAAATTAATAGTAGCCAACTAAGTATAATAACTTAGTTAAAAATCTACTATTTGAAATTATAGTAGTGGTCATTGCATTTTTATTTATATTGTTAATTTAAAATTTTTATTCTTAAAATGGTATGATTGCAATTAGCAATATTCATTAAAACAATGTTAACTAGACAGTCATTTGGTCTTTGCACTTCTTAAATGGTGTAGAGAAAAATAATATTTAATTTATTGGATTTGTCCTTTTTTTTCCTTCTTGCTATGAACAGACCTCATTTATATAATTTTTATATAATTCATTTACTCTCCAAGTCAAAAAAATAAGCAATGGATCAGATGAACTGTAATGACATCCTAATTTTGATCAGGGATGGAGAAATATATACTTAGGTCAGATCTGTAGACATAACGCTAAGTCTACAACAAAAACAAGCACATTCTAGAAATAATAAGCTTCCTAGCTTCAGACTTTCAAAGAACTGGACAAATTCAGAAATATGCCAAAATCTAGTCTTGCCTTCATTGAAAAAAGGCCAAAGTAATGAGAAAAATCAACAAGCAAATAATGTGAAATGTTCAGATAAATCAGCTGCAGGTAGCAGTATGTAAGAGTCTCTGACTTGTCCTAATGGTCTGATCATGAAACAGTTGTAGCGTTTTATCAGTCCCACCAGTCAAAAGTCCCAGGTGCCCTGTGGAGTCAATGTGGTGTTCATCTGTTCGTAAGGCAACAACAGATGTGACCTGAAGGCAGGAACATCGATAATGCCACGTGTACCTATCTTTTCAACCTCGTCACCTGCACTCACGTGACAATACAGCCCTTTAAACTGATTGAAATTTCTGTGGTGGCAAGCATTAAAAATTTCTAAGACTATCATTTCATGTCATACACTCTGTCAAAGACAAAAAAAAAAAAAGGAAAAATGGTACAGGTGAGACTAAGTGTGACTTAGCTACATGCTTACATGTGCTATTTGCTTATGGTTGCTTTACAGACAGTATTGAGGAAAGGAGTGAGATCATAGAAAAATAGAATTATTTAGGTTAGAAAAGACCTCTAAGATCATCTAGTCCAACATTTAAAGTTCCAGAGATAGTACTCTAGAAATGTTTATTTCTGTTCTTTCCTATATAGGAAGTCTACAAGGACAAAGTAAGATATTGACATCAGCACTGTAACTGTGTACTGCAAGCTTTGTGAATCATGTAAGAGGATTTATAAACTGATGCAGTAGTCTTTAAAAATGTTACCTGCAAGATAGTGTACTTGGCTGAAAGGAATGAGCTGACAAAATAACAATTAAAAGTGATTTTAAACAAAACAAATAAAAAAAAACCACACCATCTCTTAGAAGGAAGCAGAGAAAACATAATCTGAAATAGTTTACAAGGGAAAGACAACCTTAAAATAGGAAGGACTGGGGACTGAAAGGAGACCTAAATTTCATGGGAAATGGTGGCAGCCTAGAGGAAAAAAAAAAAAAAAAGCACAAATTATATGTTAAGATTGCAACTTCTTAAATTAATTTTCTCTTCTGTAACTATCTCCAATCTGTAATGTATATGTAATCTTTGGGATATTTTTTTCCTTTTTAATTTATCATTTTAAGTCTGTATAGTGATCAAACTGGTTTCAAGTAAATATATACATTATTGTATAACAACACTGTATAATAGTTTCATCAAAAACCCAAATCCAAATATGACAAACTTGTTCTTTGCAACCAAAAACAAGCTTGGGAATCCAAGATATTATGATGCGTTTTCTTCTAAAATGGGAGAGCCAGTTTTGTGCATTCAGTAAACCTGCTTGCAGGCATTACACAATAGCAAGGACAGACAAGTGGTAAAACAGGACTGTTATAATCTCTTATTGTCACTCTGCATTACACATTTTGCATCAAGATGCAGTTTGGTAAATGTTTTAAATTAAGGCAAAAGAGCAATGTTTTTTTCATGCTATCAGCTCTGTGTTTCTCATGCATGCTTAGGTTGTTGTTAGCATTTTTGAGCCATGCAGAAAGCTGGATCAGAGAAAAAGATGGGGGTACAAGTGGAGGCAATGCAATAGGTTTTCAGCCATACTAATTCCCTAATCTGTCTATCTGCATTGCTTTGTGAATGCTGCAGCAACCAAAGAGGAAGGGAGAAAGGGACATGTGGCTGGGGACCAGACTAAGCCAGTAGCATTTCAAAAGCAATAATAGTATTTTATCCTAAAAGTCACATAAGCAATGCTTATTCAATTCCTTAGCCTGCTCTCTAGTTCTGGTTTAATCTTACCAAACTGGTGGTTGCCTCTCTGAAAAACTTCTCTAAAACAGTGCATATTTGTCTTGACCCGTTGGTCAAAACTGAAATTTATTGCCCCCAAACACCAATGTGCTAGTGTTTTTCTGCCAGTTTGCACTTAAAACCAAGTCTGCTTCAAGAAAACTTAGTTTCTTTCTTAATTTCTGTTATCATCTTCCAAGAGCTTCTTCCTCTTTGGATTTATTTTGCCCAATTTACTCCTTGGTTTTACCCAACTTTTCCTGGGTTTATGAACATTATTAGTATTTATATTGTACTTTAAAAGATTTTTAATAATATATAAATAAATATATTTAATTGAAGGTTTCAGAAAAAAAGGATCCTTTCAAGGGAATGCTAAGCCTTGGTAAAGGTCGAGGCGTAAAGAGCCTGTATTTCAATACACCTCAACAATATGTAAATTTTGAATGTATTTTAGATGTGACTAGCAGAATTATGGATGAAAATAGAAAAATTTTCTCAAGACACTTCATGCCCAGAATAACACGGTCTTATTGCTTGCTTTAAGAGCTCTCATGACAAGCACAAAATTGAGCATGTTCCACTGTAAATAAAGATGACATAACATGCTGTTATTTTACAACGCTACTTGTCTATAAACATCTTACTCTTGTCATCTGTCTACTTTCTAATAACTAGTAAACCAGAGAGACAGGACACTGAAAGGAATAAGTATACATCAGAGGCTTTCATTTCTATATCACCAGTTCAGGCCGAGTCATGCTCATGTTGAAAGGAGCATTTTCTTATGCCGTGGTTTCAAATAATTTCTCAGATGATATATATCTTCATCACAAAATCAGCTCCATTACTGCCACTAAGTGCATCAGTGTTGATTATCTCTTTAGGGGGACTGGAAATTGAATGTTGCAAATAACAATGATATCTTGTCCTGAAAGAACTAAGAACACACATGCCTCAGAGGCACATTAGGGAGAGTAAGGGAAAAGTAGCATATGTGCTAAATTAAACAAAGTAAGAAAGAGAGAAAGAGAGAAAGAGAGAGAGAGAGAAAGAGAGAGAAAGGAAGGAAGGAAGGAAGGAAGAAAGGAAGGAAGGAAGGAAGGAAGGAAGGAAGGAAGATCTTTGTGATCTTAATGTTTTGATTTCTTAATTTCTTCTTTAACTAATTTTAATTTAATTTAATTTAATTTCTAGTTCTTTAAACCAAAAAATGTATTAATAATTCATTACGATTTTTCTTTAGGATTAAGTTCTTTATTTAAAAAAAAAAAAAAAGGAAGCTTTGGACTTTGAAACATTTTTAATATAGAGCCTCATTAAAAAAAAAAAAAAGTTTTAAAATCATGTCAATATATTGGGACAACTTTTCCAGTAACACCTAAGCATGAATCTTAGATTAAGAAGCTTAGCTAATTCATTTTAGCTGTGACATGCAATTTATGGTCCATGGGATTTTAGAGGCCTGCTGTCAACAGTGCAACAAAGGAGTATTGCTTTTTCTTCCTGTTCATGTAGGGAGGTTCATCAATAGAAAAGCAGAATTACCGCATGAGAATGTCTCTTCCAACAAGAAGACTTGTATTCATTTGTAGATATATTTGCTTTCAATCATTTTCACTTTTTTCTTTTTTTTTTTTTTTTTGAAATTGCAAGGCATCCAGTGCCTTGAACAAGGCATCTAATCTAGTTCACAGTTATTCCACTCACTCTCAAAGTTGTCTAAATTTACAAAGAAGTTTGCTTGAATGACGTTATTGGCTAGTGAGCAATCTTCTGTTAAGAACTGATTTTTTAAAAAAGCATACATATTAGAAACAAAACAAACCACCAAAACTCCAAACTTACCAAACACCTTCCAGCAAATTCTATTTCATTTTCAACAGGCAGAGATACTAATTAGTAAATAATTTAGTAGTATTAGATAGCAATTTAGATAGTATCTAGTAAGTAACTACTTCTCTCTTCTTAAAAAAAGTGTCATTATAATCACAGCAAAATCACAGAATCATCTAGGTTGGAAGACACCTCCAAGATCACCCAGTCCAACCTCTGACCTAACACTAACAAGTCCTCAATGATAATGTACAAAATGATAATGTCCAAAATGATAATGCAATAATGGTATTGTTCTGGAAAACGTCAGTGACTGACACAACCAGGTACTTAATTACAAACCTAAAAAAAATTCGCTTATTTCCAGGCATGTTACAGTTTCCATAATTTCTATTAAGCTTAGTGGGAGCTGCAGAATGTTCAACAGTATGAAAATTTACATACTATACATTTAACTCGTATGAAAATTTACATACTATACATTTAACTCATATGAAAAACTAGCAAACTTTGAAAATCTGTTAAGATGTAAAAATGGGTCTGTTCTTGGGCCAGAGTTCTATATTATTAGGATGCATGTTCTCATTGTTCATACAGAAGTTCTATAAAAGCTAGTACAAATCGAAGCCAAAATTCTATCAAAGAAAAAATACAGGTTGAAAGATTCAGCCATACAGCCTTTAAGATATGTGTCACTTATTAGTAGTTTAATTTTTATAAACACTATGGATATTTCAAAGTGTGCTATTGTGCATTACTGCTTCAAAATTTCATTGAACTATAATTTAAGAAAAGCATGAAGGAAGAAACTGCTTATAAACATGGAGATGCATTGATACTTTAATGAACACTGCATTAGTTCCTAAAGAATACTGTTTCAGCTTTATTGGATTACAGTTATCTCTACTTCCCTAGACATGAGATCAAAATGTGAATCTTAAATTAGATTGTCTTCAGATTTGTTTTTCTCTGTGTATTGTATTTATCCTGTAGCTGATCAATTTAAGTTCAAAAAGAAAACATCAGAATCTCTTGGTAAATGTCTTTCAAGACTTGCAGTGTACATATATATATATATGTTGTTCATGAAAAATGACATTGAATATATATGAAAAGAATAAAGTAAGGCTGACAGATAATTAAGATTTCAAATTAATTACTGTCTCAAATTTTGATATGAATAGGTTGACAAATATGGCTTATTTAGCAACATTATTCTTAAAAGAAATAAATTAAACAAAACACTGAAATATTAAGTTCTGTTTGTTGGTTTTTTTTTTTTCAAACAAGGGGAGAGAGGTGTTTTTTTGTTTTTCTTTTTTATTTTTTTCAATAATTAAGTATTACGTAAGGCAGAAGAAATGATAGATTGCTCATTGTTTTTTAACATTCCAATAACGAGGTTTTGCAGATGTTATAACTAACAAATTTATCTCCATCCGTTAAGCTTGGAACAAAACTATGCACAGTTCTCCATGTGGCTTTTTAATCAATTAACCTCTTATTTATTAATCTAATTTTTAAGATTTAGAAAAGAAAATGTAGTACCTAACTGGCAACAAGTAAGGTCAAATGCATTGTTATGGTAGAATAAAATACTATCAATAATCAAGTGCATGTATATTATCTTTTTAACTACAAATGATATGTTATCTTGTAAATACAAAAACATAAAATATAAAAAGGAAGAGAAGTTCTATTTTTCTGGTTTTTTTTGGTTTTTTTTTTTTAGTTTTTTTTTTCCATATTCTTTCTAAAATACAACTGTAAGCTCTTGGCTGCAGGAACAACGATTTTGCATACTGTTATTAAAGTGACACAAAAGCCATACGGAGCCTTTGAGATTTACAAATGGTTAGATACACACTCCTGCATAGCACATCCCCCCTTCTTACAAGCCAGACCTACAGTCCTGTAAAGTTTGCTTCTTTCTTGATGCCCAGACAGTAATTTCTCAGAGCAAGAGCTGTTTGTTCAGCTTCACAAATGCTGCCTCATGCTTTTCACCAATGGATAATAACATGGCCAAGGGAAGCCTTAAGGAGATCTAAAATTTCTAAGGGATTCTGAGGGTGAGAGCAAAGGGGATTATCTCAGTCCCTCTGGTTAGGAGAAGAGCTCTGGCTATGACCAAGCAAATGAAGCCAAACAATGCTTAGATTGTTGTTGTTATCTTCCAGGTTCTGTCTGCCTTAATCATGGTACCTCATATAAAGATGAAAGAGGACTGCTGGAAGGTGAGGTAGTGGACTTGCTCTTTATGTGAGACAGCAACTGGAATACATGGAGCTTGGCCTAGGGGTGGCTGAAGAGTGAGCAGAGAGTTTATGGGTAACGATTATAGGGTTTAAGGATTATCAGCTAGTACCATGGCTGATACTGTTGTGGGTGTTTGCTACAGGCCACCTGATCGGGAAGAGGAGGTAGATGAAGCCTTCTTCAGACAGTTGGAAGTAACCTCTCAGTCACAAGCCCTGGTTCTCATGGGGGACATCAACCACACTGATACCTGCTGGGAAGACCACACAGCTAGGCACAAACAGTCCAGGAGGTTCCTGCAATGTATTGATGACAACTTTTTGACATGGGTGGTGGAGAAGCCAATAAGGAGAGGTGTGCTGCTGGACCTTGTATTAACAAATGAGGAAAGTCTAGTAGGAGATGTGAGGGTCAAGGACAACCTTGGCTGCAGTGACTATGATGTGGTGTAGTTCAGGATCTGGCAAGGAGGAACCAGGGCAAGAAAATAGGATTGCAACCCTGGACTTCAGGGCAGCAAACTTTGGACTCTTCAGGGATCTACTTGGAAGAATCCATGGGTTAAGGCCGTAGAAGGAAGAGGAGTCCAAGACTTCACTTCCTCCAAGCTCAAGATTGGTGCATCCCTATGAGTAAGAAGGCAAGCAAAGGGGTCAGGATGAGCAGGGAGCTTCTGGTGAAGCTTAGACAGAAGAAGGAAGAAGGAAGTTTACAGCATGTGTAAAAAGAGACAGGCCACTTGGGAGGAATACAGGGATTTTGTCATAGTATGCAGGGATGCAACAAGGAAGGCCAAGGCCCATTTGGAATTAAATCTGGCAAGGGATGTCAAGGACAACAAGAAGAGCTTCTTCAAATACATCAATGGAAAAAGGAAGACTGGGGAAAATATTGGCCCACTGCTGAATGGGGTGGGTGCCCTGGTGACAAAGGATATGGAGAAGGCAGAGTTGCTCAATGCCTTTTTTGCTTCAGTCTTTATTGCTGTGGTCAGCCCTCAGGAATCTCAGACCCTGAAGACAAGACAAGTCCAGAGAAAGGAGGACATTCCCCTAGTCAAAGAGGATCGGGTCAGAGATCATTTAAGCAAACCTGACATTCACAAATCCATGGGCCCTGATGGAATGCACCCATGTATGGCTGATGTTATTGCTAGGCAACTCTCCATCATCTTTGAAAGGTCGTGGAGAAAAGGAAAGGTGCCTGAGGATGGGAAGAAAGCCAATGTCATGTCAGTCTTGAAAAAGGGCAAAGAAGGAGGACCCAGGCAACCACAGGCCAGTCAGCTTCACCTCCATCCCTGGAAAGGTGATGGAACAGGTCATCCTGGAGGTCATCTCCAAGCATGTGGAGGATAAGATGGTGATCAGGAGACTCAGAGGTCCCTTCCAACCTCGGCCATTCTGTGATTCTGTGATTGTGTCTCTGTGTGCATTTGTTTTTCGTTTTACTTATTTATTATCCCCTTTTGTATTGAAAGGATCCTTGACTGGATAATCCTAAAGGTGCAGACACTCTCACCTTTTAAATTTCCTTACAAAGAAGAAATGACTGGCTGCATGGACAAGGTAAGTGAAAGCAGTTGATTTAGCATAACTTGACTTTAGTAAGGCTTTTGGTATAATTTTCCATTGCATTCTCATTTGGCAGATGATGCAGTGTAGGCAGGATGAACATTACTGATCATTATGAGCATAAAAGAAACTGAAATAACCCATCAGTCAGCATTAGGGCCCATACTGTCCAACATATTCATGAACAGTCTGGGTGACTCAGTGCACTGTTAGCAAATTTGCAGATAAGAGTGAACCATGGAGAAATACTGATACAGCAAATGACAGTTTAAACCTCAATGAACTGGAGGACTGAACCAATAGAAACCTCATAAAGTTCAATACGAAAAAGAACGAAGTCTGGCATGGAGTGAAGTAACTTCATATATGGATTGATATAAACAGGGAACTGACTGGTTGAAATTCAGCAGGTGCAGATGCAGAACGCTCAGAGAAGAAGCCTGCAGCAACTTGAATGGCAGTTAAAAAGAAGTCAGTGGATACAGATAGCAACTTGAGAATTTCAGGCTGGATGTCAAGAAAAGCTTTTTCACCAGGACAGTAGTGCAACATAAGAACACTTCTCAAAGACACCAGGGAAACATCTTCCTCAATGGCTTTCAAGATACAACTAAAGATAGTCACAGCTAACCTGATTTACCAGCAAAAAAATGTTTTTGCTTCAAGCAATTTGGGCAACATGACTGCACGAGATATTGATCAATTTTTCCGTGATTCTGTGAAAAGAATACACTAGACAACAAAATAAAATGGGCTCAGACTGAGATATGACTGCAAAAAGGGCAAATGCAATATTCAAGTACTTATAATTACTTCTCTTTATAGCATAGAAAACATTTAGGATTCATGACCCTCACAAAATGATAAAAACACAAAAGAATAACACAAAATAATTTATAATCTGGAACAAAATATTTTATGTTAAGACTTAAAAAGCTCATATTAAAGAAAAAAAAATACTCTGAAGTATGTGACTTTATTGCAGTACTTAAGAACCTAATGTAAGAACAAACAGATGCTAATATCCTGTAATCTAGGAGATAAAAGCAGAACAAGAGCCAGTGACTAAAGTTAAAATCAAAAAAGTTAAAAATCAAAGTTTTAATTCTAAGTGTAGAAGAGTAATCAATGAAATCAAAGAAAGTGATAGCTTCTCCAAGACCTTGATGTTTTTAATGGCTGAGTTTGTCTCCAAAAGTTATATATATATATATATATATATATATAGGTTTCTCTCTTTTTGAAATTTCATTTCACCCAATTCTCTTGATACTGCAATCACTAATTAGGATTTGGCTAAAGAAATAATGCTACTGAAAATAACATAAGTAAGGAAGAACTACACTTGATTAAATGATCAAATTGATGATCAAATGATCAAATGATCAAATGAGAGATTAATTATAGCATTTCTCCTCTACATATCACTGCCCACATGTTACACAAACCCTGGAAGCTACTATGAAAAAAAGGGATGATAGAAACTTTTCAATAAACAAATAAACAACAACAACAAAAAACAATAACAAAACAAACAAACAAAAAAAGGCAGAGAATCAGAGAATCAGCAGACTTGTAATTCCCTCATTCCTCACTCCAGCCAGCAAAGTTATATCATCAGGCAGTGATGAAATGAATAATAATAAAAAGCATTCTGCTGGAAATTATTGTAGATCAAGTACTTTTCTTTAAAACGCCTTATTTTTTCATTGTATTTCATCATTTTCTACTGTCACTGTAAGGGAGGTATTTTTCATTTCAGTAATCTATTTCAGTTCTGTCTTCTGTGTCATTAAATCCTTTCCCCACCTTAGGGGTGTTATGCTATATAGGTATATTTCTCATATGCATTCTTTCTCAAATAATAGAGAAAATGAACATAAAGAAGTATATGCACAATGGTACCAAAGCTAACCCAAATTTGACATGGAGAAAGAAAAGACAGAAGAAGGGAAGATAAAGACTGTCTTACGGTATTGAGAGGAAAAGGCCAGAGTGGGTATTTCTGTGGTCTGTTGAGTATTTGATTTGAATTGATGCAATTCCAGGGGCTTACGTATGATTGGTCAGTACATTCCTATCTACTCGATGATATATTTTTAAATGTTTCCATAAATATTTTTATTGTTCCCCTATGCCAAGAAAGTCCACAGTAGACATATATGTCTCGCAGACTCTGTCAGATACTCTGGAGATTTTTACTGAGTTTCAGCTCAACTGAAAATATATCAAAGATGATAGTGGGTGGGACAGAGAAAGAGATGTTGGCAGGCCTTTTTACTTTTATTTATTTTTAAGATAATGAAAAATAATACACTCCATTTAATCATATGCCTATGTCCAAACATTTCAAAGAAAAGTATTTTAAATAATCACTGATTGTGAAACATATGTTCCTTCTTTTTCAAATCACTTTACACCTGGATCTGAACCATTCAGGTATATGTCTGTACTGCTCACCCTGTCCTCTCATGCTATCTCTCTCTATAATTTTGCTTTATTGCAATGATGGGTTGCTAATCATTTCTATCTTAGGTTTCAAATTACATATCCATAATGAAGCACTTAAGTATGGGTCTGATATTTATGGGTACTAAGTATGCAGATGTTTCATCGGGAAGCTAACAAGGAGCTACTGGGCAATCAAAATTATTGAAAATTGGCTACTAGGTAGAACCAGATCTGAAAATGATCGCAGGGTTATACACATTCACAAAGAGTACAAGAACAGAAATAGAGATTGATCTGATGTGATTATCATTTAAATACATCTATTTTCTAATGTTGAGGAATGAGACATGAGATGAATATAAACTAATGAGTTTTCATTTCTTTGCTAGTTGGGTATAAAGACAGGTAGTATCATAGGAAATCATAAAAACAGGCATTGAAAGAAAAAAAAAATCTCTCACTGAATGTAGCTGCCTTAATGCAGCTCTCAAAGAAGTAGTTGTGGTCTCCTAAATAGGAGACTCCATTGAACTAGAACTTTGGAGTCTAGCCTAATTGATTTTGATATTTCTGCTTTTACAGAATAAACCCAAGATTCAAAAAAAAACCATGAGTATCAAATTAAAGGTAACATGTTTATGTTTTGTTCTAAAATACTGGTTTCTGTGATTGAAGGTACTATTTACTCACACTTCTCAGTGATTTTAGGTGCTAGATTCCTAATAATGAGCATGATATTTTAGCCTGGAAAGGAACTACCTGAGGAGTTAGTCATCTGTGAAGTCGTTGTAGATCTTGCATTTTAGGTTTAATCATTCTCTGTCATAACTGAAATGCATAGTACCCTTTCTGCTAGCATTGGCAGTGTAAGACCCTTTCATATGCAATATATGAGGATACCAGATGATACTATATATAGTAAATTTAAATTTCTCGATTTATGAAACCAAATCAATCATAAGAAATGCTACATATTTTCCTAGTATGCATATGAGAAGGATGTACCACATTTTGCAAAGTAAAAATTCCATAGTAATTACATAGTACTTTACAACAGTTTTGTAATCACACTGCTGGAGAGCAAAGTTATTGAACACTTGAAAAATAAACAAACTACAAGGTAGCTATAATCCAGGCAATACCAGATGTTACACACAGAGTCAATGTCTATTTTGTAAATTACCCCCTTCCTTGTATCCAAGCCAGAAAAAAAAAAAAAAAAAAAAAGTAATTTCCTCATTTATTTTCTAAAATAATTCAAAGGATAAGAAAGGTCTGAAAATTATTTTGTATTTTTCATTTCATATCTTAACATAAGTGTATATAGGTGGGAAGTAACATTCTAATACATTATAGCTGAAAGTAAGCTATGTCTATTACTGAAGACGTTTTACTTCAGAGTCAGTATTGGCTGCTTTATTTCTATAGTGGCCCTTCATGTGCATTACCAGTTTTTGGATATTTTCCTAGATATCAAAGTGTGATTCAGCTATTTATGTTCTGAAAGATTAGTTCTCTGTTGCTGATAGACTGAATAGGGCATAACAACAGCCTCGGAGCTTTACCAGGATGTTTACTATAGCTCTTAGCTTGCCAACAGACACATTTAAAGGAAGCAAAAAAGATTAACTGTCCTTACATTAATAAAGAAAAAGAAAAACGAAGAGGAAGAGGAAGAGGAAGAGGAAGAGGAAGAGGAAGAGGAAGAGGAAGAGGAAGAGGAAGAGGAAGAGGAAGAGGAAGAGGGAAAGGAAAGGGAAAGGGAAAGAAAAAAGAAAAAGAAAAAGAAAAAGAAAAAGAAAAAGAAAAAGAAAAAGAAAAAGAAAAAGAAAAAGAAAAAGAAAAAGAAAAAGAAAAAGAAAAAGAAAAAGAAAAAGAAAAAGAAAAAGAGAAAAAGAAAAAGAGAAAAAGAAAAAGAAAAAGAAAAAGAAAGAAAAAGAAAAAGAAAAAGAAAAAGAAAGAAAAAGAAAAAGAAAAAGAAAAAGAAAAAGAAAGAAAAAGAAAAAGAAAAAGAGAGAGAGAAAAAGAAAAGGAAATGGAAAAGGAAAAGGAAAAGGAAAAGGAAAAGGAAAAGGAAAAGGAAAAGGAAAAGGAAAAGGAAAAGGAAAAGGAAAAGGAAAAGAGAAAACAATAGTTTTTGTATATATCATGTAAAAATATATTAGAATTTATAATCTCAGTGCCAATAAAATTATTATAAAAAATGGATGGATCATATATTCCAGCTCTTCAAATATGGTTTAAGTGAGCTTGATTATAAACAAGATCTTTCCTGGAACATACATACAATATTACGAACTTCTAGACTTCAGGAATGCATCTGCCATCTCACTTGCTCTAGAGCCTGTGTGAAATTGGCAGACAATTAACAAAACTGCAATAGTGAGCTAGCTTCACGGTAGTTCAGAGAGCTGAGTCAGCATTTCTTCTACGCAAAATCATGAAACTTGCAGATAAAAATTTAACTATCTAATGAAATTCAGGAGTAACAAGCAATGTCTTGACACAAATTTGGATGACCACATCTTTGAAAGGCTAGAAAGATTATGAATTCCTTTTCAGAATTCAAAAATCTGGCATTATTAAAGTAAATGTTATAAAATATTTTTTTTTTCTGGGTGGGACTGCAGACAGTTTTAAGTTTTTTGGTTTCAGATGGGAGTCATACAATTTGAATGACTACAAGAAAAGCAAAAGTAACTTGGATAAGGTTTATATGTGTGTTTGCACAGCTAGGACATTTAATTTTATTATGTATAGACATCAGAGAAAAAATCCAAATTCTTTTGTTAAACATGTCTTACCTTCATAGTAAACTTTGAACCCATGAGCACTAACAGCAAAGTCGCTTGTCAAGCGCAGAGAAAATACAGATTTTGTACTTGTCACAGGTGGAGGAAGATGAAATCCTGTTAACCTACAAAATAAAAAAAATACAACTCATGGTTAATTGTCTTAAAAATAAAACTGTGTTACAGCTTGCTGTATACCTTGCTGTGAATACATTGCTGTTTCATAATTGAAAGGGCAGCCAACTTAAAAGTGTATGTTTTCTATTACATGAGAAAATGATTTTTATATGATAGTTTAAGACATCAGTATAAAATCTGAGGTGCTTTCATGGACACTGAGTCAGGTAAGGTACACTGGTTTGAGAAAATGTGTGTAGTAGAGATGATTGTATGATACAGAAACTGGACTTTAAAAAGTGTCTAGATTATCAGCGGAAGAAAAAAAAATAAAACAGCCAATTTATACTATTTAGGGTTACGTTCAAATTTCTATTGCATTATTTTATACGGACTTGTCTTAAAAGTTATAGTGGATGAATTTTCTGCTGCAGTATAATGGAACATGGTTCATAAAGAAAACTCTCTTGAAGTGAATTACAGGGTTGCTAGGGAGGTGAGGGCTTGGTGGAGAGTTTTTTTTGGTTGGTTGGTTGGTTTTTGTTTTGTTTTGTTTTTTTAATTAAACCCACTATATGTGAGACGCATGTGAAAGGACAATTTTTGTGTACTTATAGCACTGGTGACATGCACTACAGATATCCAGCTCTACGCATTCTTTTTGTTTGATGTACATATGGCAGCATTTTTTTTCTCTAAATGACTTCAAAATATTCTAGCAGAATATAACCTCATCGGGCTTCAGAATATAAACTCATCAGGGTATCAGACCAGTAAACCCCATGCTATCTACCAGTCAAAGAAACCTAAAGAACAAGTTGAATAATTTGGCTGTGCATGCTCACCAGAAAATCTGGACATGCCATTAGAGCCCAGTTTGTCTTTTGTGGCAAATTGTGTAGCAGCATAGGTTGACTTACTTTATTAATGTTTAATGTTAAATTGTTTTCATGTGTTCATAGCTGAGCACTGTTGTGCACTATTTTTGGTTACAGCCATAACTGGTAAGACAACCAGATGATAAGGTACTGTTACTCACAGCACAGACCAGGAAATAGATGAACAAAAGTAGTAATGATGCTTAAAGAGATGTATACACAGATCTATATATATGTGAGAAGTCATCAATGCATGTATCCTGAAACCTATCGTTGGTTTTGTCATTTGCATCTTCATGAATAATGTAATTAAACCAAGACTAGATTAAACAACTTATGTTTAATACACAGAGGCAGAGTACTAGTTGCAGAAAATTTAGGATTTAGTAAGCACATTTTTAATTTGATTGCAAGAATACAGTTTTCTTCAAAGAATAAAACAAATTAATAAGATTCTTACCTCTCCCAAAAGCGTAAGCATAATTCTTTGACAAGTCAAGATAAGTGCACTTTTCAGTTTTTCGTAACCTAATAAATACATTAATCCATTTTAAGTATCACCACATGAAAATAAACTGACCAAGATAAAACCAAGCTAATAATTTGAATAAAAATGTAGTTTGCAGCACTCATCTCCTATCTATTTACCTACTCAATGATTTGAGGGAATTGTGTAACACATACCCACAAGGAAGAAGTACAAATTTATCACAGAATCACAGAATCACAGAATCGTCTAGGTTGGAAGAGACCTCCAAGATCACCTAGTCCAACCTCTGACCTAACACTAACAAGTCCTCCACTAAACCATATCACTAAGCTCAACATCTAAACGTCTCTTAAAGACTTCCAGGGATGGTGACTCAACCACTTCCCTGGGCAGCCTAATCCGATGCCTAACAACCCTTTCAGTAAAGAAGTTCTTCCTAATATCCAACCTAAAACTCCCCTGGCGCAACTTTAGCCCATTCCCCCTCGTCTTGTCACCAGACACGTGGGAGAACAGACCAACCGCTACCTTGCTACAGCCTCCTTTAAGGTACCTACAGAGAGAGATAAGGTCGCCCCTGAGCCTTCTCTTCTCCAGACTGAACAATCCCAGCTCCCTCAGCCGCTCCTTGTAAGACTTGTTCTCCAGACCCCTCACCAGCCTCATCGCCCTTCTCTGGACTCTCTCAAGCACCTCCATGTCCTTCTTGTAGTGAGGGGCCCAAAACTGAACACAGTACTTGAGGTGCGGCCTCACCAGAGCCGAGTACAGGGGCACAATCTCTTCCCTAGACCTGCTGGCCACACTGCTTCTTATACAGGCCAGGATGCTGTTGGCCTTCTTGGCCACCTGAGCACACTGCTGGCTCATATTCAGCTGCCTATCAACCAGTACTCCCAGGTCCTTCTCTGCCAGGCAGCTTTCCAGCCACTCATCTCCCAGCCTGTAGCTCTGCTTGGGGTTGTTGCGCCCCAGGTGCAGGACCCGGCACTTGGCCTTGTTGAACCTCATACAGTTGACCTCAGCCCATCGGTCCAGCCTATCCAGATCCTCCTGCAGAGCTTTCCTACCCTCGAGCAGATAGACACACGCACCTGACTTGGTGTCATCTGCAAACTTACTGTGGGTGCACTTGATCCCCTCATCCAGATCATCGATAAAGATATTAAAGAGGACTGGCCCCAGTACTGAGCCCTGGGGGACTCCACTAGTGACCGGCCTCCAACTGGATTTGACTGCATTCACCAGAACTCTTTGGGCCCGGCCATCCAGCCAGTTTTTAACCCAACAAAGCGTACGCCAGTCCAAGCCACGAGCAGCCAGTTTCTTGAGGAGAATGTTGTGGGAAACGGTGTCAAAAGCCTTACTGAAGTCAAGGTAGACCACATCCACAGCCTTTCCCTCATCCACTAAGCGTGTCACTTTGTCATAGAAGGAGATCAGGTTCGTCAAGCAGGACCTGCTTTTCATAAACCCATGCTGACTGGGCCTGATCGCCTGGTTACCCTGCAAGTGCTGCGTGATGACACTCAAGATAATCTGCTCCATGAGCTTCCCTGGCACTGATGTCAAACTAACAGGCCTATAGTTCCCCGGGTCTGCCCTCCGGCCCTTCTTGTAGATGGGCATCACATTTGCTAGCCGCCAGTCAACTGGGACCTCCCCTGATAGCCAGGACTGCCGATAAATGATGGTAAGCGGCTCGGCCAGCTCCTCCACCAGTTCTTTCAGTACCCTCGGGTGGATCCCATCCGGCCCCATCGACTTGCGTACATCCAAGTGCTGTAGCAGTTCGCCAACCATTTCCTCGTGGATAGTGAGGGCCACATCCTGCTCCCCATCCCCTTCCACCAGCTCAGGGCACTGGGTATCCAGAGAACAACTGGTTTTGCCGCTAAAGACTAAGGCAAAGAAGGCGCTAAGCACCTCAGCTTTTTCCTCATCTTTTGTAACTAAGTTTCCCCCTGCATCCAGTAAAGGATGGAGATTCTCCTTAGTCCTCCTTTTTGTGTTGATGTATTTGTAAAAACATTTTTTGTTATCTTTAACGGCAGTAGCCAGATTGAGCTCCAGATGAGCTTTGGCCTTTCTATTTTTGTCCCTACACGGCCTCGCAATATCCTTATAGTCCTCCTGAGTGGCCCGCCCTCTTCTCCAAAGATTATAAACCCTCTTTTTTCTCCTAAACTCAAGCCATAACTCTCTGTTCAGCCAGGCCGGTCTTCTTCTGCGCCGGCTCGTCTTTGGGCATGTGGGGACAGACCGCTCCTGAGCCATTAAGATTTCCTTCTTGAAGAGTGCCCAGCCTTCCTGGACTCCTCTGCCCTTCAGAACCTCCTCCCAAGGGACTCTGCCAACCAGTGTCCTGAACAGCTCAAAGTCAGCCCTCCGGAAGTCCAAGACAGCAGTTTTACTGGTCCCCTTTCTGACTTCGCCAAGAATAGAGAATTCTACCATTTCGTGGTCACTCTGCCCAAGACAGCTCCTAACCACTGTATCTCCCACCGGTCCGTCACTGTTTGTGAACAGAAGGTCTAGTGGGGCACCTCCCCTGGTAGGCTCTCTAACCAGCTGTATCAGGAAGCTATCTTCCACGCTCTCCAGAAACCTCCTAGACTGCTTTCTCTGGGCTGTGTTGTGCTTCCAGGATATGTCTGGGAAGTTGAAGTCCCCCACGAGAACAAGCGCTGACGATTTTGTGGCTTCTGCCAGCTGCCTGTAAAACTCCTCATCCGTCTCCTCATCCTGGTTTGGTGGTCTGTAACAGACCCCCACCAGGATGCTTGCCTTGTTGGCCTTCCCGCTGATCCTAATCCATAGAGACTCAACCTTATTTTTCCCAGCCTAAGTATGCCAAAGTATTATGCCAAAGTATTTATTTTTTATGAGTGGTATGTGTGCACAACTTAGGTGGGTAAGGGATTTTTAAAATGAAGACATTACTAGCATGTCATCCACTACATTTTTTTTTCCTAAGAGATTATTATTAGAACTGTTCTATAACATAGCTTTCAAGGATGTGACGTTTATCACCATCATTATGCTGCTACTCAGAAAGGTAACGATTGTTTCTTTAATTTGGTTTCTGCACTGAAATTTGTATGTAAATAAAAAAAAAAAAAAGTTTTTTTATTTGTGGATTACTGGGTGCAAAATTAGAAAGAATTTTAAATAAGAATAAAACAACATTCTTCTATAATATCATTTGGTAAACTACTACAAATTTTCAAAAGGAAATGGAATGTAATTTGCTCAGATAATTGAAGTTATTTAGTAATATAATAACTTGAGTATTATTCATTGTGTAATGCTGTACATGACCCCAGGGCTTAAGTCTCATTTGTACGTAAAATTCTACAAAAAGCCACAAATATTAGCTAGAATAATTTTCTTTGACCATGTAAAGTGAAACATAGCAAGTCCATAATAACTCAAGGAGAAAGATACCAGATAAGCAGCAAAATGCCTGCAAGGTAATATATGCTACATTGATCTGATCATCACATGTTTAGACCATGGACAGGGATGCTACGAACTAGATCAGGTTGCCCAAAAAAGAAAACCTTTAGGTGGGGCACACGCCAAGTAAGCAATCATCTCCTGAACCTGGTATCAAACACATATTAAACACACTTAAAATTCAAATTTCTCTGTAGCAGCTGAAGTGCTCTCTTTTTTTTTTTTTTCCTTCCTTATTTACAACATTTGTTATTTAATCTTCCTTCCACTACTGGTTCTACTGGTTCTAATTTGTATAAAATAATGCAGAAACATAAAATGTCAATTCATTATAGCTTTGCAAAATTAGAAAAAGTGTCAGAATCCATTCTCACTTTTAGTTTGGTCTCCAAATTATCATTTATTTTTTCATATCAAACAAAGAAGATAGATCCTGAAAAAGATTCTAAGTATAAAATAAAAGCAGGTAAAATTAACACTTTTCATTTCTTCACTGAGAATCTTCCCCACAGATAAAGCCAATTTTTCTGAAGACTGTAGAAACATTATTCCATACTAGATATTTTGAGGCACTGAATTTTCTGATATGTTCAAAGCACAAATATAATATTTCTAATTATAAGTTTTGCCTTTGTAATGTTAATGTAACTTTTTTTTTTTAATACTATGAAATTTTGCAAACTAAATTTTGGTCCCCGTGACACATATGTAATTCAGAAATTTTTGGAGAATATTATTCTAAGAAACCATAGTACATGAAAAAAACAAAGATGCAAAAACAGTGGTCTATTCCCATTAAAATAATACAGTCTTCCTGCCAATTGCATTGTCTGATGCTATGTCCAGTAACTTCATAAATATTATTTATGTGGATACTACCATTTAGTGCTTACCAAATAATAACTTAGGAAGGTACTGATAGGACTTGCTCTTTTTGGACTACATGCTGATGAATTAACTATTAGCTGGTGAAGTTGTGTCTGTATGTCAGTATATTCAAATACACTTCTATTCATTTGGAAATTAGCAGATGATTAAAATTAATATCTGACTTGCCTGATGTTGCAACCATTCAATTTCAAATTGTGTGAAATCAGGTCTTTTATGTGCCAAACTCTTCACATTTTCCCACTAGTTCTGGTTAATGGGGAGAGGAAGGAAATTGAAACAACAGCATAGATATCCTCCATTGAAGAGGTTGCTTATTTCCATTTTCAAAGATAAAAACATGCTCTTCTTACCCACAGTTTTCTTCTGCATTTGTTGTGGTCAGATAAAGTTTGCATCTGTTTGATTGAAATAAAAGGCACACTTTCATTTTTCTCTACTAATGCTCAACAAATGTTTGTTTCCGGTGACCATATCCCCTGAGTTGCACATGCTATTGAATTTTCTTATTTTGAATACTGAGATATCACAGAGAATATATATGATTACTTAAGAAAGTATGATATTTTTTAATGTCGGTGTATTCAATTTAACATTCAGATTTTGACTGCCAAATTAAAATTAATTATTTCCCCACTAACATATATCTGGTTGTCCTCTTTCAAGACAATGCAAAATGTAGCATCTGTTTCAATCTATTTTGTGGCATTTTTTTCTTGAGTATTTCTCCCATAATTCATCATAAATAAGCATCTATGATCTCTGAACAGTAAACTGAGTAAACTTACCTGTAGAAAGTTACAAAAGCAACTAAAAACTAAATAGTTAAAAGCTAGATTGTTAAAGTGCAGTAGCAGTTAATCATAAGAGGTAGCCAATTGCAAAAACTAGGACAGTCAGGGGCATATGCATTTAAAAATTAAAGTATGCATTACACTACTAAGATCTTTGAAGATATCTATGGCATTAAATAAATTATTTAAACATCAGTGGTGATTTTATGTTTATGAAGAAGTTAAGAAATTAAATTACTTAAAAAAAATAGTTATCTACAACTATCATTTACATATATCCTTGTTTTTGCATAAGAGCATGCAACTTCTAAGTAGCCCAAAAGGTATTACCTCAATGTTTCTCTTACTTCCCTAAAACTGAATTATCTGCTTCACATACAAAATGTTGTACAGGTCTTTCAATTTCTCAGTATTGGATTTCTATATCAAATTCCACAGCCTAATGCTTGAGATTGAACTGTAATCTTTTTAGCATCTTTTACTCTCTCAGTGTGCACTGTAAACTAGGATGAACCCCACAAATGAAAGAAGTAGATTTGTTCCAGGCTCGCTTTGGCTTTCCCATGCCTCTTAACAAAATTACATTAATCTTACCAAATAGAAAAGTTGTCCTACCAAAACAAAACAAAAACAACAACAACAACAACAACACAAATTGTCTGTATATCTCCAAATATTTATTTCACATTACAGGAAAACAAGATAATTCGGGTTGGAGGGGACCTCCGGAGGTTTCTGTTTTAACCTCTTGCTCAAAGAAGGGTCAGATCTGAGGTCAGAGCAAGTCGTTCAGGTCTTTGTTCAGCTGAATATTGAAAATCTACAGGGATGAAGATGGCCCACCCTCTGTGGGAAGTTTGATCCAATTCTTAACAGTCCATAAGATATACTGTGTCATATTCAAGTTCTTCTATCTTCTAGTAGCCTTTTTTTCACCTGATCTAACATATCTAAGTGATCTCAAATACCAGAAGAGAGTACCTTGTAGTTCTAATATCCTTATTGTCACAATATACACCAAAGTAGGAAAGTACTCTTCCCCCCCGTGAAGGAACACGTCCCAAGAAAAAGAAATCAGGATTTAGAACTGTAAAAGCCCAAGTTTCTGTCATTTTTTCCTCACAGTCCTTGACCCAAAGAAAATACTCTAGTTAGTGGGTGGAGGCTAGAGAGGAAGAAAACAAAGCTCAGGGGAAAATACTAAGGAAATATAGATTGCCAAAGAGAAACACAATGTCTAACATGTCAACCTACAAAACAGTTTGATGGTGAAAAATAAATTGAAGTACAAAGCTACTAGGACAAATTAGTGCATTTTATTCTTTACCATAACTCAAGTAGAAATGAACTGATTAACATTTAAAACAGCTATAAGCCTTTGTTAGTACATACTGCTATTTATTTCTTGTACAGACCTTACAGGAATATTTCTATATTTGCATAAAGACATCTTACTTCTCTTACTTTCTAATAGGTGTTTGGGGTAGGTTTTCCAAGTGTATTTATTTATTTTTATTTCTTGTTTAGACAAAACAAAAAATTAAGTTTCACACTAAAAAATGAAAACGAAAAAAGAAAATAATAAAAAGATTATCTTAAAATCAAACCAGAACATTTTGGAGTGTAAGAAACTACTGCTTTTTTTATACATATGAAATTAAATATTTAAATATCTGAGACTCCTATCTGTAAAATGAAAGATCAAGTCAACAATGTTTTCATGATGACATATTTATGATTGCTCCAGTAACTGTTAGAGCAAAACTAGTTTCCCTTTACATGTTCGATGTTGTGGTCTTTTCTCACACTCGTATTCAATGGATCTATTCATGCATCTGTGCCTTTCCGAATTTTGAGCACAACAAACCATGTCAAAACAGTGGGTTCAGAGAACATCACAGGCTAAAATGTCAAGGAGCAATAGTACTTAGTCCAAGAGAGGATCAGATATACTAAAAAGGAACTGTGAGCAATGGATCATAGAATTGATTATGATAGCAATTAAGTCACTGCTCACACATATTAATACATTTTGGACAGAGAAATAATGACTTAAACTTCAAGGTTTTGTTGTTGTTTTTGTAGATATGCTCTAACTATTTTTCCATCGTTATATTATAATGTAAAATAATCTAGAGAAACTAAAAATTGTAATATTGTAAGAATAACTAGAATTGTAATATTGTAATATATCCCTTTCTAATCCTTCCTACTCTAAACATTTTCCACCATTGACCCACTATTTATTTCCTATAGTACTCAAATAATCAAAGATCATATTCTTTGCTAGTGTTCTGCTATACTTTTAGAAAATAACTATTTTAATTTAAAGGAAATCTATTCATCAATTCACAATAATAGAAAGATTTCTATTAAATTTAAGAGTGGCAGATTAGAACTGAGAAGAGGTTCTTATGATACGAAATTCTATGTTGAACTAGTTCTTTTGTTAATCCAAAAGTTTAAAAAGAATCCATAAGCTGATTGGACATGTAGCTAGTAAGTAAATTCAGAGTTTTGCAGTATATCACTGAAAGAATTGCCGGTTTTAGAAAGGATACAAAAAAAATCATAATTCAATAAATCAATTTTTAATTAGTGAAGCTAGCTAACTTATTTATTTTTTAGTGTAGCTAATTTGAGGCTTTGTAATTTCTGTATTTTATGTGGGCTTTAGGTACAGGTGTCAAGCCTTTGGTAGCAGGGGAGGCTCTGTGAGAAAAGGCCAGGGCTACCTTGTGTTAGATACAGTCAGTTCCAGCCATTTCCAACGGCCCAACTGCAAGACACAGCTGAGCTCAGAAGCCAAGGAAGTGGTGCCTCTGGGAAAGCAGACTTCATAAGGGCAATATGCTGCCTGGAAATGTGAGGAACAAGGGGAAGAAAGTGAGAAATAGCCCTGCAGACACCAATGTAAGAGAAGGAGGGGGAGGAGGTGCTCCATGCACTGGAGCAGAGATTATCCTGCAACCTGTGAAGCATGGTGGAACAAATATCCACACTGTGGCCCATGGAAGACCCACACTGGAGTAAGGGTAAATATGAGGAGGAAGGAGAAGTAGAGAGGAACTGTTATGGACTATCCCCATCTCTCCTGCACCACTCAGAGGAGATAGGAATGAAGGAGTGAAGTTGAGTCTAGGAAGAAGGGGAAAGTGGGAAGAAAGTGTGTTAGTTTTTGTCTTTGTTTCTCACCATCTAACTGCATGTTAATTATCAATAAATTAATTTTCCCAAAATTGAGTCTGTTATGCCTGTGATAGTAATAGGTAAGTGGTTTCCCTGTCTTTATCTCAACACGAGTTTTTTCATCTCATTTTCTCATTCTGTCCTGTTGATGAGGGAGACAGAAAACAGCTAGATGGGCATCTGACAGCCAGCCAAGGTCAGTGCACCACAACTTTTAATTGTCATTCATACATTCCAGTTCAGAAAAAAAAATATTTTTGAAATCTCAAAAACTTAATGGGAAGCAAAAGCACTACTACTAAGTAGTAGACAACCTAGTCTGAATCTGCTCAGTCTTTAAGATTTTGGCTATGAATGCACTCACATTTGCACATTGAGAACTTATTAAATGTGTTGAATTTTAGCTGCTACTATTGCAAGCTTAACCTGTAGCATTCTCAGAAAATTTAACTGATGTTGGGTCTTCCTATTTGATTTCTCAGGCAGCAAATATTTAGCCATAAAGTTAGAAAGTTAAGAAATGAAAAATTGTTTTTAAAAAATAATTTTAATTCAGATATGAATAGGAGTAACTCCTACACCTTTGTACGTCTACTCAGTTTAAAACAAGTAAAATTTGTCTTAATAATCTCTAGAACAAAGCAAACTGAGCAGAAGTGTCTGACATGGTTCAAGTCTTACTCTCACGGTAATTTGTTAATAAAAAAAATCTTGCACTTTATTCAAAAAATTATTATCAAAACAGCATATGATTTATTAACTAATTTATTTGTTCAAGTGATACTTTTTCCCTGTCAAAATACAAAACTGTTCATTATTTAAAATAATGAACATAGGCCAAAGCTGAACATTTTTAATTGAACAGCTGCTTTTAACTAAACAATAAATTACTCATCAGTTTCTGGTGTGATCATTTTCTTTACAAAGAATGTTTCTAAAAACAGTCACTATCCATTATCAGTCTGAAATTTTTATTAAACAGCTCTCCACTCATTTTTAGTATCGTCAATGAAACAGACTTTAAACATAATTACCTTTCCTAAAACAGTTAATTGAGCTTAATACATCAAAAATATCAAGAAAAAAAATGGGGTAAGAAGAACCGTATATCTCACTACCACACAAAAACATTCTTTAAAAATCTCTAGGGTCTGGATTTGGCTGCTTCTTGGATAGAAAAACAGATCAGAATAAAACATACGAAACCACTTACTTTTAAAGTACTCAAGAACATTTTTAGGTCCTTAAAGTAACAAGAATTCAAAAAAAAAAGAAGAAGCAAGCAGTACATATTTTTACTCTCTAACAGCTAAAACAGTATGATAACAGAGTTTACTTTTCTCTTCTTAAAATTGGGTTAGGATGAATAGCATAGTACTTTTGAGCTGGTTTTGGAGCTTTCTAAGCACCAGAGCAGAAGCCTGCTCCTTCCAGCTTTCCCACAGCTCTACCACTGATTTCACAAGGCTTTACACAGTCCTCTGTGAATTGGTTCATCTAACCACCATGTTGAAGAACTAATCCATTAATCCAAGCCTATTCAGTTCGCAAAGGGAAGCGTGTTCACAGGGTGATGAGCCTGATGAGGACCAGAGCCAATGAAAGTGAAGGGAAGGATCAAACATAACCAAGGTCAGAGCCAGATTTGCTTCTTTAAGTGACAACAAGCTTTTTGATGATCTTAACTATCTTCTGTAACTTTAACTTAATGTGTGAAAATAGCACGATATGGAAAGGAGAGATGCCATATTTTGCTTATCACCACTGTAGGTGCCAGGAACTTCCAGAGCAGCTTCAACTTATATTAAATATTCTGCCGAGTTTCGGAATTCATCCATGAGCAAAATGACATTATCACTGCACATGTTATTTCTGTTCTGGTACATAGATAAAGTTGCAGTAGCAGGGCATATGAAGGAGGAAAAGCTATCTGCTATTATATATATTATTTTATATTTATATTTATATATATAATATATAATAATAATAATATAATATATATATTTATATTTATATATAAATATATAAATATACTCTATAAATCACTTTCTTAGAACATAAAGTCATTGCTGAGTAACAGCAAAAAAATAGAATAAATCCTATCAGTTCATCATCTATATTAGCTGGAAAACATACTTCAAAGCTTGCACTGCAGTAGTTAAAAAATTATAATAATTCATGAAATTTATTTCATTCCATTTTCTTCCAGAAATCTTGTACTCCGAGTCAAAAGCTACCTACTTTTCTCACAGTCTCCTGTTCACTTTAAAGGAGAATATATAGCCTGAGTATAAAGCAAAGAGTAAGACAGAAGCCTGGGAGATGTTAGAGGAAGATCTTCATCCTCCAACACCAGATATTGCTATCTTTCTACAGAAAGGCATATGGTACTTCAAGACAGAACCTGAATCCACTGCAGTAGAGAATGAAATATGTGTAAAGATTTCATTTTAGACTTCTGCAGTGAGAAATTAATCTTTCCATTTCCCATATCCATTCTAAAATGCCCTTGAGGTGAGGTTAGAAGAACAGCAAAACTTTTTGGTTGCATGAGAGGAAGTGATCCATAACACAGAAAAGAATAGAAAAATGCAGGGCAACAGAGACAAGCACATCCAAAACAAAGTAGAGGAGAAAGCCAAGATAAAATGGAAAAGATTTTTAATTGCAGATCTAAAATTGTAAGGGAAACAGATCTGGCAAAAAAAGCTGTGATATTGAAGACATTTTTTACCGCATCATGCCATAAATGAAAAAAAAAAATAAAAATAAATAAATAAATAAATAAACACACAGATAAGTAAAGGGCTGTAAATTAATGTGTATATTACATGAGCACATAGAATATAAATGAGTCATTTTCAGTCTTGTAAGAGGTAGGTACATAATTCCATATTGATAATTATATCTAAAATGTCACAGCAAATTTTACACATTTGTTCTTGACAGCAGTTTCAATCAAGAAGATGAAAAGCATATCTGAGAAAATATATACTGAGTTTAAAATTGAAAATAAGGTCCCTCTTCAGAGGGGAAAAAAAATCTAATTAAAAAAATCAGACTTGGAAAATGTAGATTTTCATTTTTTTTAATCTTCTCCTTTACCGCCTGAAAATCAATGCATGTGAAGTATTTGCTCTTCTGTCCTCACAAACAAAAGGGATAAGTTTTTATAGGAAAAACAAAAACATAATCTCAGCATAGTTAATTTTCAGATTTTTCAAAACAAGTGTAATTTTCAAATTAATAGACTGTTGTCTTCGGAGAACTCCTATGATATGAAAAGAACAGAAAGAAATGGTAATGATCAAAGGAACTGCTGTTTACAGAGGACAGTGAAACATTTTAATAATAGAAAATAACATTTAAAATAACAGAAAGGTATCAGGTACCCAGTTCTAACCTGCACTTTTGAAAATCTTCCTTTAACTGACCTAATAGGAGCATTTTTCCAAAACTAACGAAGATGTAAAATCAATTTAAAATGGGTGCATCATTACCATCAAAACTTTTTATACATTTTTTATAAAAACTACTATACTATTATAATATTAAACTATTATTTATATTATACTTTTTATCAAAACTTGTATATATATATATACATATATATATATCTCCCTTATATCAGAGATCCTTAGTGCTCACTCAATTTGATTCAGAATCCAATATAATCACTGGGTATCTTCCCACTGATTTCCCTGGGCTTTGAATCACACCTTTAGTTCTTTTACCTCCCTGCTCTGAACATTTCCATTTAAATAAAGAGATCTGCATTTTCTGAGTAATTGAAAACCAAGCTTTTATCTTGATATACATAAAAGACCACTGAAAAACATCACCTGCCTGAAAGAAATTAGTTAGCATATAAAAGTACAGAGCTCTTCAACTATATATATTCTTAATAGGTAATAAACATAGTTAATCATTCCAAAAGTCATGAGGACAAAATGCAACTTACCCTTGACAACAATAAATGCACTAGAATATTATTCTCCATTTCATATATAGCCTGAGAATGTAGTTTATTACATGTCATTCTGCTATGCATGAAAGCATACAATATTGTACTATTGCTCAAAAATTTTAACATAATGCTTCTCTAATTTTCTTAAATATTAAGGAATAACTAGAACTATTATTGCAGCAATAACTGAGTAATTACTTTTACAGTTTTAAGAACACACTGTTGTGTGAATATCTGTACTGCTCCACTGTTAAGAGACAGCCATTTCAAAATAAAATATTGCTTTTCTATATAAAGTAACACTTCTACTAAACATTGCTAAGAAAAGTTTATCAGGAAAAGGTCTTTTTGATTATATTCTGATAATCCAGAATTTTAGCACAAAGATAAATTTAATCCCATTCTTGGAGCGTCACAATCGTTTAAAAGAAGAAATTTTCAGATACTGTTACTTTTGCTGTAAACAGGTAAGAAGATGCAACTAGTGTTTGTATATACTATTGGACAATAACTATGCTTGTATAAAATGTATCTGCAAATAGTTTTACCTGCCAAGTCTGCACGCAGTATGTACCTTAAATATGGGGTAGGTTTAAATAAAAATAAATGTATAAAACAGATAGGAGTCCACTTAGCTATTAATATATTTTGCTGTTTTGAAACAGTAGGCTAGGCTGTGTTGTCTTAATTTCATTTTATGAGTGATTTTCGACATTTTGACATTTAAAATAAATTAATCTTTGTAAAGAGTATCAGATGGTGGACTAAACAAGACTTTTAAAGGAAATTATTATTGCAGACAGGATACTGCACACATACACAATAAAAAATAACAGTAATAAAAAAAAGATGCGTTAGCTATCTACATTTCATGCCAACATAAGCTGTCACAGTTGTAACTTTTTGCTACTCATAAATATAATTGAACAAACTAATCTCTACAGGAACTTTCAAATGTTTTCATTGACTCTGTATTGTATGGGTGTATGACTGTGTAATAAAAGTGGTATATATAGCTTTTCCAAACCACTGAGATAACTATTGCAAAGCCTGTAATGCAAATATTATTCTCAGAACACTGCACATTTGACAAGGTATAGAGTAAATATGTTTTTTAGAGCACTGAAGGTTAGTCCAGTTCCATATCTGTCTTAGAATTTTACCTTTGAATTCAATACTAGGAATAGCCATTAAATACCAGTTGGATAAAAGTACTTTGTTTAAGCAAACATACTTTTCATCATTAAAATAAAAAATAAAAATAAAAAAATAAACATAATTGATCATAAATCAAGTTGTGTTTGTGTTTTCAGATTTATTATTTTAATATATGATGATCTCCCTGTTCTTATCTCAACCCTTGATCCTTTTCCATCCTATTTTCTTCTCCTTTTCCTTTGAGGAGGAAGAGTGTGAGAGTGGCTATGGTGGACCTCAGCTGCCCAGCAGGGTAAAAACACCACACGATTTCATCTCCAGTTTAATTTGTTCAAAGCCTTGTTGTTGCTTAGTGCCCCATTTGAAATTGCTCTTTTTCCAGGTCACTCAATAGAGAGGTCTTACAATCAGACTAATTTGGAATATTCCTTCTCCAAGAACCCACAACACCTAAGAAAGTCTGTGTTTCCTTTTTGCTAATTGGTGGAGACATGGTTATTTTTTTGATCACATTCATTGTGATCTGATGATGTCCATCTCACCTTTTTATTCCTAAAATGGATCTCCTGCGCAGGCCCTTTGACCCTACTTTGTTTTATGGTAAAACCAGATTTTGGAAGGATTTGGACTATTTTCTTACCTTTCCCAAAAACTTCTGCTGTGTTGCCCCACGCAACAATGTCATCTATATATTGCAGGTGTTCAGGAGTTTCCCCCTGTTCTAGTGCAGACTGGATCAGTCTGTAGCAAATGGTAGGGATACGTTGTCATCCCAGGAGCAGTCAATTACAGGTATGCTTGCTGTCCCTACAAGTGGAAGCAAACTGTGGCCTGCAGTCTGCTGCCAAAGGGATCGAGAAAAATGCATTACAGATGTCAATTGTGGCATACCACTTGGCTGCCTTTGACTCTAGTTCCTATTGAAGTTCTAGCATGTCTGGCACGGCAGCACTCAGAGGTGGTGTGACTTCATTCACGCCACGATAGTCCACTGTTAGCCTCCACTCTTCATTACACTTTCACACTGGCCATATAGGACTATTAAAGGGTGAGTGAGCCTTGGCGATGACTCCTTGGCTCTCCAGTTGATAAATGAGCTTATGGATGAGAATCTGGGAGTCTTGGTACAGTATTGCTGCTGGTGCACTACTGTAGTAGAGATCATCACCTACTGTTCTTCAGTGCTCAGCAATCCCACAACAGAAGGGTCCTCTGAGAGATGGGGCAAGGTAGGCAGCTGCTTAATTTCCTCTGTCAAGGCAGCTATACCAAAAGTACACCAGTACCCTTTGAGTCCTTGAGGTAGTCTATGCCAAGGATGCACGGAGCCTCCAGGTCAGTTACAATGGGGTCCTTTTGCCATTCATTCCCAGCCAGGATCACTTCAGCCTCCAATACAGTTAGCTGTTGGGATCCTCCTGTCACTCCAGCGTTTTGTCCCTCTGTAGATTGATGGCATTAGGATACACTGTGCACCAGTGTCCGCTAGAGTCATATACTCCTGAATGTCTGATGTACCAAGACATTGAATCCACACAGTCCAATAAACACAGTTATCCCTTTCCTGCACCCAGATGGAGGTAGGGCCCCTCTAGTTCTGGTCATAGTATTCATTACTCACTTCTTGCAAATGCAAGTCAGAAGTCCCTTTATTAAAATCAGAAGTAAGATCAGCCCTTTTACTCCATCTGGGGAACTGCCCGCTAAAAACTGAAGCTGCAATTCTCCAGGAAGAACACCCTTTTGTGATTGTTCTTCCTTGCAACTCATGTACCCATGCTTCTAAGGTTGAGGTAGATTTTCCATCCCACTTCCTCATTTCCTCTCCATGGTAACACGTGGAATCACAGGGTAGCACGTGGTTTGTACCCACTATATCCTCTCTCCTGAGCAGAGGAATGCTTATTTCTAATAGCTGAGATACTGGACTGTAGAGGTGGGGAGTAGGACATATCCTCTTTGAATTGACGGAACTACAAGGACAGGTTCTGCACAGCCAGATGCAGGCCTGTAGGGAGGAAGAGAGACTTTCTTCATATTTCTGGAGTTGGCCAGAATTCATCCACTGTTTGTCTCTCTCCATATTTACAGGTAATTACTGTCAATGACTTAGCATAAGACGATGGTGTGCTCCATAAGAACTTCTACCACATGGGTTATGTGCACTTGACTTTATCTGGATATTTGGATAATTGTTCATTGTCCAGGTCATCATAAATCATCTCCAGCATGCCTCATTTCCTCAGGTACTGGATACCTCTCTCCATGGTGGTTCACTTGCTTGAGTGACTTACAACATCTTCCTCAAAGGAATACCTTTCCTTCATGCCTAACAGGAGTAACCTCTAGAGGCTGAGGGCTTGTGCCCCCTTTCCTATCACGTTGTCAATACTCCCTTACCTGGAGAGGGATCCCAGCTGCTTGGCTTCCTTGCCCTCTAGTTCCATTCTACTGGCCCCATTATCCCAGAATTGGAACTGCTAGGTGACAATGTGCTTGCCTGGATAATGGCTGAAATCTTTTTGCATATCTCACAGCTCACCCAGGGATAGGAACCAGGTGCTTACTGCCTCATTTATGAGTTCTTCCTCTTTCTTTTCTGTTCTTGTGATGGTCCTGCTTTGGAGTAGCCTTCTTTATCAAATTCTTCCTCATTCCCGTTCTTTGTAGGAGTTTCTTCCCTTACTAAATGAGCTGACTTTCACACCCATTGTTTCTTCTCGTGTATGAGGATGATCAGAAATGACTGATACTGATATGGGTTGGTTCTCTGGTTCAGCTGCAATGCCTGTCGCAGGGCTGCAGTAGCCGCAGAGCAGCCGTAGAGCCTGTTGCAGGGGTTGGAGTGGCCTCAGCACCTGTTCTTATGCTGTCAGATCCAGAGACCTTTTCCCCTTGGGGGTGCTGAATAATGTTGAACAGCATTCAGTAAGCATGGGCCAGGCCCCAGAACATTGCAGTGATTTTTGTCTCTCTTGAATTGCCAGGATGACAGCATTTTTTCCCAAATATTTTACCAGTTTTTCAAGATTCTGCACTTTTTCAGGGGTGAAATTCCAAAACACTGGAGGTGTTGAGTGTCTTAGGTACCTGTCCATACTATCCCCTGCACCCTGTTACTCATAACTATGCAGCCTTAGGGCAGATCTCTCGTTGGTATTCTTAAAGAGTTTTTTAACCTTAAACAAAACCTGAAGCACATTCAGTAGACGTAGCAATAGGAACATGCTGGTTTGAACATCCCAAGGATATTCAAAATTCCCAACACCTATTGTAATTAACCTGGAGAAGAAGGAGGAGGTGAAGCAGAAAGAGTATGTGAAGGAGTTAGGGAAAGTGGGCCCCATTGATTGGTTCTCCAAGAAGAAGAATAGAGTGTAATTATTAATAGCTTTGGAAAGATGGTTCCCAAAGAGCAAAGATGATGACAATGCTGAGTACAAATATCAGATTAGTTTCATGACCTGCAATTTTATTATGTCATAAGCCAGTGTTACACAATACAGCAAAAGGGTAACCTTAATTCAGCCCCCAGGGGTGATCAACATGACAGAGAGCAGAGAGCAAGTAAGGTATAACATAAAATGACTGCGAGAACGAACAAACACACGCACACAAAAATCAGCATTGAGACCAGCAACTTTAAACTAATATAGTGTTTATAACAAATGTATTTTAACGTGCTCTGGTCAGATCCAACTAAGCACCACATAGCCATTTGCTTACCTCCTCCCCCCCCCCTCCCCCCCCCCCCCCCCCACACACAGTGGGACAGGGGAGAGTATCAGAAAAAAAGGTAAAATTTATGGGTTGACGTAAAGACAGTTGAATAGGAACAGGAAGGGAAAATAACAGCAGTAAAAATAATGATAGTAACAATAATAGAGGAGAATTATATAAAGCAAGTAATGCACAATGCAATTGCTCACCACCCACCAACCAATGCCCAGCCCATCCCTAGCACTGGCAGCCCCTCCCCCAGGCCAACTCTCTCCAATGCTATTGTTCAGCATGATGTGATATGGTATGGAATATTCCTTTGGCCAGTTTGGGTCAACTGAGCTGGTCTTGCCACCTCACTGGCAAGGCAGCATGAGAAGCTGAAAAGTCTTTGACTTAGTGCAAGCACTGTTCAGCAACAACTAAAACATTAGTGTGCTTGAGCAACCTGATCCAGTGGGAGGTGTCCCTGCCCAAGGCAGGGGAGTTGGAATTGGATGATAATTAAGATCTCTTCCTACCCAAATCATTCTATGAGTCTATGATTATATTGGCATTATTCTCTTCCAAAATCCGAAACACAACACTATCCCAGCTACTAGGAAGAAAAATAACTCTATCCCAGCTGAAACCAGGACAATAGTATACTGTTGATATTAAACTGTACTTAAGTAAAATAAAATATATCATTTTATATGTACATAAACAATTTGTATGATAAAATGTTCATTCCAAACTGTGTAACATAATCCATGTATATAGTGTATAATCTAATCTATAGGAGCCATTTTTCAGTAATAAACTATCACATTCACTACTGAAGACGAATATTAGAGAGAGAGAGGAATGTTCTCCAGTTTAAGCCTTGTTCTCCAAACATCCCTTAATTCTAATTAGTGTACATATAAATACACACACACAAATGCATGCATTTGCACACCAACTCATATGTTTTTTGGTTTTTTTTTGGCTTTCTGCTGCATTATCAGTTAATATAGAATGAACATGACTTTCTTCAAAAATAGAGATAGACTATTCATATAGGAACTAAGCACTCAAAGACAGAAGTAATAATTTATAACAACATATATGCATATCACATAGCTGGTCTAGGTACATTCTGGATCAATTATTAACTTTTTAAGGTATGAGATACTGATAATTTCAACTACAAAAATACAAGCTGAATTTAAGAACTGGTTTAACAGTTACCATTCTGCCATGTAAGCAAGTCAAATAGTTATACACCACTACAATACAATGAATTCTTCCTGTAGACTATAACTTTCTGGGACAAGATGGTTATTGTGAACTACACTTCTTTCTGCTTACATAGATGGAAACAGGTGGAAAACTAATGATCACAGATTGCCTGTGCTGGTACGCTGTGGCATAATGTCATAAATTAAGTGGTCTCAACAATAATCAACTTTGCTTCCTAGACTTTTTCATGTCCAATAAAACAATTAGCAAATCAAAACAAAATGAATAATATTTAGCAGAAGTGTTTTTTCAAGACGATCACATTCATCGTCTGTTATTTGAATTCTTCATTTGTATAACACCAGTTATTAGCTTTTCCAAAAATGATAATAGTTCTCAGAGGCTATAAAAGAGATTTTTCTTCCATTACACAAAAGGTTAAGTAAGCAAGGTAGTCCAATATCCATCAGCTATTTCAAAGTATTCAAACTGACCATACCAGTTACTTCAGAGAAAGATATCCCTTTCAAGTTTAGCAATGGAAAAGTCTCTTCCTAAGTTCAGTTAGGAATAAAATTAACTCCATCTTAAATAATGGCTACAAAATTTTATTTTTATTTTTATTTTTATTTGATCCTTACCATTTAACCTTGTTCATCCTTCTAGCTAAGTGAATGTCTAATCCATTTTTCCTAACTTGTTAAAATTTTGGCCTCTTTGTAGTAATGTAAGTAGAAGTTCAAGAGTTTGAACTTCTTCAAGTTTGCCTTTTCTGAACAAGCACTTTTTTATATCAGTTTTAATATATTTTTTTTGCCTTTCACTTTCAATGGGTATCTAGAAATTTAACATCATACCAAAATATGTCCAAGAATATAGCTTATTTGGTGTGAGCTGCTATTCTCTTAGCTTTGTGTTTATAATCACAATGCTAAACATTTTATTGCTTCAATGCATTTTCTTCATGAAGCAGTCCTCTCAGATTGCAAGAGAAATCTCCATTTAAATGTCTTACCTGCTCAGAATCCGTATCTCAGAGCTAAAATCCCAAATGTCCATTTACCATTACATTCTGCTATATTTGTTTCAATTATCTTTTTTATCTTATCTACAAGCCTTCTTGTATTCATTGCTGTATGTTCAGTTTCCAACATTATACATATTTTCTGTTTACACTTTTGCTTTATTTATTTTTTGTTCACATAGTGTAATTTTTCTTACTTAGATTCATTTACCTTATCTATCTCATCATTTTCCTCATTGTTTGCTGGTTTGCTGTGCCTTTGTTCCCTGTTTTTAATTGCTATTATTCCCTCCCTCAGTCTGCATTGGTCTTTGATTTTTTTTCCTTTTTTTCTTACCTCCTCATTGATCTTTGACTGGAATTTACACTGTTTTATTTTCTCTTTCTTTGTAAAGGGAGACTGTCATCCTATTTGGTTTTGTTCATTAGTCACTAAATTCCCAAGTGAAATTCTTTCCTTCCTTTGGTGTTTTCTCTTTCCATGCAAACAGTGGAGAAAGCTAGAGAATAGTGGCTCAACTGAAAGAAAAATCAATGACTCAGTCATCAGTGGTTTGAAGGTGTTTCCAAAGTGCTGAATCCTTAATTTGATCCTAATCAACTCATGGTTTCTGCTCTGGTTGATAATTTGGACAGAAAGTGCGCAGTGATAAGAGAAGTGCCTGTACTTAGAGCATAATAAAAATAGGTTGAGTGGAAAAACAACAAAGAGCTGTGGTTGCCTCTGATGATAAAGGAAACTTTTTGAGGTTCAGTAAATGTCCACTGTCTCCCTGTCAACAGCAATTGTTTTACATCAACAGCCCCAAATGCTTAAACAGAAAAAGGAAAAAAAGTGAAAAAGGAACCTTTGCACATTTTAGTAGTCAAGATTATTTGGGAATATACCTTGAATAATTGCAAATATTCTAATCTGACATATGTCTTAAAGGCTTAACAACTGAATAACCAAAGAGATTTTGTCTCTGACAGATTTAATCTAGAACCTTATTATGGTGGTTTTACCCAGCTGGGCAGCTGAGCTCCACCACAACCACTCTCTCACTTGCCCTCCTCAAAGGGAAAGGGGAAGAAAAGGGCTCAAGGGTTGAGATAAGGACAGGGAGATCACTCAACCTACTACTTACAAACTAGAGCAGTGAGAAACAAAGAAAACAAATTAGAAACACCTCCCCCCCCCGCCCCCCCCCCCCCCCAGTCCCCCATCCACACTCTACCACCTCCTTCCCCTGAGTGGTGCAGAGGAATGGGGAACAGGGCCTGCAGTCAGTCTATAGCACTTCATCTCTGCCGTTCTTTCACGGTCGCTCTCTGCCCCTGCTCCACGTGGGGTCCCTGGGGTCCCTCCCACGGGATGCCGTCCTTCCCAAACTGAGCCTGCGGGGGCTGCCCACAGGCAGCAGCTCTTCAACAACTGCTCCAAGGTGGGTCCGTACCACAGGGCCCATCCGTCAGGAGCAACCTGCTCCAACATTATAACCCCCTGGCCAGCAGCTGCCCCCAGATCACCTGCTCTTGTGTGGGCTCCTCTCCACGGGCTGCAGCTCCGGCCCGGGGCCTGCTCCTGCGGGGGCTCTCCATGGGCCGCAGCCTCCTCCAGGCCACATCCACCTGCTCCACCGGGGGCTCCTCCACGGGCTGCAGCGTGGAGATCTGCTCCGTGTGGGACCCGTGGGCTGCAGGGGGACAGCCTGCTCCACCAGGGGCCTCTCCACCACCTGCAGGGGAACTGCTGCTCTGTGCCTGGAGCGCCTCCTGCCCTCCTTCTGCACTGACCTTGGTGACTGCATGGCTGGTTCTCACTCTTGCTCTCCCAGCTGCTGTTGTACAGCAGGTTTTCCCCCTGTCTTAAATCTGCTCTCCTAGAGGCGCAAACAACATTTATTTTATTTATATATATTATTTTATATATATGTATAATTATATATATAATTATATATAATTATATATAATTTAATATATTATGTATATTATTTAATTTATATATATATGTTTTTATATATAAATACATAGATTTGGCCACTGAAAGATTGCTTTCTGAACATATAACTATACAAAATTCTTTTAGTCATCAAAATGAGACACAAATATACTGGATTATTCAATTAATTCCAATATAATTGCAGCAGGTATGTATTTTTTCTCTGCTTAAAATAGATCTAAATTTGTTTCATTGAATTCAATGCAATGTTAATTTCATTATGAATATTTAAATATTAAATCAATTAACTGGTTACATACCTGTAATTTTGGGAAATATATTTACTTGGAACTGTGAACAAAGTTTGGGTAGATAATTGCAAATTATTGTTCAATTATTTAAAACTGTCTCCAATATCACACTACAAACTGGGGTAACGAACTAGATCAAAAAATGATATTTTAAGGAAAAAAAAAAAAAAAAGAAGAAGAAGGACATACATACTCTGGTGTTTCCTGATAGCACATTATATGTTATGCTCAGGAATTTCTTAAAAACTAAACATACAAAAATTATATAGGTTGTAAAGCAAAACAGTTACTAGGAAATGTCAGAATTGGGGTTGCCATTCTCTCAGTCACCTACAAATACATCGTATCACTGCCACTAATTGCATGTTTTAAAATTAATTGCTGTTTACATATGAGTATTTAAGGACTGACATGAAAAGTACTCAATGAAAAAAATCATACAGTTAATCCTATACTTTATACAATATCTAAATGTTGCAGTGAAGGTAATTATTTAATAGTTTTGTCCCAGATTTTTGTATATGGCATCAGAATCTGGAGGAACCCAACAGACCCTCCTTGCCATGACCAGCCTCGGTTGGGATTCCCACTCACCCCTGCCCAAGGGTCCTGAGACTCTGTTTCAGATCACCCCATGTCTCAGCGGTGCTCTACAGGTGCTCCTCCCTAGCTCTGTCCCTGTCCCTGCCTCATGTATGAATTTTTTACTCCCAGATGAGATCGTTGGAGGGACCCTAGACCTGGTTCATCACTTGTCATGTCAGGGACTGTTACTCCTGTGACTAGTTCCCTGGACCCTGTTACCAGGTCCAAGGTCTGAACTTGCAAGATTGTGCCCTGCTGAGAGCACAGCCTGTGTGAGGTCAACCTTGTCACCCAGCTTGTATCCCTCAAAGAGCAATCCTGTTTCTGGTAATCCTTGATATATGGCACTAGCTACTACAGTGAATTATTTACAAGTTTTACTAAAATTTGTTTGCATAATATGCAAGGGGTGTCATTAGATGACTCTATCTGGCTTTTTCAAAACTGGTGATTTATGTGATGTTTTATCAGTTCAAAACATACTTTCCATTTATTTAACTTAAAAGTGAAATTTCTTATCATAAGTGCTTATTTCTCAAGCTGAGCACCCAGAAATTTTTTTAAAGTGTTATTGATATGCATCTTCAAAAAACTTGTTTGAAAGCATCTAGTAACATATAAAAACTTTTTGAAAGGCAGAACATTTATAAAAATGGAACAGGACTTCTACCTGAAAATACAACACTTTCACTCAATAGAAGTCAGAACTATTAGCTAATTTCCAAAATAAGGTGTATCCAAAGTGGCAATTTAAAATCAATCATATAAAAACAAACCCTGCTTTTTTTTTTTTTTTTTTGAACTAAATGTATAAACATGAAAGATATAGTACACAGAAGTGTCACAAAGATGCACAGGGAAGACAAGAATAAAAATAGACAGTGACATGCTACAAGTAGACTAACAGGAATGAAATTTGCTGAAAGTTTATTTCAAATACAAGAAGTAATACTATTTTTTCTGCTAACCGACTTTTTTGTGGGTGCTACAGAAATATGATTTATAGAACGATATATATATATTTGTCTTCACAGCTTTATTCTAGATTTTCTGTATTTATAGTTTGAGGCAAATATCTAGCACATTAAATATGCTTGATCAAGCATATACAATAAAATAATACATGAAAATATAATATTGACTGTACACTTTCTTTAATGGCCATATCTTATATGCTTCTCTTCCATTTGTGGATGGTTTAGCTGCCATTAAGTGCCATCTAAACTACATAACACTGTTAAGCAATTTCTGAAGACAGTCAATAACTGCAAAATTCAACAAGATTCAATTCTGAGGAGAAAAATTAAAGGATATACAAAGCTGGATGAAGATGGAGTCAGAGGTCATGAGCTTCACAAACCGCCCAGCTGGGAAACTTCTTTATGTCATACAGAAACCATTTTCAGTGAACAAATTGCAGTAGAAACCAATGTCTGAGACCATTTTTTAGCTGTCCTGTTATGTACTTTGCAGATGGATGTGTATAATCCCCTGAGAATATTTTAGTCTTTAAGGTGATGGTGAGTTGATTACATTTTTATAAATGTCAATAGATCGACTGTCATGCTAGAAAGTTTCCACAAGAATCTGTATATCATTGAAACTCTACTTAAGTAAAAACCTTTTGCAAAAAGAAAAGTTCATGAAACATTACCTTACTCCTTCCTACAGTAATCTGAGAAAATAAACATCACCATGAAAGATTTAGTAGAGCTTGCATAATTCACTATTACTTTCTTAAATTAAAACCCAATACTCCAGTCTCACACAAATGTATACTATTTTTTTTCCCTGCACCCACACACAGGCAAGATCTCGCAAGTCTCATGAAAGAATCTATTTCAAGACTTGTACGGAAACTTAATTGCATTTTCCTTTTTAAGTGCTGATTTATTCGACTTCTACAGAATTCTTATCTATTTCTTTGCCATAATGTAGTGGCATTCTAAGTGCACAATACCAAAACTTTTGAGCATTGAGACTTCCTTGACTTTGCTTGCAATATATCAAAAATAAAATTTAAAAAAAATAAAAAAATAAAAAGCATCCTAAAACTTCAGATTTGAAGGCTAAGTTTAATGTAAAAGGAATCCTGAATACATATATAAATATATGTAGATAGATATTTATATATATATATATATGTATTTTTGTACAGATAGGTGTACATAGAAGTGAACATATGCAGCCACACAAATACATTCTTTGTGGTTTGAACAAGTTATACAAAGATTTTCTGCCTTTGCAAGGTGTTACTTTCCTCTTCCTCACACCCTTCTAGCTTTCTTCACCTGTTTCCTCTAATGCTCATTAATTCTATAACTCTGTAAGAACTGTAATTCCTAATATTAATGACTGTTTTATTCTATTGCACTTGTACAGAATGTTGTTCACGTGTTCCCTGGGATTACAGTTTACAGTATATTCACCAGATGAAGTCCTGACTGACAATGAGGGTCTTACTTTTTGGACTCTTGCACGTGATCAAATCTCCCTGCAAACTTCATTTTTTGAGGAGTGGGCATAAAGGAGGAAAACCACATGTGCTCGTGTCTTCTTCTTGTGGAAGACAACTCTCAAAGTTATGGGTACCCTCTTTCCTGCAGCTGGTATTAGAATTGCACACAAACACATGAAGCAGGAAGTACAAAGGGAAATATAGAAATACAAAGAAAACAAACTTCATTACAAATATATTTCCCCATATCTGCTGGGTGTTATTCATTTGACAAACGGAATTTGCAACCTGCACAGATATGCGTCAAAGAATTTTACAGTTCTAATTCTCCTCTAGTAATTTATTACATTATCTTTGTAGTGTACAGGTGCTGGACTGTTAGTCTATGACCCATCAAGCTCTTGATTTTTCAAATATTTTTTTCACTGTTGTGATCCCCTCGTGTTAGAAGTTTCTTATAAACAATAACAAAAAAATATATCTTTCTGCTTTAAAAGACGTTGTGTTTTTCAAATCCCTCTTGAAAGCCTTCTATTGCAAAAAATACAAAAGTTCTACAACTCAGGGTGGTCATGCACCCTGAGATGCACTGTTTCATCCTCATTTTATGTTCATTCATACATGTATGTTTTTTATTTCATTGCATTACTGAGACAAGAGATTTTATGAGGGCTAATGTTTTTAACACTTATTTTAAATGTAATTAAAACACAACATATACCTTTAAAGTCATTTGTCATTGATTAAAGAAAAGTTGCACCTTAAAATCTAAATAACAAATAATTAATAATATAAAGGCATTAGTTTTAACTATTTTCTCAGATATTTTTTAACATATGAATACAAGTTACATTTCAATAATGTTTATTATTTACCTTGTCCTAAAATTTGCAGGATGAGGATGCCCATCATATAATGACAAATAATCATATTCTTCTTCAAGAGCAAAAGACTGAAAGACAATCTGTATTCTGTTTCTTTCTTCTGCTATTATAACCCACGTACAATTTGCACCATTTGGATATCCATATGGGAAGCCAGGGCTTTCTATAGTGCCATTCAGTCCTTTTAAAGTTCCACCACAGGTATAAATAAATCCTAAAACAAACAAGCAAGGAAACAGAAGTTAGCAAAATGGGTTTGGTTTGGTTTTGTTTTAATATCAATCTTCAATAAAATGTCATTTCAATTCACAATTTCACATTTATCAAAATACTTCTCACCAAGCTCTGACTTAAGAAAGGTAGAGCCCATGATTTAATATAAATCCTGGCCACTTAATTGAAAACCACCCCAACAAATGTGTTTTCCACACTGTTTATATAAAGACATATGGTAGCATCTTTGCAAATAAATATATACAGACGTAAAAGACTATATTTGTTCATCTATGAGAAAAACTATTTGCATCAATTCCTTTTTTATTTTTTTTGTAAAAAGGAAGAGAAACTCCATAGCAGTTAATGAGTCCTATTCTTTTCATGCAGTTCTGCTACGGATTATATCCATAAACCTTTTGCTGCTCCTCCCCAGATTTTGGGACTGGAAGAGGCTGAAAGGCTATTTATGAATTCTGTGGCTGGTGTGTTGCAATAGATGGTTACAGGCTCTTCAAGAGGGACAGGCAGAGTAGGCGAGGTGGCGGGGTGGCAATGAATGTGAAGCATGGGCTGGACTGTGTGGAACTTCAACTTGGCGATGGCGAAGTTGAGAGCCTCTGGATAAGGATTAAGGGATGAACAAATAAAGGGGATGTCATTGTGGGAGCCTATTACAGACCACCTGGCCAGGACGACAACGCCGATGAATTATTCTTTGCAGAACTAAGAGATGCCTCAAGATCAACTCCCCTTGTCCTATTGGGGGATTTCAACTTGCCAGACGTCAACTGGGATCACCACACGGCTGACACGAGCAAGTCCAGGAGGTTCATAAAGCACCTAGATGATAACTTCTTGGTGCAGGTGCTAGAGAGCCAACTAGGAAAGGTGCCCTCCTAGATCTGTTGCTGGAGAACAGAGAGGGTCTTGTGGGAGACGTGGCAATTGGCAGCCGTCTCGGTCATAGTGACCATGAAGTGGTTGAGTTTAGAATTTATGGTGACAGAAGGAAAACTGTCACCAAAACTTCAGCCCTGGATATGGGCAAACCAGACTTCAGGCTGCTCAGGGAACTAGTCAGCAAGGTCCCCTGGGAAACTGCTTTTGAAGGCATTGGCGTCCATCAGTGCTGGTCAGTCTTTAAGCACTGCCTCCTAAAAGCACATGATCAGGTGATTCCAAAATATCGGAGGTGAGGCAAGCGGGGCAGAAGGCCGGACTGGCTGACCAGAGGATCTTCTACTGGAGCTTAGGCGAAAAAGAAAGTGTACGGCTGCTGGAAGGAGGGTCAGGTGACGAGGAAGGAATACAGGGATGCTGTTTATGTTTGTAGGGAGAAAATTTGTGTGGCCAAAGCCCAACTAGAGTTGAAGCTGGCCATGTCTGTGGGAGACAATAAAAAAGTTTTTTTTAGATATGTGAACAGAAAAAGGAGAACCAAAGAAAACATAGGTCTGCTACTAGATGGGGAGGGTCTCCTCACAGACAATGACACAGGCAAAGCAGAGACATTTAACACCTTCTTCGCCTCTGACTTCAACACTGATGATGGGCTTCGGGACCCAGGGTGCCCTGAGCTGGAGGACCATGATGGTGGGAATGACAGACTCCCAACCGACCCTGAACGTGTGCAGGATTTGCTGCTCCACCTGGATCCATACAAGTCCATGGGTCCGGATGGGATTCACCCCAGGGTGCTTAAAGAGCTGGCTGACGTCATCGCGGGACCTCTCTCAATTATTTTTCAACGATCTTGGGAATCTGGAGAGGTCCCATTGGACTGGAAGCTGGCAAATGTTGTGCCAATTTTCAAGAAGGGTAAGAAAGAAGACCCTAGCAATTACAGGCCTGTCAGTCTCACGTCAGTGCCTGGTAAAATTATGGAGAGGATGATCCTTGAAGTTATTGAAGCGCACCTGGGGGACAAGGCAGTCATTGGTCCCAGCCAACATGCGTTCATGAGGGGTAGGTCCTTCCTAACAAATTTGATTTCTTTTTATGATAAGATCACCCATCCAGTTGATCAAGGGAAACCAGCTGATGTGATCTTTTTGGGTTTCAGCAAAGCTTTTGACATGGTTTCCCATAGGATCCTACTGGACAAAATGGCCAGCATACAACTTAACAAAAACATCATACAATCGGTAATTGGCTGATGGGCAGGGCTCAAAGGGTTGTGGTAAATGGGGCCACATCTGGCTGGAGGATGGTCACTAGTGGGGTCCCTCAAGGCTCCATTTTAGGGCCAGTCCTCTTCAATGTTTTTATAAATGATTTGGATGTAGGACTAGAAGGTGTTTTGAGCAAATTTGCCGACGACACCAAACTTGGAGGAGTTGTGGACTTGGATGAGGGTGGAAAGGCCTTGCAGAGAGATCTGGACAGATTGGAGAGCTGGGAGATCACCAACCGCATGAAGTTTAACAAAAGCAAGTACCGGGTCCTGCACCTGGGACAGGGCGACCCTGGCTATAAGAACAGACTGGGCGACGAGACGCTGGAGAGCAGCCCCACAGACAGGGATCTGGGGGTTGTGGTTGACAGCAAGTTGAATATGAGCCAGCAGTGTGCCCTGGCAGCCAGGAGGGCCAACCGTATCCTGGGATACATCAAGCACGGCATTGCTAGTCAGTCGAGGGAAGTGGTTGTCCCGCTCTACTCTGCACCGGTGCAGCCTCACCTCGAGTACTCTGTGCAGTTCTGGGCACCACAGTACAAAAAGGACATTAAACTGTTGGAGAGTGTCCAGAGGAGGGCGACGACGATGGTGAAGGGCCTAGAGGGGAAGACATATGAGGAGTGGCTGAGGTCACTTGGCCTGTTCAGCCTGGAGAAGAGGAGGCTAAGGGGGGACCTCATCGCGGTCTACAACTTCCTCGCGAGGGGGAGTGGAGAGGCAGGTGACCTATTCTCCGCTATCACCAGTGATAGGACCCGCAGGAACGGTGTTAAGCTGAGGCAGGGGAAGTTTAGGCTAGACATCAGGAAGGGGTTCTTCACTGAGGGGGTGGTCGCACACTGGAACAGGCTCCCCAGGGAAGTAGTCACTGCACCAAGCCTGTCTGTATTTAAGAAGCAATTGGACTGTGCACTTAGTCACATGGTCTAAACTTTTGGGCAGACCTATGCAGTGCCAGGAGTGGGACTTGATGATCCTTATAGGTCCCTTCCAACATGGGATATTCTATGTTTTTGTTTTTTCTTTTTCTTATTATTATTATTATGAGCAAGCTTTTTCAAAGCAATAATTCTTTTTTTTTAAACTGTGTGCTTAAAAGATCAAGATGAAATAGTCATCTGTTACATCTCTATGTTATCTCTTGTAAAAACAACTCCACTGTGTATTTGTAAAACCAGAAAGAACTTATTAAGCTTTAATATATCTAAATACAATATTAAGATGAACAGCTTGTATGTTGACATCCAAGTGGATCAAAAATGAAAGATGGATCTGACAATAGATCATCCTTAATATGACTATCCCCAAATGCCTGAAATAGCCTCCACATACAAAATGTGGGAGTATTGTAAAAAGATATGGAAATTATTATTATTATTATTATTATTATTATTATTATTATTATTATTATTGAGAGAAAATAATTTTTTTAGGAAAAAAGAGAAATCAATAATAATTATTTAAAAAATCCCTCCCTGTATCCTGGCAGGACATGTTTTTCTATACTTTTGCTCTAAGTTTCAGTTATAGCAGTTCCTAATTGCTTTCTCCAGGCTTTCTGCTCTTTGATCCCTTAAAAAATTAGATCATTTTTCCTGGTTTGCCTTTTGTGCCCCAGAAAATTCTCTTCCCTAAGTGCATTCAGAGCAGGTACCTTCCACTAACAGGAGAATTTCATTGAGAGAGGCAGCTGCTCAGCATGCTTTTTCAGAGAAAGATGATATCCATTTCATAACAAAATACAAACAAGATGTCGTCTCTCTATGTATATATTTGAGCTCATTAAATCATCTTCATTATGGCACATTCACAAGCATGTCGTCATGTTAAGCATTGAAATGTGCAGAGATCCTTATTCTGAAGTGTGAATTAGAAATCTCTTAAGATTATACACTTTGTATTGTAACACTCTAAAGTACATTTTTTTGATAACAGAAGAGAGACATGTACAATTTTATTTTTTTAATCTTAGCTTTTTCATATTTATCTCCAACAGTAAGAAAAGATTCCTCTTATGAAGTATGATTACTATTTTACAGTCAGTATATCATAGGTATGTAGGACAGAGGGAATGGAAAGTCCTCTTAGAGAGTAATTAAGGCTTTGTTTGCCTCATCTGACATGCATAACAAATTTTACCTTCTTCTGCAAATTAGCTTAGAGAATTCATTTTCATGTCAGTACCTATGATGACTTATTTGTTATTTTCATTGCTAGTAGTCTGTTTTATTTATCTCTTTCTGAATCTCTCCCTCATATACTATTTTAATTCTTCTTTATGTGTTATTATTTATTATTTAGGCTCAGTTTTTCTATTTAGCACCTTAGAAATCTTTTTGAATACAGTTTGTGCAAAAGCCACTTTACAAAATTAAACTTATCATATGACCCTCATCATAGAAATCTAGTACATTCCCCCAAACACAGTCACTGGAATAAAACATTTAAAATAGCTAAGTAGTGTCTGTACATATATCTTTTTTTTTCCTAGAAATCTCTTGCTGAGGTCTACTTCAAATAAATCTAAGATACACTTTAGAGAGAGAGAGACACTTGAAAATTATATAGCATGTGCTGATAATTTCTGTCCATCTCTCCAGACCAAGTATGGAAAGCACAGTGTGAACTTTGGCTCAGTGTTATAATGCAGTTCCATAATTCCAAACCTATGTCACTGCTGTCGTGTCTAAGTTGGAATATCAATTACACATATGTTACTTTGTTCATTCAATGTGAGGTATAACGAAAAACTCAAATACAGATTTTCTGTGACCAAAAAAAAAAAATCATATTTTTATCCAGAAAAAGAACAGTGTCTAGACGGGGGAAAAAAAAAAAAAAAAAAAAGTGCTTTGCAAGGTGATATACCTTCTACTAAGGAATATCATAATGGATCCAATAATTATTCCTGTCCACACATGCATGTGAAATATATACTTCCATAAGATATAAAACTTCCATTTGCTCCTTATGTTGCTTATCCAAATTATAACAAAAGAAAATTATTCATACATGGCAAGATGAAAAACTTGGAAATTTTTCAGTGATGACTAGTAGAATGTAACACAGCTATGCATGTATCAGAAGATACGTATTCAAATCCAAAAATGGAAAAAGCAATGAAGTTTGATTTTGATAGGTTTACTCTTTTTGCCAGTAAAACAAAAAACATGGCAAAAGAATCCATACAACATGCACTTTAGTCTCTACTTTCAAAGCAAATGCAAAGGCAAATTTCATGCTGAAATAACTGCTAATGCATACTGTGATCTTTTTCATCTAGATTTCATAGCTAACGTTTAGAACATGATTTACTTGCAAACTTGTTTTTCATTAAAGGGAAGGATTGATTCAAAGCACAAGATAAAGAATTTTGAAAAGATTGAAGTTACTATAGAAAAGAAAAATGCTTATTGAGTTAAGCGTGAAGATGCACAACTCCGTTGATAAAGCCCTCTTAATACCTGGTATGATTCAAAGTTTCCATTGTATTATTTCTTACAAGATGTTAAAATTCAGTTATTTAATTCTCATCTGTCTCATCTGTCTTAATGGGGGTAAATATTTATTGAAATCATAAAACATCACCCCTCTTCCTGATTTCAATCATGCTTTGGGTGATGGTGGAGTCACAATAAACATCAGTAACATCATTTTTTACCTCATGTATGTATTAAATTTTCATTTATTTCTACCAAGGCAAGTATCATAGAACCATAGAATAGCTTGGATTGGAAGGGACGTTAAAGATTAGGTCCACCTAATTCCAACCCCCCTGCCTAATTCCAACCGTCCCTGCCTATGCAGGGACGCCACCCACTAGATGAGGTTGCCCAGGGCCTCATCCAACCTGGCTTTGAACGCCTTCATCCACAACTTCTCTGGGCAACCTATTGCCTCACCACCCTCTGAGTGAAGAATTTCCTCCTAATATCTAATCTAAATCTCCCATCTTTTAGATTTAAACCATTTCCCTCTTTCCCGTCATCATCTGACTGAGCAAAGAGTCGCTCTCCATCTTTTTTATAAACCCCCTCTAAGTACCAAAAAGCTGCAATAAGGTGACCCCGGAGACTTCTCTTCTGTAGGCTGAACATTCCCAGCTCTCTCAGACTTTCTTCATAGCAGAGGTGCTTCAGCCCTCTAATCAACTTCGTGGCCCTCCCGTGGACCCATTCTAACAAGTCAACATCCTTCTTGTTCTGGGGGTCCTAGACCTGAATGCAGTACTCCAAGTGGGGCCTCACAAGGGCAGAGTAGAGGGGGACAATCACCTCCCTTGACCTGCTGGCCACTCCTCTTTTGATGCAGCCCAGGATGCAGTTGGTCTTCTGGGCTGCAAGCAGGCACTGCTGGCTCATGCATGGCTCTGTCCATCAGAACCCCCAAGTCCTTCCCTGCAAGGCTGCTCTCAATGAGTTCTTCTCCCAGTCTGTACTCATGTCCGAGTTTGCCCCAAATCAGGTGCAGCACCTTGCACCTTGAATTGTTGAACCTCATTATGTTCCCATGGGCCCCCTTCTCAAGCTTTTCCAGGTCCCTTTGGATGGCATTCCTTCCTTCTGCAATATCAACTGCACCACTCCACTTAGTGTCATCTGCAAACTTTCTGAGAGTGCACTTGATCCCACTGTTATGTTGCTGATAAAGACCTTAGATAGCACTGGTCCCAAGACACAACCCTGAGGGACACCACTCATCACCAGCCTCCACCTGGACATAGAACTTTTGTCCACCTCTCTCTGGCTGTCGCCACCCAGCCAAATCTTTGTACACCAAACAGTTCACCTTTCAAATCGAAGTTCACCTCTCCAAAGACAAAGATGTGTGGAATTTTGTCAAAGGCCTTACAGAATTCCAGGTAGATGACATTGGTCGGTCATCCCTTGTCATCTGATGGAGTCATTCCAACACTGAAAGCCAATCATTTTGGACAGGCACAATATGCCCTCAGTAAAGCCATGGTGGCTGTCTCAGATCAGCTACTTGTCTTGCATGTGCCTTGACGTTGCTTCCAGAAGGATCTGTCCCACGATCTTTCCAGGCACAGACTCCCTGGTCTGTAGTTCCTCAGGTTTTCCTTTCTACCATCTTTAAAAAACGTCAATGATGTTTTCCTTTTCCAGTCACCAGGAACTTTGCCTGACTGTCATTCCTTTTTTCCACATAAATACAAACATTCATTTCTCTTCTTTAATATTCTAGATTTAAGTTCTTCCTGCACTCCACTTTCTTCTCTGCCTCCCTCAAATGTCCTGCAGCTTTCATACTTTTTCTACAGCGCTTTCAGAGAAGGGATGACTTTTATTCTGAGGACACTCATTAGTGTCCATTCCCAACAGACTGCTATAACCTCCCAATACTTTCTGAGTTTCATTTTCTTCCATTTCAGGTTTGGTAGGTGCACATACATTTTTTCTTATTTCCTTGGTTTTATACTCTTTTCCACAATCTAGAGAAATTCTAGACATTTCTAAAAAAGCCTGATAAAGAGCACAAAAATCTTATGTTTTTGAAGTATACAATGTAAGAGCAACATTATAGTGCCTCTGAAAACCAGCTTTTATGAGTAACAAGAAATTTAGGACTTCCTAAGTTAACCAAATTGCCATTTCATTTCTATTTATTTTAAAGGGCATTTGCTTTCACAAATAAGGTAATTGAAGGCTTATTCTCTGCACAGTTCAATGGAAATGGTGCCAATATGTAGACACTAGAAAGTGTTCAGTAGAAGCTTGTTTTTAGACTCTTTCTTTATGTTTTACATCATTTTAAGGCTGGGAGAAGAGATAGATATAGTCCTTTGCAAATAATTGGATAAAATAGATTGTCTTGCCCTTGCATAAGCAAGTGCCTATAACAAAGAGCCAAAATGACTTTTTCAGTCATTTCATAGTGTTGGCTTATAACCAACCTTATAACCAACTCAGTGAAACTGGTACAAAATACCAGCCAAAAAATAAGCTATCACTGTCAACCGGTTATCACTGCATCTGAAGAACTTTAAGGAAGTACTGTTTTTCCATCAAAGAATAATTTCTTTTCTCTGTTACAGGCATCTTTTCTGAAAGAGGTTCAGAAACTTCTCAAAGTCTTCTACATGTCTCAGCTATGTAAGCTGGAAGAGGGACAACAGTTTCTGTCCCTTGTGTCAACGTTGAGCGTGCTTCTTCTTTCAACAAGAAACATGAGGTCTAGGAAACATCAGGAGTGCTTATGCTCATCCTGAGGAGAAGGCGGCTTAAAATGGCAAGTAGTCAAAATAAACAACTGGAGGCCATTTAAAGAACCCATAACATTTTTGGTACATATATATGATTGTCATTAAAATTTACTTTAAGTATATGTTTCACATTCTACAACAGAAAATTGTGAGCCATTTCCTATAACTGAAAATGAAGAGGCTTTAACTTCAATAGTGTCACCAAACTTTGCTGAACTTTAAAAAGTAACATTTATCTACCACCCTATAAATCATCCAACAGATGAAGATGGTCACTTTCCTGAGAAAACACAAGATTTTTCCCTACCCTTAGGCACTGAGATACATTGGTTTGTTCATAACTCCTTGACAGGAGGTAACCTTGTATTTCTATTTTAAAAGCATTGCTACCAGTGCCATAGGATGAAAGTCTGGCTTCAGCAAGTCAGCTGATATACACTCAAGATTTTATCCACAGTATGAAATTAATTTTCTTTCTGAGGATATTTAATACTTCTTTCTAATTCCTCATGTAATATCTTTGAGGCCTTTTATACAGGAGATCTGCTGTTTCAGAGTAACTGCCTCCTAGCTCATGCAGCCAGAGAAGGGTAATCTCTCAGATGTAACAAACATCTGGGCAATTGAACTAAACATAAAAACGAGCAGACATTTGAAATCCCATCACAGAATGAATTAAAAATCCTCCCTGGGATTGAAAGCCTGCCATATTTAATACTCCTTGCACCTGCTTATTGCTGCCAAACTGCAGGGGAATCAGATTTCTTATGTTTGGGGAGATTGCAGATAAATACTAAAGGTGTTTGTTTAAGAATTTGGATCCAAATAATAAATTTCTGGTCTCAATGGTATTTTTATAGCCTTCTTCTCTCTCCTGGGTCTAAGGATATACGTTCTGAGCAATGACTTCATTTTAGGAGAACTAATCATGGAAAGTACCTTCATCAGTACTCTGACCCTCTGCTTTTTTTCTCCTATTCACTCTCCCTGTAATTCTTCACTTGAAAAGTCAAAAGTATCCAACATGCAAGCAGAAATTGATCCAGGACTCAGCTTCCTGGCATACCTAAAGAGGACACCTTATCAAAGTCATGCCTGGAAATAAATTCATACAGGTTTCATTTTTGATTACATGGAAAATTTAATCAATGGAAAAGATATAAACAGAGATTTCACTGTAAGGACCAGTTTTTGAAATAATTTTATTTAACTAGTACTTCCCTTACACTCTTACTTTTTTATTTTTTTCCAAAGCTAAACACATCTAAAGATTATGTAGTGTATGTAATTTGTTGCTTTTTTTTTTCATGTGTGATCTGAGAAAATGTTATCTTCATAATTAAGTCAGAATATTTTTAAAGTTAGTTTAGAACCATCACTTAACAAGACAAAATGGCATGACTTCCAGAATAATATGAACTGCTAACACCAATTTGGAGTATTTCTGTTACTTTCGGTATAACAACTTCTAATTCATATAGACTGACTACTTGAAGCGTAACATATCTTAGAAAAAGATGCCTTTTTGTTAAAATGTGCTGGTAAAAGTTGTCAAGTCTTTTTCATGTGAACTGCATGAACAAGTGTCAAGATACAACCACTGAAGGTCAACTTAAAAGTTCTGAAGTAGTTTATCATTTAGTTGAATCCATGCAACATATTACTTTTCAAGCTTCATTGCTATTGCATTTATTTCCTATTAAATTTGGAATATTGATAGAAAAAAAAAGATTTTGCTGCAAAGTGCAAGCCTGTGGGCATCTGGACTATAAGTAGATTATAGGGCTTGAAAAAAATTTGTATGTAAAAAATAAAGAATAAATTAAATTGTCTACAACAGAATAATTAATTAGCAATACTAAGAAATTTGTAAATATCAGAATTATTAAATAAATCAAGGAAAGCAGTTGTACAAGATATTTTAAGTGTTTGAATATAAGCAAATGCCCTCTTTAAAAACAGGTTATAACAAAATTCATTTCTGAAGAAACTGAGATACATTTAGTATTATACTTTTTAAATAAACTTAAAATGCCCAGAAACCACAATTACAGTTTTCATGCTACTTGTAATGTAACAGCAAAACAATCAGTGTTTACTTAAATTTAAAGACCATTGGCATGCAAAGTAAACCTCTGTCATTATATAACTGGTTCATTAAAATCTTGGATCTGCATTATGGACCCCTCTAATGAGATTTACACAGGTACTTAATATATCAAAGAAAAAAAAAATGTGCATTTACAGTACATTAAATATGGTAGTTTGAAATCCTACAGCAGTTTCAGATAAGTGACAGATTATTGCAAATCTGAGTAACCTGTTTAAAGTTAGTTAGAGAAAGGAAAACAAACACAGTTTCCCTAATCTTTCTAAAACATCGTAGATTTAGCTAAACTCAGAAGAGGAAGAAAAAGAAAGAAAGGGGAAAAAAAAAAAAGCAGAATGGTGAAAAAATTTCAAATAAGTATTATGATAGGAAATAAACTTTATCAAACAAAATATGATGCTGGTCTGAAGTGACTTTAGCAAGATTAGAAATGAGTTTGAAGACTCAGTGCTTGAAGAATCAGGACAAAACTAACACTTTCTTTTCAGTATCTGCCGAGAAAAATTGAACATAAGAATGGCTATATAGATTCACAGATTCACAGATTTCTCTAGGTTGGAAGAGACCTCAAGATCATCGAGTCCAACCTCCGACCTAACACTAAGTACTCCACTAAACCATATCCCTAAGCTCTACATCTAAACGTCTTTTAAAGACCTCCAGGGATGGTGACTCCACCACCTCCCTGGGCAGCCCGTTCCAATGCTTAATAACCCTTTCGGTAAAGAAGTACTTCCTAACATCCAACCTAAAACTCCCCTGTCGCAACTTTAGCCCATTCCCCCTCGTCCTGTCACCAGGCACGTGGGAGAATAGACCAACCCCCACCTCTCTACAGCCTCCTTTCAGGTAACTGTAGAGAGCGATGAGGTCGCCCCTGAGCCTCCTCTTCTCCAGGCTGAACAAGCCCAGCTCCCTCAGCCGCTCCTCGTAAGACTTGTTCTCCAGACCCCTCACAAGCTTGGTCGCCCTTCTCTGGACTCGCTCGAGCACGTCCATGTCCTTCCTGTAGCGAGGGGCCCAAAACTGAACACAGTACTCGAGGTGCGGCCTCACCAGAGCCGAGTACAGGGGCACAATCACTTCCCTCGACCTGCTGGCCACACTGCTTCTTATACAGGCCAGGATGCCGTTGGCCTTCTTGGCCACCTGAGCACACTGCTGGCTCATATTCAGCCGACTATCCACCAATACTCCCAGGTCCTTCTCGGCCAGGCAGCTTTCCAGCCACTCATCTCCCAGCCTGTAGCTCTGCTTGGGGTTGTTGCAGCCCAGGTGCAGGACCCGGCACTTGGCCTTGTTGAACTTCATGCAGTTGACCTCAGCCCATCGCTCCAGCCTATGCAGATCCTCCTGCAGAGCCTTCCTGCCCTCGAGCAGATCGACACACGCACTTAGCTTGGTGTCATCTGCAAACTTACTGAGGGTGCACTGGACGCCCTCATCCAGATCATCAATAAAGATATTAAAGAGGACCGGCCCCAGTACCGAGCCCTGGGGGACACCACTAGTGACCGGCCTCCAACCAGATTTGACTCCATTCACCACAACTCTCTGGGCCCGGCTATCCAGCCAGTTACTAACCCAGCGAAGCGTACGCCAGTCCAAGCCCCGAGCAGCCAGTTTCTTGAGGAGAATGTTGTGGGGAACGGTGTCAAAAGCCTTAGTGAGGTCAAGGTAGACCACGTCCACAGCCTTTCCCTCATCCACCAAGCGCGTCACTTGGTCATAGAAGGAGATCAGGTTCGTCAAGCAGGACCTGCCTTTCATAAACCCATGCTGACTGGGCCTGATCGCCTGCTTGCCCTGCAAGTGCCGCGTGATGACCCTCAAGATAATCTGCTCCATGAGCTTCCCCGGCACTGAGGTCAAACTGACAGGCCTATAGTTCCCCGGGTCTGCCCTGCGGCCCTTCTTATAGATAGGCGTCACATTGGCTAGCCGCCAGTCAACCGGGACCTCCCCCGATAGCCAGGACTGCCGATAAATGATGGAAAGCGGCTCAGCCAGCTCCTCCGCCAGTTCTCTCAGTACCCTTGGGTGGATCCCATCCGGCCCCATCGACTTGCGCACATGCAAGCTCCGTAGCAGGTCGCCAACCATTTCCTCATGGATAGCGAAGGCCACATCCAGCTCCCCATCCCCTTCCACCAGCTCAGGGCACTGGGTGTCCGGAGAACAACCGGTATTGCCGCTAAAGACTGAGGCAAAGGCGGCATTAAGCACCTCAGCCTTTTCCTCATCCTTAGTAACTAGGTTTCCCCTCGCATCCAGTAAAGGATGGAGATTCTCCCTAGTCCTCCGTTTCGCGTTGATGTATTTGTAAAAGGATTTTTTGTTGTCTTTAACGGCAGTAGCCAGATTGAGCTCCAGATGAGCTTTGGCCTTTCTAATTTTCTCCCTGCACAGCCTCGCTACATCCTTGTAGTCCTCCTCAGTGGCCCGCCCTTTTTTCCAAAGATTATAAACCCTCTTTTTTCTGCTAAGCTCCAGCCGCAACTCTCTGTTGAGCCAGGCCGGTCTTCTTCCACGCCGGCTCATCTTTGGGCACGTGGGGACGGACCGCTCCTGTGCCATCACGATTTCCTTCTTGAGGAGCGCCCAGCATTCCTGGACTCCTCTGCCGTTCAGAACTGCCTCCCAAGGGAATCGGCCAACCAGCGTCCTGAGCAGCTCAAAGTCAGCCCTCCGGAAGTCCAAGACAGCAGTTTTACTGGTCCCCTTCCTGGCCTCGCCAAGAATAGAGAACTCTACCATTTCGTGGTCACTCTGCCCCAGACAGCTTCCGACCACCACATCTCCCACCAGTCCTTCTCTGTTTGTGAAGAGAAGGTCTAGCGGGGCACCACCCCTGGTAGGTTCACTGACCAGCTGCGTCAGGAAGCTATCTCCCACGCTCTCCAGAAACCTCCTAGACTGCTTTCTCTGTGCCGTGTTGTGTTTCCAGGATATGTCCGGGAAGTTGAAGTCCCCCACGAGGACAAGCGCCGACGATTTTGCAACTTCTGTCAGTTGCCTATAAAACTCCTCATCCGTCTCCTCATCCTGGTTCGGCGGTCTATAACAGACCCCCACCAGGATGCTAGCCTTGCCGGCCTTCCCGCGGATCCTAACCCACAGGGATTCAACCTTATCATTCCCAGCCTGGAGTTCCACAACATCAAAAGATTCTCTAATGTAGAGAGCCACGCCACCACCCCTTCTGTGCTGCCTGTCCCTCCTGAAGAGCCGATAGCCAGGCATTGCAGCACTCCAGTCGTGGGAGCGGTCCCACCACGTCTCCGTGATGGCAACCAAGTCGTAGCCTGCCTGTTGCACAATGGCTTCCAGCTCCTCCTGTTTGTTACCCATGCTGCGTGCATTAGTGTAGATGCACTTCAGCTGGGCCATCGCCTTCTTCCCCGGCCTAGCCATTGTTTCCCTCGGCACAGCTCCGACAAGCCTTGTTTGAGCCCCGTCCCCCTTCTTACCTAGTTTAAAGCTCTCTCTATGAGCCCCGCCAGCTCCTGGCCTAGAATCCGTTTTCCCCTTGGAGATAGAGACCCATCTGGGGCCATCAGGCCGGGTGCCGAGTAAAGCTCCCCATGGTGAAAAAACCCAAAATTTCTATGCTGGCACCAGCCTCTGAGCCACCTATTAACCACATGAGCTTTCCATGTCCTCTCCGTGCCTCTCCCTTCCCCCGTAGGGATGGACGAAAACACCACCTGCACTCCCGCTCCCTCCACCAATCGTCCCAGCCCCCTATAGTCCTGTTTGATGGCCCTGAGGCTTCTCTTTTCAACATCATCGCTGCCAGCCTGGACTATCAAAAGCGGGTAATAGTCAGAGGGGCGAACCAGGTTTGGAAGCTTCCTGGTAACGTCTCTGACCCTGGCCCCAGGGAGGCAGCAGACTTCCCTATGTGTGGGGTCAGGCCGACAAATAGGGCCCTCCGTTCCCCTGAGGAGGGAGTCGCCCACAACAATCACCCTTCTTTCTTTCTTGGTGGAGGCAGTCCTGAGGCGTGGAGTCAACTTCCTCACCTCAGGCATCCTCCCGGGTAGGCTTCCTACCTCATCCTCACCCACCAGTCTCTCCAGCTCCAGGGCCTCAAACCTATTGTTCAAGGGCACCTGGGAAGGCGGCGCAGGAAGGGGAGGGCATCTCCTGCGAGGTCGAGCAGGGACCTGCCTCCATTCCTCCTCAACTCGCAGGTCCCCTCCCTCTGCCCGATGGCAACAGGGCAGGGGGTCCACCCCCCTTTGGGGCGTCTACTATATAGTAGTATATTTACTATACACTACTGCAGACAATTTTCTTAGATTCTGTTACCTTCTTTCAGAAAAATAACAGACAACCTTCTATGACAGATTAGACTGCTTCAGATGTAAACAACCTCAGAAACATGGTTATTTAAATCAGTCTTCTCTGTGAATACCCACGGGGATTACCTTCAGAAGAAATATAATTTCTTAAGAGTGAATCAAAAGCCTCTTGCTTTAGACCACATGGAAATTCAGATCTTTGAAAGTGCTACAAACTCAGGAAGAAAACAAGAGAACTAACTGATGTTTCACACTTCTGAAAAATTACCATTCTCAATGAAAGATCCATAAAAAAATGATGCAAATAGTCACCTTGTGATGTCATTGCCATGAGATTTGGATTGTTATACCAAATGCAGAATCTATGCACTTAGGGCTGCAGAATTAAAGATGTTTTGAGAATTAAGGGAAGAAGCAGTTGGAAAAACAGCTATAGCCTTTGACCTACTCCAAACAAACAAACAAACAAAAAAAAAATTCAATTAAATAGGAACCATTTTGAATTAAATAAGCAATATCTGATTCTTCCCCACAAAATAAAACACACCAAAAAAAAAAAAAATGCAAAATGTCCATTAAAAGCATTAGACCAGCCACAAAATTTAGTTAGCAAAAATCCTTTGAAGAACAGTCCACCTCTAAAAGTAATATATGGTGTAATATGATTTCCTCAAGAACTAGCACACAGATCTTTTTTAAAAGTAGAAATTAATTTCGTCACACAAACTTTCTAAAAAAGTAGTTTTAGACTGAAGCAGTCTTTTAATATATTAAAATTCCTTCTTCTCATCCAAAAATTTACAGATTTGTATTATTTTTTCAAATCATTTTTGTCTAAATGCAGAGTTAACTTTTCAGATACAGTCAGTTCTACCTACTTTCAAATTTTGAATAAACTCTCACAGTGCGTTTCTGAATTTGCAATAGGTGAAGATTTAAAAATCTTTACTATGTATTTCTAACTGTCATAAATGTTTTTTAATCATAACCCAGAATATAAATTTCAGTAGTCAAGTGAGTCAGTACAGACTGAGGCAAGATCAAAAATAAGTTACAAACTAGTATCCTTAGTCATTGAGATATCTCAGTTTGCAAGATTTTAAAATGAGATGTCAATTTACATCACTAAATCAATAACTTTACTATTGCTACTAATGTTTATATTATGTTTATATTATGCTAATTTCTACCAAATGTTTCGGTATATATATATATATAGATATATCATGGAAGGGTTTGACTCTAAAATATGTGGTACTAAATAAAAGAAACAATTGGGTAGAAAGAAAAACAAAGAAAGTTTACATATCTATTCACTGGAAAATGCTGCATAGTCATGGGAATTTTCCTAGGAATGATGATAAAACTGATGGTAATTCTACTTTATAACAGGAAGAGTACAAACGCCTTTGAATTTCTTGCATTGATAGCTCTTGACTTAACCTCATTCTTTAGAATATTTAACAGAGGTAACTGTTAAAATATTATAGAGACAAGCAATATGATCAGGAGTTATTTCAGATTATGGCCCCACAACCACAAGAGGTGCTGCTATTACTGTAAAGTTTTATTCTGGTACATTTCCAGAGACTTCCTTTTCCTTTCCATTTCCTTTGTTGTAGAGGTAGCCAGATGTCCAGAGGAGCCCAACATATTATGATAAAACTTTGGGATTTTATGAGAATAACTAGGTTTTAAACTTAAGCTGATGAGCAGATTCACTGGGCAGCCATCCTTGACAGTGAACCTTGGAGAGAGGCAAGGGAGGGCATATTAAATGATTCATCCATCCCAGATGATTTTGCTGTACAAAGCAAGGTAAAAATCAATCAAAGAATGAAAGAATCATGGAAACATAGAATGATAGAATGGCGTATGTTGGAAGAGACCTTAAAGATCACCTAGTTCCAACTCCCCTGCCAAGGACAGGGATGCCACCCACTACATCAGGTTGCCCAGGGCCACATGCAACCTGGCCTTGAACACCTCCAGGGACAGGGGCATCCACAGCTTCTCTGGGCAACCTGTTCCAGTGCCTCACTTTCCTCTGAGTGTAGAATTTCCTCCTAATATCTAATCTAAATCTCCTCTTTTACTTTAAAACCATTATCCCTTGTCTGATTAAGCAAGAAGTCACTCTCCATCTTTTTTATAAGCCTTCTTTAAGTACCAAAAAGCTGCAATAAGTTCTCCCTGGAGCCTTCTATTCTCCAGGCTGAACATCTCAGACTTCCTTCATAGCAGAGGTACTCCAGCCGTCTCATCAACTTCGTGGTCCTTCTCTGGACCTGCTCTAACAGGTCAACATCCTTCTTGTGATGGGGGCCCTAGACCTGGATGCAGTATTCTATGTGATGCCTCACAAAGGCAGAATAGAGTGGGACAATCCCCATATGTAGTAATCACCATCAAGAAAATCTGTTGGTTTTTTTTTTTTCTCTCTGTCTGGCTCTTTAAAACCTAGATTTAAACTTTGACCATTTGCAGAAAAGGTAAAAAGGAATACCTATTTAATGGTATGATTGTTGTCTTCCTTTCCTTCCTCCCTTGAAAATAACAGACAAATCCCCAATCACTGTAACCCAGCATGAAAAAAAAAAATGAAAAAAAAAAAAGTTTCTCTGTAACTTACCAGTTACCCATTGTCATATTTCTGTCAACATCTTCTAACCAAACATGCTGGGTCACCTAACCTCTTATGCAAGAAAAAAGTTATGTGATAAGCCAAACTGAAGAATTTCAGTAGAAAAGGAACACATAAAACTATTTAAGAATGAAAACAGAACAAACAAACAAAACAAACAAATAAACAAAAACACCTATAAAGGCAACCAGTGCAGCACTGAAATCACAAAAATGGCAAGAAAAAATTTTACAGCACTTTTAACTTGGATGGCATAACTTAACTTGACATGTAAAACTATTTTTTTTTAAAAAAGTTATATAATTCTGTATTAAGAAATTATTCTTGTAAATAGTTAGGTGTTTTTTTTTTGTTGACTTGATGTCTTCGTGTTCATTTGCATGAAACAAGGAATTTGACTTATTTTTTTGCAGTATCTGCTGATTGGAATTTGGACAGTTTGGCTAATAGAGTAAATATTAACAGTTCATAAATGCTCCATGCATACTGTTACACAAAGCATACAAATACTTCATGCCTAGTAAAAATGTAGATATCTGGTCCAGGTCTTTTTCTCTTGGGTTTCATCATATATCAGCAATAAATAAATAAATAAATAGTTGTGTTAATTATTTCTTGATACTTAATGACTAGTTGTTATATAATGGCTCAAGGCACAGCCTTGGATGTACAGTTCCTCCTTCCCAGCTATTAATACTCAGTGGGAGCCTGTGTCTCTTGTTATAAAGTTAGAAACAAGCATAATTTTCTATTACATTGTGTGACTTCATAACTTTAATTGATGCACTCTCCGGTTTTAGTTTATTTAATCTTTTGGCAACAGTTACTCCAAGGGTCTCATCCATTTTTCAGTACTTATGTCTGCTTTCAGTATCTAATATTTCTGAAATTAATCAGTATCCCACATTTCTATTAAATAAATAAATAAATAAATAATAGAAATCGCTGGTAATAATGCTGCTGGCTTATGAATAATCAACCCCTATGACATGACAAACTAGCTCTAACAGGAAAGCTATTACTTTGAAACAAGTTCCATTGCACTGAAACATTCTCAGCAGTAAAGGATCTCAGCAGAGTATTAAAACATGTTCAGTGCTGAACAAGGAAAGAGAGTCCTTCATGTCTTTCTCAGGTTGAATCAGTCATATCCTCTTTTTTGAATATTAGGGAACAGCAGTGTCTCAACAAAATTTTCAGGAGGGAGGCACTCTTTTCATAGGTCTTTAGGCACTGCATACTTTGATTTTGATTTTAACACTAAAAAGAAAAAAAAAAGTGATCCTCTTGGAACCTATAAATATTAAGGAGTTCTTTTTCTTCTTTTTTTCTTCTTTTTTTCTTTCTTTTCTTTTCTTTTCTTTTCTTTTCTTTTCTTTTCTTTTCTTTTCTTTTCTTTTCTTTTCTTTTCTTTTCTTTTCTTTTCTTTCTTTTCTTTTCTTTTCTTTTCTTTTCTTTTCTTTTCTTTTCTTTTCTTTTCTTTTCTTTTCTTTCTTTTCTTTTCTTTTCTTTTCTCTTT